>NW_027508704.1:187500-280000 GCF_051911475.1 Siphateles boraxobius | reverse complement strand
TTAGAAAAGGTTTTGATAATAAATTATGAAAGATGATGCCCAAAAGGGGAGTAGCCTAATAAAAAAATACCGTTTCTATGGTAACGCAACGTCCAATTTCAAAACGGTTTTCACAGGATGAATTCTGAGTTTGTAAGCTTTCAAATGATACCTAATTTATGATAACTACTAAAATATATGATGTAATAATAATAAAAAAATTATTCATATAATTTACACACCTGATATAATAACACACCTGAGTTACTCTGTAAATATATATATACTTTTTAGAGGACTTTTTAAAACATTATTTTATCCTTTTTTTATTGATACATACTAGATTATGTTTTATTATGAACATTTAGCATTAAAAACCAAAGTTTCAATTATTAAAAGTGTGTGCGTCGACTTTTTGTGACAAAGGTCAGAAACTCCTGTAATGACGTAGATTTTTTGAGGTGCACTCTTGTCACAAATTCATACATTACTGTTCTTACATAATTTGTAATAAAAAAACAGCGCTAAAATATCTATTTAGGAGTCTTAGACCTTTCCAACGATATATTGTTTGTCATAATTAAATACAAGTCCCAACAAACTTTATTTTCTAGTCCTAATATTGCAATTTTATCCTTATATAATTGCACTGCATATTATCCTCTCTACTGTAATCATTGCAAGAACTTACTGAAGTGACATCCAAATAAGCATTTACTGTAAAGCTGCTTTGAATCAATATGTATTGTGAAAAGTGCCGTACTTTAGTTTAGCTAGCGTTATAAAACTGACCAATCAGAGTCAACCATGAATCACACTTCACTGGAAATCAACTGCGACCCACTACATGCAGCATACAATTCTGATGAAAAAAGATAAAAATGACCCTTTGCATGAGAAAAAATGCTTGAAATTTGAAAATGGTTGTGTTTGCATGGACTCAGTGTATTTATTTTCTGAGTCATAGACTTATCTTGACAATAACAAACCAGCATATACAAATAAAGCCGTGTGAAAATTACAGAAGTCATGTAGAGAAAGAGCGTAAGGTCTCGGAAACGGAGAACACTAGCGCTGTTTGAGAAACTCAACACTCTTCAGAGTGACTGATGGGAACTCATTCACATCATACAATCCTAATAATTACACAAAGGTCATTTTTTTAGATCAAAATGTGATCGGAAAAATATTAATCATGAATAAACATTTGTATTGACTGACAGCGCTTGTTCAAACACGGATCAAATACACATAAACAGCAGGTTTTATTTTTGGCGTCTTGTTAGCGCTCTTGTGACCGGTGTTGTTTTTGTGACAGATTAGTAAGCATTTCACAGCAATCCCTGCAATATTACCAGACTCTTCAGTCCTGCTTTAAACAGTGAAGTAATGCGCTCTCCATTCAAACACACTGGAGGACACAGAGGAGCAGCGACGGGTCTGTGATTATGAAAACACACATGAACTCACACCTGATCTGGTCTGATAGTGAAGGATTAATCCGTGCACATAATTTAAAAATCAAAAATAGTAGTTGCACTTTATTCGGATGATCCGCTGTGTTTTTAGTATATAAACTATAAATATAAACTATATATAAATTATACTAACTATACGTAACTGTGCAACTACATGTCAACTAGCGTGTAACTTTGTTTTGATTCAAAATCCTGTTTTATTATTAAACGTGACAGATTACAGAAGTAAAATGGGTAGCAAATTTCACGTTAACATTAGCAGCATCTAATGTTCTGCAAACTCCAGCATCAGTTCTGTCATCATTCAGTGTGACGGGACACACCTGCGTTACTCTGTCACTCCACACCTGAGTTACTCTGTCACTCCACACCTGAGTTACTCTGTCACTCCACACCTGCGTTACTCTGTCACTCCACACCTGAGTAACTCTGTCACTCCACACCTGCGTTACTCTGTCACTCCACACCTGAGTTACTCTGTCACTCCACACCTGAGTTACTCTGTCACTCCACACCTGAGTTACTCTGTCACTCCACACCTGAGTTACTCTGTCACTCCACACCTGCGTTACTCTGTCACTCCACACCTGAGTTACTCTGTCACTCCACACCTGCGTTACTCTGTCACTCCACACCTGAGTTACTCTGTCACTCCACACCTGAGTTACTCTGTCACTCCACACCTGCGTTACTCTGTCACTCCACACCTGCGTTACTCTGTCACTCCACACCTGCGTTACTCTGTCACTCCACACCTGAGTTACTCTGTCACTCCACACCTGAGTTACTCTGTCACTCCACACCTGCGTTACTCTGTCACTCCACAGCTGCGTTACTCTGTCACTCCACACCTGCGTTACTCTGTCACTCAACACCTGAGTTACTCTGTCACTCCACACCTGAGTTACTCTGTCACTCCACACCTGAGTTACTCTGTCACTCCACACCTGAGTTACTCTGTCACTCCACACCTGCGTTACTCTGTCACTCCACACCTGCGTTACTCTGTCACTCCACACCTGAGTTACTCTGTCACTCCACACCTGAGTTACTCTGTCACTCCACACCTGAGTTACTCTGTCACTCCACACCTGAGTTACTCTGTCACTCCACACCTGCGTTACTCTGTCACTCCACACCTGAGTTACTCTGTCACTCCACACCTGAGTTACTCTGACACTCCACACCTGAGTTACTCTGTCACTCCACACCTGCGTTACTCTGTCACTCTGTGGCTCCACACCTGAGTTACTCTGTCACTCCACACCTGAGTTACTCTGTCACTCCACACCTGCGTTACTCTGTCACTCCACACCTGAGTTACTCTGTCACTCCACACCTGAGTTACTCTGTCACTCCACACCTGAGTTACTCTGTCACTCAACACATGCGTTACTCTGTCACTCCACACCTGAGTTACTCTGTCACTCCACACCTGCGTTACTCTGTCACTCCACACCTGAGTTACTCTGTCACTCCACACCTGCGTTACTCTGTCACTCCACACCTTCGTTACTCTGTCACTCCACACCTGAGTTACTCTGTCACTCCACACCTGCGTTACTCTGTCACTCCACACCTGAGTTACTCTGTCACTCCACACCTGAGTTACTCTGTCACTCCACACCTGAGTTACTCTGTCACTCCACACCTGCGTTACTCTGTCACTCCACACCTGAGTTACTCTGTCACTCCACACCTGAGTTACTCTGTCACTCCACACCTGAGTTACTCTGTCACTCCACACCTGCGTTACTCTGTCACTCCACACCTGAGTTACTCTGTCACTCCACACCTGTGTTACTCTGTCACTCCACACCTGCGTTACTCTGTCACTCCACACCTGCGTTACTCTGTCACTCCACACCTGCGTTACTCTGTCACTCCACACCTGCGTTACTCTGTCACTCCACACCTGCGTTACTCTGTCACTCCACACCTGAGTTACTCTGTCACTCCACACCTGCGTTACTCTGTCACTCCACACCTGAGTTACTCTGTCACTCCACACCTGCGTCACTCTGTCACTCCACACCTGAGTTACTCTGTCACTCCACACCTGAGTTACTCTGTCACTCCACACCTGCGTTACTCTGTCACTCCACACCTGAGTTACTCTGTCACTCCACACCTGAGTTACTCTGTCACTCCACACCTGCGTTACTCTGTCACTCCACACCTGAGTTACTCTGTCACTCCACACCTGAGTTACTCTGTCACTCCACACCTGAGTTACTCTGTCACTCCACACCTGCGTTACTCTGTCACTCCACACCTGCGTTACTCTGTCACTCCACACCTGCGTTAATCTGTCACTCCACACCTGCGTTACTCTGTCACTCCACACCTGAGTTACTCTGTCACTCCACACCTGAGTTACTCTGTCACTCCACACCTGCGTTACTCTGTCACTCCACACCTGAGTTACTCTGTCAATCCACACCTGAGTTACTCTGTCACTCCACACCTGAGTTACTCTGTCACTCCACACCTGAGTTACTCTGTCACTCCACACCTGCGTTACTCTGTCACTCCACACCTGCGTTACTCTGTCACTCCACACCTGAGTTACTCTGTCACTCCACACCTGAGTTACTCTGTCACTCCACACCTGAGTTACTCTGTCACTCCACACCTGAGTTACTCTGTCACTCCACACCTGAGTTACTCTGTCACTCCACACCTGAGTTACTCTGTCACTCCACACCTGCGTTACTCTGTCACTCCACACCTGCGTTACTCTGTCACTCCACACCTGCGTTAATCTGTCACTCCACACCTGCGTTACTCTGTCACTCCACACCTGAGTTACTCTGTCACTCCACACCTGAGTTACTCTGTCACTCCACACCTGAGTTACTCTGTCACTCCACACCTGAGTTACTCTGTCACTCCACACCTGAGTTACTCTGTCACTCCACACCTGCGTTACTCTGTCACTCCACACCTGAGTTACTCTGTCACTCCACACCTGAGTTACTCTGTCACTCCACACCTGCGTTACTCTGTCACTCCACACCTGAGTTACTCTGTCACTCCACACCTGCGGTACTCTGTCACTCCACACCTGCGTTACTCTGTCACTCCACACCTGCGTTACTCTGTCACTGCACACCTGAGTTACTCTGTCACTCAACACCTGCGTTACTCTGTCACTGCACACCTGAGTTACTCTGTCATTCAACACCTGCGTTACTCTGTCACTGCACACCTGAGTTACTCTGTCACTCCACACCTGCGTTACTCTGTCACTGCACACCTGAGTTACTCTGTCACTCAACACCTGCGTTACTCTGTCACTGCACACCTGAGTTACTCTGTCACTCAACACCTGCGTTACTCTGTCACTCCACACCTGAGTTATTCTGTCACTCCACACCTGCGGCGTTACTCTGTCACTCCATACCTGAGTTACTCTGTCACTCCACACCTGAGTTACTCTGTAACTCCACACCTGCGTTACTCTGTCACTCCACACCTGAGTTACTCTGTCACCCCACACCTGCGTTACTCTGTCACTCCACACCTGCGTTACTCTGTCACTGCACACCTGAGTTACTCTGTCACTCCACACCTGCGTTACTCTGTCACTCCACACCTGCGTTACTCTGTCACTCCACACCTGCGTTACTCTGTCACTCCACACCTGCGGCGTTACTCTGTCACTCCACACCTGCGTTACTCTGTCACTCCACACCTGCGGCGTTACTCTGTCACTCCACACCTGCGTTACTCTGTCACTCCACACCTGCGTTACTCTGTCACTCCACACCTGCGGCGTTACTCTGTCACTCCACACCTGCGGCGTTACTCTGTCACTCCACACCTGCGGCGTTACTCTGTCACTCCACACCTGCGTTACTCTGTAACTCCATACCTGCGTTACTCTGTCACTCCACACCTGCGGCGTTACTCTGTCACTCCACACCTGAGTTACTCTGTCACTCCACACCTGCGTTACTCTGTCACTCCACACCTGCGGCGTTACTCTGTCACACCACACCTGTGTGACTCCACTAAACAAGCGTTCAAAATGATGAATTTAAATGTTTGTTTTTGAATTATGTCAAATTTATTATGATTACTCAAATATGTGATGGGAAAAAGACAAAAAGTGCACTAAGTGTCAGATGCAGTGATGTTAGTCAATTTCTCTTAAAAAAATATTGTTGTTCATTGTATATGTTCATTCTCATGCAAAAAATGATGTTCTTCTTTAGTGTTTCTGTCTTGTTTTCCAGCACAAACATCTAAACATTCTTAAATCAAGATACATTTACTGGAGAAGAATGAAGCTTGAAGAGTTTCACCGAGTTTAAAAAGTGAAGCTTATGAAATCTGAACTCAAGCATGAACCCAAAGGACAGAACGCTATGATGTTTGAATAGATGGAGTGCATGCTTTCGTCTTGGAAAGCTCACAGTGACTCCTTCCCCAGCCAGAGCAATTACCTGACGAAACTAAAGGCCGAGAACGAGCGAGAGCCTCGATGAGTAAAAGCGGAATCCGACAAACAAACATTTACGTGACACGTTACAGGAGAGCCTCTCTCGCTCTGACGAGGACCATAAGTGGAAAGATCTGCTGAAATTCAACATCCACCTTCATTTATGAACATCGCTGGAGTCAGTGCAAAAGAAAAGAACAAAAGCCCTGAGCACCTTTGAAGAGCTGCCATTTTTTCCACCCTGGTGTTTAGAGAACATTTGTTTGAACGTTCATTTCAAACAGGCTTTGCTTCAAGTGTAAGATGCAGAACTGAGCTGTTGCTCGGCCCTCGTCACCTCACACTATATCTATAGCTGATTATATTCCATATCTAAACCTCATTACAGGGCAGTTCACATCCTGTAGCTTTACCACATACAATAAATCAACGTTTCAAGCACTGGAACTACGGCTGTATGGTTTAAAACTGAGTACATTTACTTAGAAACAACGTCAAGACCCTCTGTAGTTTTCTTAACCCTCTGGTGCTCTTTGTGTGGCGATCAAAAATGACAGATTTAAAAAAAAAAATGATTTCAATGAAAGGATGTACTATATTTTAGCTTAGTAATGTTTCTTATTTAATATTGTGCAATTTTAACGGATTTTATGGTACTAAATTATATTTACGCTGTATTTATAATCCATTTATTCACTTTTTGAGCATAGACCTGAAAATTTAATTTCCAACTTAAACTGTGGAAAATCTTAAATGCTTTAAATCCCAGACTGAAGTTTGATCTCTTTTTAAAGACGAGACTTGGCAGATTATTGCTGAAGTGAAAACAGTTTTAAAAAGTGTTAGGGTTAGGGTTAACTTAAAAAAAGTTACAGAATTTTACATTTATTGTTATGAAAATACTATTTTAAATTTTGATATGGAATATATATTTTCAAAAACATGTTTTACTCTAAAACTGCAAGACAATCAAAGCCATAAATAAAACAAGTTGTGTTCCAGATGTGATCCTGATATCTCAGTAAATGATGTTTCAGTGAGATGTTGTTCGGCTGCAGTTCCAAATGTTTCCACTAGAGGAAACTCTCTCATTCATTTCCAATGCTCTCATTTTTGACCATATTTTTTTCTGGACCATTTAAACTTTTCGAATCACGTCCATGATTTTTTTGTGTGTGTGCGTGTGTGCGTGTGTGTGTGTGTGTGTGTGTGTGTGAGTGTGTGTGTGTGTGTTCACACAGCAAGTGCCAAAACCTTTACCAAGTTTTGTACCATTCCGATAAGTAAAAAAAAAAAAAAAAATTCTATCACCATTCTATCATCATTTACTCACTCCTGACCCTGTATGATTTTCTTTGTTCTGTGGAAGATGTTTATCAGAATGTCTGAGCTGCTCTCTTCCACAATGAAAGTGGATGTGGACCAAAAAAGTTAATAAATTGATAAATTCAAAATCGTTCTTGACACATTAACAAATGACAAAAAAAAAAAACCCAATAACATTAGGCTTCTTATACGTTTTTCTTCTATTCTCCCTCGTGTCATTTAAAACCTCTATGATTTTCTTTCTTAGAAGGTTTTTTTAAGAATATTTCAACTGTGAAAGTCAGTGGGGTCCAAAGCAACATCAGAACCCATTGACATCCATCGTATGGACTAAAATATTTTTCTCCCAAACTATATTCTTTTAGGTTCTATAGAAGAAAGAGAGAAATACAGGTTAGGAGCGACATGAATGCGAGAACATTTAGAGAATTTTTATTTTCAGACAAACTCTTCTTTTAAATATGCAAATCCTAAATATGGCATTCACATTTTGTGTGCTACGAGAGTTAATTCTGGACCTTGTTTCAAAGTGATGTTTCATCATTCGTCTGATTGCCGAAGAGTAAACGGTGTTTAGATTATACCGATAGCCTTCACAGGAATTTGAGCCCATGACGTAAGGATCATTTGATTCTCCGACATGAAATGTATTATTTTAATAGCAAAAAAGCCCTAATTTCTAAGGAACAAATTCCAAACGTAAATTTAGAAGAGGCCTTTATAGCGTAAGTACTAATATGGTGAGTCTTGTTTGTCTAATTGGCAAGCGGCTGTGATTAGTAAACAGTAAAAAATGTGGTATTCCAGAAGAAATGGCAGAGCGAAGGTCACCAGCATTATATTTTGTTAAACTGTGCAATGTTCTAGCGCTTCGCCAAAGAAGCTGTAAACCGAGATTATTGTGGTGTTTGATAACACACAGGCTATTTCCACTCCAACACATCTAATATAGCACTACCTTATAAGCGTATGATCTTATGGATCCCTTGTGCTTCTTTTCACTTCACGAGTCAGATGAAGAACTCGGCGTGCAGAAACTCTGAGGAAAGACAATCGTGGAAAACGCTTGCAAACACACATTCTGCACACACACACACACACACACACAAAATAGCACAGAGTGGCGGTCACACAGCGTGTGGAAACAGAAGAGCGCTGTGACGCGTGTACAGCCAGCTTATCTGTTCTTCATTCGCTTTAATTTATGCTCAAACCTCCAACACAAGCAAAGCTCCTGCCAGTGGAATCCAGTCTGACCTGGAGCACCAGGAGAAGCTTCACTCCTGAGTCCCTCGAGCCCAGAGACGCTCAGCTTTTACACAACACATCCAACCACACATCCGCGTTTCAAAGTACAGCAGAGCCTTCATAGCTTTAAATTAGGGCTGTGCAACGATTAATAGCATCCAAAATAAAAGTTGGAGTTACATAATATATGTGTGTGAGTGTGTGTTGTGTATAATTATTTTACATATATAAATACACACATATTTGCATGTATATATTTAAGAAATATTTTACCTGTAAATATATTTATGCATCATATATATTATATAGATATATTTTATATATAAATAACACATTTTTCTTAAATATATACATGTATGCGTGTGTATTTATTTTATTTTATTTTATTTTAGTCGTTGCCGAGCCCTCGTTTTAATATGACATTAACCGAATCAACATTGAACTGACTTGAGTGGAATAATGACACACCAACTAACTAGAATATTTCCTAAGAATATTTTTCCAATGTTCCCTGTAAGATATGAAAGCGTTATTTCTGAATGTTCTTTAATTGTTCAAAACGTCTAGATTGTAAATGTTTTTAAAACCTTTTTTCTTGGTTATGTGAACGTTAAGTTAACATTCCACTGTATCATTCTTCAAACATTATGGGAACTTTACTTTTGAATGTTTTCTGAACGTTCGTAGTAAAATTTAAAGAATGTCATACTAAACATGTCCAACTAAAATGTTCCAGGAAAATAAAACGTTTCATGAATGATGTATAAATAATGGTTTGTCATAACGTTTAGAGAACATTATTAAAGACCAGATAACTTTGAGCGAACGTTCTATTAACGTTACTGGAAGAACGTTTGATCATAACTTCTGAGAACGATCCCTGTTATCTGGGACTTCTGTCTTTTGTAGAGCTGCTATTTTATTTTACTTGAATTGTATTTATTTCATAATGAATGTTTTTGGTAAATACATTTTCCTGTTTATTACTGTGAAGCTTGAAATAATCTATAAAGCGCTATAGAACCTTTAATCCAAGAAATATTCCTTTGAACAATCCTAGAATGACACTTAAAGGGACCGTTTCATTAAGGGATGCACCGATATGAAATATTTGGCCGATAACCGATAATTCTTTATATTTGAAAGCCGATAACCGATATATTGGTCGATAAATCTAAATCCAAATTTGTTTAAAATTTTTGACAGCCTGATGACAAAAACAAGTGTCTCATCATGTCCCAGTCACACAATTATAATGATGTTCTGATGATAATTTTATGAAGCCTATATGACAGACTTGCACTGCACACGTTGCAGTTAAATCCATTTTCCTATTTGAAGTGATTCCAATTATATTTCAAGCAATTCATAACCATCATGTAGAACAGTGCACATCTGAAGTGTCTCAGCAGAAGGGAATATTACATTGTTTATCGGCTTTAATATATTGGCCACATTTTTCAATCGGGCCGATAACGATAACAATAAAATGAAAATACATCGTCCGGTACCGATATGGTGACCGATATATTGTGGATCCCTAGTTTCACTGTCATCATTTATTCACATGAGTCTAAACCTGTAGGACTTTATTTCTTCTGTGAAACATGATGAAATACAATATTTTGAAGTATGTTTCAACTGTTTTTGTCCATTTTACATTATGGACAAATCGTAATTTCTTCAATTTTGTGCACATTTTATTTACTATTAAAAAGCATATTATATAGAGTACACATTGGTACAATACTGACCCCGTGCTCTTCAGACACCAGTATTGCATTGAAAAATAGACACAAGTTTTAAGTCCTGTAAAGTAAAGCAAAAGCTCAATAAAAACCACAGCTGTGATGAGATGCTTTCAGGCTCTGCCTCTCTATTGTCATATAAAACATCTCGTTTCTCACTCCAGCATTTCATAAAAAAGCTTTTAACCACTAAGGACAGTGCATTGCAACGGCGCGTGGCCCAGTACGTCATGCAACACACTTACACTCTCAGTCTGACAAGATCGAGTCACAGAATAACGGCAGGATCCTGATGAAGGCATTGCTGCTAATCAACAGCCACTAACTTACAAACTACTACATATTTTTATGTTACACCATTAAACTTAATTTTTAAACTTAAACTTAAACTAAACTAAATATTTAAGGAAGCCTCCATTCAGGAGTAAAATACAGGAGTAAGATTATATTTCAAATAAATACTGTTCTTTTGACCTTTCTATTCATCAAAGAATCCTGAAAAATAAAATATACACCACATGTTTTCAACATTGATAATAATAATGTTTTTAGAGCATCAAATCATCATATTATAGTGATTTCTGAAGGATCATGTGACACTGAAGACTGGAGTAATGATGCTGATATTCAGCTTTGATCACAGGAATAAATTACACTTTTTTTTTAAATTTGAATTTACACATTTTAAATTGTCATAATATTTAACACTATTACTGTTTTTTTCTGTTGTACTTTTAATCAAATAAATGCAGCTTTGGTGAGCAAAAGAGACTTCTTTTAAAAACATTAAAAATCTTACCGATCCAAAACTTTTGACTGGTAGCGTATTGAGAGTACGCTTTACTTTACGCAGAGCTTACGAACTACTAGACAGAGTTAGTTACAAACAAGCTGGAAATTACGTGAGTTTACTCTGACCCTGGGGTCGCCGGCCGACCTTTGACCTGGGATATGAGTTTGACCTGAAGGATCAGGGCAGAAACGAGAGAAGCCAGGCTTAGTCTAACACTAGAGTCGAGCACACCTGCCACATCTCTAACCAACAACACTTTCTGACGTGATGTGACAAAAAAAGGGATGAAAAATAAATGCTTTGTTTTAACACCCAATAAAACTCAATCTTCACACAAAGCGGTGGGCCGCGGCACAGAAGAGTTGTGTGGCCAAGCGCAGGTTTACACAGGTTTACACAGGGCACATAGTTTAAACAAACGTAAGACTCTCGGGATCATTACTTCTGCTTGGCTCGCGCCTGTTGGACTGTGAAAGAGGATGTTTTACAGTATTTCTGTAGCATGAGTTAAAAGGGCGACTCACGGCACTGATTTATTCTATTATTCCACATTCGTTAAACAGAAGAGGTGACAGAAAACTCAAATCAAGACTTGTTTTCATTACAAGTTTCATTTTTATACACTGTAACATGTTAAGACTTTAAAAGCTGCTCCACCTGGTAAATTAGTCACTAAAACATTTGTAGCAAATGATGATTGAACTTTAGAAATCTTGGTTACACTTTACAATAAGGTTTCATTTGTTCACATTAGTTTGTATTAGTTACCATGAACTACGAAAAATACTTCAACATTTATTAATATCAGCATTTACTGATGCATTTTTATGATCAAAAGATGTATGTTAACATTAGTTAATGCACAACATAAACACAACAAAACAGAATTAAATTATTAATTGCAATTATTTGCAGGACAATTAAACATCAGCAAACAAATGTATGGTCGTGACAGGCCTAGTTAAGTTCCTTGTTAACTTCAGCAAACAATATTTTATTTAATTTCTTGGATAAATAAATACTATATCTTATTTTTTACAGCAGTCCTGTGGTTTCCCCTATTCATGAAAAGTGTCAATCAACCATGTTTCTAGAGAGCATGAATGCATTTCTCTTCTGCTTTCTAATATGAAGCTCAATAATATTGTCTGGTGGTTTTAGTGACTGATGTTATAATAAACAGAAGGTTATGGGACAGTGGCTGCAGCTGCTCTACATGTGCAACTCCTTCAATTCACCATTTATTTGCTTTCAATTTGCAGAACTAAACCAACATAATTACTGTATATTCAGTCCTGAGAAAAGCATTGTATCAAAATAAAGATTTATCACAATCACCGGTCACACACACACACACACACACACACACACACACACACACACACACACACACACACACACACACACACACACACACACACACACACACACACACACACACACACACACACACACACACACACACTCACTCACACACAGACTCAATAAAAAAAGTGACTTTTTGTGACTCAAAAGTGTTTGATTAGTGTTATTATAGAGATAGCAGGAATATTAGTGCTGTCACTTTAAGAGCTGCACGGATCCAATATACTGATACACATGAACACAGAACACAGTCGTCTCGAATGGTTTAAACTCATATTAAAATGCTCAAAAAGGAATCGATAGGAGGAATTGAAATATATATTTTATAACAAGTATCCGATTTCAGAATTGATATCTAATTTGGTTTCCCAATCCTACTCGTGTTTGATGAAGTTTGCATAATTGATTCGGTTATTTCCCTGTTTATTACTGTGAAACTGCTTTCAAGCAATCTGTCCTGTATAAAGTGCTAAAGACTTGGCATAGGGAAGCATTGCACCCGATCCTGGAGCAGAAGTTATGAAGCACAACTGCTGTATTCTGATGACTTCAGTGCCTCGTAATCCTTGACTTCCTACGAGAGACACAGCCTTCACTAATAGCTTTCTTTTCAAATGAGCGCTTTGGTACTCGACTTCAGAGGAGAAGCCCAAGCATGAAATTCAATTACGCAGCACACGCTCGTCCCCTGTTAATCCTCAGCATGCCCTCGGGATTTTCCCTCGCCTCGGTCCCGGTCCGCGAGCCATGGATGTGCAAACATGAGCTACACATGAGCGGGTCTGCCATGGGAAGCAGATCGGAGAAACAGCAGCTCAGGACGAACACGAGGAGTCACTCAGATATCCTGAGGAAAGCCAATAGCGGATCGTTCTAAAGATAAATCAGAGAACGTTTGACCATTACTATAAGCTGAGGAGGCTCAATGAATTAACATTTCCTGATAATTTACTCTCCCACACATCATCCAAGATGTTCATGTCTTTCTCACTTCAGTCGAAAAGAAATGAAGGTTTTTGAGGAAAACACTCCAGGATTTTCTCCATATAGTGACGTAATGTGTGTCGCATCACAGCTCGTGCAAGACCAGCATTTGTGGTTAAAAAGTAAGTTTGTTTGTTTGTTTGGTTATAAATGTGCGCTGGTTTGTCTAGATCAGACTCTTATTCCTCGGCTGGATCGTGTCGAAGGACCTTCGGGTCGAAGGTCCAAATGTGAGTTTCAGTGCAGCTTCAAAGTCTCGACCCGTTGGACTCCATTGAAGTCACTATATGGAGAAAATCCTGGAGTGTTTTCCTCAAAAACCTTCATTTCTTTTCCACTGAAGAAAGAAAGACATGAACATCTTGGATGACGTGGGGATGAGTAAAATAAGCGATAGTTTACCCAAAAAAACACCATAATTTACTCGCCCTCATGTCGTTCCAAACCCGTAATAATTTTATTTATCTTCAGAACACAAATGAAGATATTTGTAATGAAATCTGTGAGTTTTCTGTCCCTCCTTTGACACTCTATTCACCCAAAACTGAAGTTTCAAAACACTCATAAAAAGATGGTAAAATAAACCCATGTGAATTACGTGGTTTATTCCAAGTCTTCTGAAGAGATTCAATCACTTTATATGATTAATTTAGGCTTTTATTCACATATAAACATTGATCAGCGAACGTACGTAACTCAAATATAGAAAATATAAAGCTCAAGTATTCTTAAAAGACTATTCTCACGCCGACAGAAATCACATATCTTCATTTGTGTGATGAAGGAAAGTCAAATATGTTTGGAATGACATGAGGTCATTTACACAGAGTAAATGATGACAGAACTTACATTTTTGTGTGAAGTATCCCTTCAAGTGTCAACACTTACTGTAACTCAATACTAATGCTTCATATTATCATTGCAAAAATAGATGGTCAAATATGCATATTTAATTTAAGGCCTAAATAATAATACACTGCATTTGTGTTTTAAGTTTCTGCATTTGTGACTAATGACTGTTAGTCAATAACAATAACTGTTGTTTATAAATTAAATTTGTATCATGTTTCAAACTACAAAAAAAAAACAAAAACAAAAAAACAGAATTGAGTCCAATAATGATGCCTGTATATACTCGAGTGTTTCAGACTGGGTTTGAGAAATTTTTGTTGTTGTTTTTGTTTATCTTTTAGCATTCAATCTACATAAAAATAAAGCCGCTGTGGATCATCATCTGAGTTCCTCGGCTCCTAGTTATCCGGCACAGCGGATGAGCACTGGCTGTTTTCCCTGACACTGACTTCAGCTTCACTCACACAGAGTGAAAACAGTCTCGCTCTCACTGAGGGTCAATGACGGACCGGCGAGAAATGCAGAGGAGTTTCCCTGAGAGGGAACACACTCCACCAGAGGAGCGCAAGTGTGTGTTCTGGACCCGTGGAGGAGAGTGTGTGTGTGTTCTGGACCCGTGGAGGAGAGTGTGTGTGTGTTCTGGACCCGTGGAGGAGCGCGAGTGTGTGTTCTGGACCCATGGAGGAGCATGAGTGTGTGTTCTGGACCCGTGGAGGAGGGTGTGTGTTTGTTCTGGACCCGTGGAGGAGAGTGTGTGTGTGTTCTGGACCCGTGGAGGAGAGTGTGTGTGTGTTCGGGACCCGTGGAGGAGAGTGTGTGTGTGTTCGGGACCCGTGGAGGAGAGTGTGTGTGTGTTCTGGACCCGTGGAGGAGCGCGAGTGTGTGTTCTGGACCCGTGGAGGAGGGTGTGTGTTTGTTCTGGACCCGTGGAGGAGAGTGTGTGTGTGTTCTGGACCCGTGGAGGAGCGCGAGTGTGTGTTCTGGACCCGTGGAGGAGCGCGAGTGTGTGTTCGGGACCCGTGGAGGAGCATGAGTGTGTGTTCTGGACCCGTGGAGGAGCATGAGTGTGTGTTCTGGACCCGTGGAGGAGCATGAGTGTGTGTTCTGGACCCATGGAGGAGAGTGTGTGTGTGTTCTGGACCCGTGGAGGTGTGCGAGTGTGTGTTCTGGCCCCACGGAGGAGCGCGAGTGTGTGTTCTGGACCCGTGGAGGAGAGTGTGTGTGTGTTCTGGACCCGTGGAGGAGAGTGTGTGTTGTGTTCTGGACCCGTGGAGGAGAGTGTGTGTCTGCTCTGGACCCGTGGAGAGTGTGTGTGTGTTCTGGACCCATGGAGGAGCGCGAGTGTGTGTTCGGGACCCGTGGAGGAGAGTGTGTGTGTTTTGGACCCGTGGAGGAGAGTGTGTGTGTTCTGGACCCGTGGAGGAGAGTGTGTGAGTTATGGACCCGTAGAGGAGCGCGAGTGTGTGTTCTAGACCCGTGGAGGAGAGTGTGTGTGTGTTCTGGACCCGTGGAGGAGCGCGAGTGTGTGTTCTGGACCCGTGGAGGAGAATGTGTGTGTTCTGGACCCGTGGAGGAGAATGTGTGTGTTCTGGACCCGTGGAGGAGAGTGTGTGTGTTATGGACCCGTAGAGGAGCGCGAGTGTGTGTTCTAGACCCGTGGAGGAGAGTGTGTGTGTGTTCTGGACCCGTGGAGGAGCGCGAGTGTGTGTTCTGGACCCGTGGAGGAGAATGTGTGTGTTCTGGACCCGTGGAGGAGAATGTGTGTTCTGGACCCGTGGAGGAGAATGTGTGTGTTCTGGACCCGTGGAGGAGAATGTGTGTGTTATGGACCCGTGGAGGAGCGCGAGTGTGTGTTCTAGACCCGTGGAGGAGAGTGTGTGTGTGTTCTGGACCCGTGGAGGAGCGCGAGTGTGTGTTCTGGACCCGTGGAGGAGAGTGTGTGTGTGTTCTGGACCCGTGGAGGAGAGTGTGTGTGTGTTCTGGACCCGTGGAGGAGCGCGAGTGTGTGTTCTGGACCCGTGGAGGAGAGTGTGTGTGTTATGGACCCGTGGAGGAGCGCGAGTGTGTGTTCTAGACCCGTGGAGGAGAGTGTGTGTGTGTTCTGGACCCGTGGAGGAGAGTGTGTGTGTGTGTTCTGGACCCGTGGAGGAGAGTGTGTGTGTGTTGTGTTCAGGACCCATGGAGGAGCGCGATTGTGTGTTCTGGACCCGTGGAGGAGCGCGAGTGTGTGTTCTGGAGGAGCGTGAGTGTGTGTGGTGGAGGAGTGTGAGTGTGTGTTCTGGAGGAGCGTGAGTGTGTGTGCTGGAGGAGTGTGAGTGTGTGTTCTGGACCCGTGGAAGAGCACGAGTATGTGTTCTGGAGGAGTGTGAGTGTGTTTTCTGGAGGAGCGTAAGTGTGTGTGCTGGAGGAGTGTGAGTGTGTGTTCTGGATCCGTGGAAGAGCACGAGTATGTGTTCTGGAGGAGTGTGAGTGTGTGTTCTGGACCCGTGGAAGAGCACGAGTATGTGTTCTGGAGGAGTGTGATTGTGTGTTCTGGACCCGTGGAAGAGCACGAGTATGTGTTCTGGAGGAGTGTGAGTGTGTGTTCTGGACCCGTGGAAGAGCACGAGTATGTGTTCTGGAGGAGTGTGAGTGTGTGTTCTGGACCCGTGGAAGAGCACGAGTATGTGTTCTGGAGGAGTGTGAGTGTGTGTTCTGGACCCGTGGAAGAGCACGAGTATGTGTTCTGGAGGAGTGTGAGTGTGTGTTCTGGACCCGTGGAAGAGCACGAGTATGTGTTCTGGAGGAGTGTGAGTGTGTGTTCTGGATCCGTGGAAGAGCACGAGTATGTGTTCTGGAGGAGTGTGAGTGTGTGTTCTGGACCCGTGGAAGAGCACGAGTATGTGTTCTGGAGGAGTGTGAGTGTGTGTTCTGGATCCGTGGAAGAGCACGAGTATGTGTTCTGGAGGAGTGTGTGTGTGTGTTCTGGACCTGTCGAAGAGCACGAGTATGTGTTCTGGAGGAGCATGAGTGTGTGTTCTGGACCCGTGGAAGAGCACGAGTATGTGTTCTGGAGGAGTGTGAGTGTGTGTTCTGGACCCGTGGAAGAGCACGAGTATGTGTTCTGGAGGAGTGTGAGTGTGTGTTCTGGACCCGTGGAAGAGCACGAGTATGTGTTCTGGAGGAGTGTGAGTGTGTGTTCTGGACCCGTGGAAGAGCACGAGTATGTGTTCTGGAGGAGTGTGAGTGTGTGTTCTGGATCCGTGGAAGAGCACGAGTATGTGTTCTGGAGGAGTGTGAGTGTGTGTTCTGGAGGAGTGTGAGTGTGTGTTCTGGAGGAGTGTGAGTGTGTGTTCTGGAGGAGTCTGAGTGTGTGTTCTGGACCCGTGGAAGAGCACGAGTATGTGTTCTGGAGGAGTGTGAGTGTGTGTTCTGGAGGAGTGTGAGTGTGTGTTCTGGAGGAGTCTGAGTGTGTGTTCTGGACCCGTTGAAGAGCACGAGTATGTGTTCTGGAGGAGTGTGAGTGTGTGTTCTGGAGGAGTCTGAGTGTGTGTTCTGGACCCGTGGAAGAGCACGAGTATGTGTTCTGGAGGAGTGTGAGTGTGTGTTCTGGAGGAGTGTGACTGTGTGTTCTGGAGGAGTGTGAGTGTGTGTTCTGGAGGAGTGTGAGTGTGTGTTCTGGAGGAGCATGAGTGTGTGTGCTGGAGGAGTGTGAGTGTGTGTTCTGGACCCGTGGAAGAGCACGAGTATGTGTTCTGGAGGAGTGTGAGTGTGTGTTCTGGACCCGTGGAAGAGCACGAGTATGTGTTCTGGAGGAGTGTGAGTGTGTGTTCTGGACCCGTGGAAGAGCACGAGTATGTGTTCTGGAGGAGTGTGAGTGTGTGTTCTGGACCCGTGGAAGAGCACGAGTATGTGTTCTGGAGGAGTGTGAGTGTGTGTTCTGGATCCGTGGAAGAGCACGAGTATGTGTTCTGGAGGAGTGTGAGTGTGTGTTCTGGAGGAGTGTGAGTGTGTGTTCTGGAGGAGTCTGAGTGTGTGTTCTGGACCCGTGGAAGAGCACGAGTATGTGTTCTGGAGGAGTGTGAGTGTGTGTTCTGGACCCGTGGAAGAGCACGAGTATGTGTTCTGGAGGAGTGTGAGTGTGTGTTCTGGACCCGTGGAAGAGCACGAGTATGTGTTCTGGAGGAGTGTGAGTGTGTGTTCTGGATCCGTGGAAGAGCACGAGTATGTGTTCTGGAGGAGTGTGAGTGTGTGTTCTGGAGGAGTGTGAGTGTGTGTTCTGGAGGAGTGTGAGTGTGTGTTCTGGAGGAGTCTGAGTGTGTGTTCTGGACCCGTGGAAGAGCACGAGTATGTGTTCTGGAGGAGTGTGAGTGTGTGTTCTGGAGGAGTGTGAGTGTGTGTTCTGGAGGAGTCTGAGTGTGTGTTCTGGACCCGTTGAAGAGCACGAGTATGTGTTCTGGAGGAGTGTGAGTGTGTGTTCTGGAGGAGTCTGAGTGTGTGTTCTGGACCCGTGGAAGAGCACGAGTATGTGTTCTGGAGGAGTGTGAGTGTGTGTTCTGGAGGAGTGTGACTGTGTGTTCTGGAGGAGTGTGAGTGTGTGTTCTGGAGGAGTGTGAGTGTGTGTTCTGGAGGAGCATGAGTGTGTGTGCTGGAGGAGTGTGAGTGTGTGTTCTGGACCCGTGGAAGAGCACGAGTATGTGTTCTGGAGGAGTGTGAGTGTGTGTTCTGGACCCGTGGAAGAGCACGAGTATGTGTTCTGGAGGAGTGTGAGTGTGTGTTCTGGACCCGTGGAAGAGCACGAGTATGTGTTCTGGAGGAGTGTGAGTGTGTGTTCTGGACCCGTGGAAGAGCACGAGTATGTGTTCTGGAGGAGTGTGAGTGTGTGTTCTGGATCCGTGGAAGAGCACGAGTATGTGTTCTGGAGGAGTGTGAGTGTGTGTTCTGGAGGAGTGTGAGTGTGTGTTCTGGAGGAGTCTGAGTGTGTGTTCTGGACCCGTGGAAGAGCACGAGTATGTGTTCTGGAGGAGTGTGAGTGTGTGTTCTGGAGGAGTGTGACTGTGTGTTCTGGAGGAGTGTGAGTGTGTGTTCTGGAGGAGCATGAGTGTGTGTGCTGGAGGAGTGTGAGTGTGTGTTCTGGACCCGTGGAAGAGCACGAGTATGTGTTCTGGAGGAGTGTGAGTGTGTGTTCTGGACCCGTGGAAGAGCACGAGTATGTGTTCTGGAGGAGTGTGAGTGTGTGTTCTGGACCCGTGGAAGAGCACGAGTATGTGTTCTGGAGGAGTGTGAGTGTGTGTTCTGGACCCGTGGAAGAGCACGAGTATGTGTTCTGGAGGAGTGTGAGTGTGTGTTCTGGATCCGTGGAAGAGCACGAGTATGTGTTCTGGAGGAGTGTGAGTGTGTGTTCTGGACCTGTCGAAGAGCACGAGTATGTGTTCTGGAGGAGCATGAGTGTGTGTTCTGGACCCGTGGAAGAGCACGAGTATGTGTTCTGGAGGAGTGTGAGTGTGTGTTCTGGACCCGTGGAAGAGCACGAGTATGTGTTCTGGAGGAGTGTGAGTGTGTGTTCTGGAGGAGTGTGAGTGCGTGTGCTGGAGGAGTGTGAGTGTGTGTTCTGGACCCGTGGAAGAGCGTGAGTATGTGTTCTGGAGGAGTGTGAGTGTGTGTTCTGGAGGAGTGTGAGTGTGTGTGCTGGAGGAGTGTGAGTGTGTGTTCTGGACCCGTGGAAGAGCACGAGTATGTGTTCTGGAGGAGTGTGAGTGTGTGTTCTGGATCCGTGGAAGAGCACGAGTATGTGTTCTGGAGGAGTGTGAGTGTGTGTTCTGGACCCGTGGAAGAGCACGAGTATGTGTTCTGGAGGAGTGTGAGTGTGTGTTCTGGAGGAGCGTGAGTGTGTGTTCTGGACCTGTCGAAGAGCACGAGTATGTGTTCTGGAGGAGCATGAGTGTGTGTTCTGGAGGAGTGTGAGTGTGTGTGCTGGAGGAGTGTGAGTGTGTGTTCTGGACCCGTGGAAGAGCACGAGTATGTGTTCTGGAGGAGTGTGAGTGTGTGTTCTGGAGGAGTGTGAGTGTGTGTTCTGGACCCGTGGAAGAGCACGAGTATGTGTTCTGGAGGAGTGTGAGTGTGTGTTCTGGAGGAGTGTGAGTGTGTGTGCTGGAGGAGTGTGAGTGTGTGTTCTGGACCCGTGGAGGAGTGTGAGTGTGTGTTCTGGAGGAGTGTGAGTGTGTGTTCTGGACCCGTGGAAGAGCACGAGTGTGTGTGCTGGAGGAGTGTGAGTGTGTGTTCTGGACCCGTTGTTCTGACTCGATGACCCGCTGCTGGAGATTTGTGTCACTGACGAGACTGACGTCACAATGACATCAAAATGGACAATTCTTGTTTTTTAATAGAACATTGTAGTGTTTATTCCAAATGATTCATCTGTGATTGAGTTAAATTGATGTTCCTGGTAATCTTAAATCAGAATAACAGCATTTCTTCTCTTCTCTGATGATATGGGCGGGGCAACCTGTCACTCACATGAGCTCAGCCAATAGCAAACCACAACCATCCAATCAGCCAATCAACTCCCCACAGGCACAATCAAGCCCCGCACACATTTGTTCTTGTTCCAGAAGCGTTTCACTCGGATTTCATAAATAATTTGAACTAATCTTTCACGTAGCTACACAGATTAATTTATCCCTACACAATTATTGAGAGACTGATGAAATGTTAGCCATATGTCCCTTCAAAATTAAAATTCTTTGATAATTTACTCAACTTTCTTTCTTCGAGTGATCATAAAAAGAGGAATTTTTAATGATAAACCAGTCACTATTTTCCAGAGTTTTCAAGCCTCAAAAATTATGCAAAAGTAGCATAGTCGTTGCCGTGACTCGTGCGCTGTAGTCCACGTCTCCCGAAACCGCCCGGAGAACTGTGTGATTCTGCCTGAGAGAAGCGCTGCATACATGAAGGATGAAAGATATATAAAAGATAGATTATACTGCATGTTATCTTAGTGTGCTCAAAAGCATGATCTATTTAAGTCCACGTCACTGTAACGACACCACGGGTCGAGAGCTGGACTTACAACTGAACTTGCGTCCATAGTTGGATAATGCTTTTGGAGAACACAGCTCAGACTCTTCATGAACGTGAGAGCGACATGTACATCATCCGAAATTCCTCCTTTGAGTTCCATGGAGGTTCCTGAGGTTTGAAATGGCATGAAGGTAATGTATTTTGGGGAACTACTCCAACATGTCCCTGGAGCTCTTATCTGATGCTTTGAGTCGATGTGAATTCCCATCCGTGAGTCTCAGCGGGGAGTGAACACTGAGATTACAGGCCACAAATCTCGGCTGATGGATTGGATTTAAATCAATCACATTTAAACATGAACTCGGCTCGTTGTGGCCTTTAGCACGACTGCTCTTATTTTAGCAGCGATGATGGAAGAATAAACGACTCTTGGGACTGTCCCAGAACTGGGGAAACCCCTTCAGATGGTCCAACCAGCGGCTATCAGACCAGTTTCAGAGCCTCGTGTGTGTGTGTGTGTGTGTGTATCTGGGAACGGGCCGATGTTCTGTGCTGATCCTGTGGGAGTCGAGAGAAGATCTGGGATGCACGCGCTGAGACCGTCCCGCAGAGAAACACAGATATTCATCCGTTTTCCAGACCTGAGCTTCAGCAAATCAGGATCTTGAGCATGAGACATTAAAGCCTCAATGGGAAATGGTCTAATTTCACACATGCACATTCCCAGGACGTCAAATACAAATTTCCTGCTTAATTTATGCAACTGGATTAGCATATATATATATATACTGTATATATATATATATATATATATATATATATATATATATACACACGTACATCCTTTACACGACTTTCCATGCTACTAAACTAAAATCTGATGGTAATACACTGCAAAAATGATGTTCTTCCTCAGTGTTTCTGTCTTGTTTTCCAGCACAAACATCTAAACATTCTTAAATCAAGAGACATTTACTGGAGAAGAACAATGACTGGAGATATTAAGTCTTGTTTACTGAAAATGGTGACAGAATTGTGTGACTTTATGCTTAAAAAAAGAACAATCTGCTAATTTTGTTTTCCTTTTGAATTAAAGGAGAACTCCGGGCAATTTTTAAGTTAATCTTGATCGTTAGACCTTTGTGAGTACTGACTATAGAAAAAAAAACGAACTGGATTGGTGCTTGCTACGCGGAGCTGCGACTGCGAATGCCCAGAGCTCCCACCCAGCTAAAACGGCAGTTATGGGGGCATCGACATAAAGAGCGTTTTTGAGCCTCTTAACAGACACAAAATGCAATTAAAATGTCTGTCCAACATGAACAGGGACCCTACATGTGAACAATATGCGTTTAGCCACTTAGCCATTGTTTCAACTCACCTAAATAGTCTTTTAGACGGCAAGCTGTAGTCTCGCGCTGCAGTCCCGTGCTGTAGCCGGAAAAGGTAAACAATATCCAGGTGGGAGGAGCGTTGATCATGTGCGACGAGTCTTCGTACATGGAATGGCATTTTTCTTCAAACGGCCCGCTGTGTTGAGTGTGTGTAGTCATCCTTGTCAAAGTGTTCACTGCAAATGCGGTAATCTTTAGTGCGTAGTACTTCTACGGGAGTTTGCACATCAAGTTGAAATACAACTAGCCACAAACTGCAGAATCTCGAGGTCATGGAAAGGAAGACGATGAAAATTTAAGCTCTTATATTTTCGCATTCTGTTGTCAAAATTCGGAAAGGCACAAACACGAACCATTTCTTCTTCACTTGTAAGCAACTCTGATCATAACTCGTCGCACATGATCAACGCTCCTCCCACCTGGACATTGTTTACCTTTTCCGGCTACAGCACGGGACTGCAGCGCGAGACTACAGCTTGCCGTCTAAAAGACTATTTAGGTGAGTTGAAACAATGGCTAAGTTGCTAAACGCATCTTGTTCACATGTAGGGTCCCTGTTCATGTTGGACAGACATTTTAATTGCATTTTGTGTCTGTTAAGAGGCTCAAAAACGCTCTTTATGTCGATGCCCCCATAGCTGCCGTTTTAGCTGGGTGGGAGCTCTGGGCATTCGCAGTCGCAGCTCCGCGTAGCAAGCACCAATCCAGTTCGTTTTTTTTTCTATAGTCAGTACTCACAAAGGTCTAACGATCAAGATTAACTTAAAAATTGCCCGGAGTTCTCCTTTAAGTTTATTTTTTGGACTCCACTTGTTTTAAGCAAAAAAAATTGAAACATCTTAAAATATCTTTAGTCATTTTGCTCCTCCAGTAAATGCATCTTGATTTAGGAATGTTTACATGTTTGTACTGGAAAACAAGACAGAAACACTGAGGAAGAAAATCATTTTTAGCAGTGTATGACACTGTGATGATTTATGATGTTTGCATAGTTTAAGGTTCACAGAAAAAACACCATAGAAGTTTGGCTGCTAAGATCTTCAGGAATCAGTTTATTGGGAAAGAGAAGTGCTGTAATGTTTTGGTAACCTTTTAAACTCGTGTAACACTGCGGCTGATGGCTTGTAACATCATAAGCAAGTATGAACTATGAATCATAGGCTAAGACTGGAGTTAATCTGAAGGCAGAAGCGCTCCGCGGTGCAGATGAAGCTCATGTTAGTGTGTGGGAAACACAAAAGCGAGTCGCATGGGTCGTGAGACTCCCAGAGGATCGAGATTCTCCATCCATCTCTATTTTCTGTTGCTCTCGCTCCTCTGTTATAGCGATGCTCGGGAAACGCTGGTTGTGATTAAACGGGCCGCGTGTTTCTTGAGCTGACAGCTGTGTATACACCGATATACACAAACACAACTGGACGGCCAATGCAACAAGTAGCTCGTTTTGAAGACATTCCCACAAAAATGCAGCTGAAGAACTCAGGAATGTAATTACACACAGAAATATTTATGTGCAGCTACTCGTGCATACAGAGAACGCAAAACACAACATCCTACTTATACCGTGATGTTTACGTGTTCAGATCAACAACGCCCAGGTCTGACGATCAACAAGTACTAATCGTTTTCTATTCAGTCTTGTAGTATTGACTATGGACACTTGTTTACGCCATGGGGGAAAATGGAAAAGATAATCGCAACTTTTTTCTAGCAATTTACTTTTTTCTCTCTCGGAATTGTGAGAAATAAATTTGCAATCGCAAGTTAGAAAGTCAAGAGAATAGAATTATGAAATAATAAGCTTCAGACGTTTATATCTATAGTCATTCTCTGGGACAGTGTATGGATCTATTAATTATTTAAAAATACATTTGTAATGCAAATCATACATATACTGACATGAATACACCTTTTCTATGATGGGCATGCTTTAATTTGTGAATTAATTCAGTTTGATAGATTTCTTGGGGGAATAAAGTTAGAAATGTCAGGGTGATACATGATATCAAAATGAGGTTGTAAAATATCTTGCCTTGAAAACAAAACAAAAAAAGTTTGCGCATAAAACAAGAACAAACACCTGCCAATGGTGTCAGAAAAATAAACTTTTTTCCTTTGAATTAAGATATTTTTCTGAGCGCGTTGGCAGATATTTGTTCCTGTTTTAAGCACAAACTCACTTCATTTTGACATATTGTCAAGTCATTGTTCTTTTCCAGTAAATGTATCTTTAAGAATGTTTGGATGTTTGTGCAGAAACACTGAAACACATTCATCATTTTCTGTGCACCCAGGAGACCGGTTTCAGCTGCGTTCATTAATAGCCATCATTCAAAATAGCTTGATTAAGCTCATATTAATGTATTTATTTCATGCCCGATGTCTTTTCTGATCTGTGTTTACTTTAAAACGCTATTCTCGGTTCATTGTGCCTCCGCACCTGCTAATAAACAACTGGCAGTGTTTTCTGAGTGAGTTCAGAAATAGCTTTCCCATGAGTTTAGGGTCTAAAATAAAGGCTTGTGCAGACGCGGCCGACTGCTGGAACGACCTCGTCATGGGAACATTCTCCAACTGTCTGTATGGATTTAATAGCGTGAATAAAAAGAACGTGCAAATATCTATTTTGATCAGTTGTTTAAGCAAAACTGCCCTTGTGGGATACGATGTTAAATCTGCACTTCACAACACTCAGGTTGTGTTTTAATGCCGAAACCTCAAAAGTCAAAACAAGGTCAACGGGAAAAGTTTACATTTCTGTCTGAGAATTAAAAAAAAGAAAACCACGACATGCGACAGATCTTCAGGGAAATCATGAAATAAATGGCTCGCCACAAACCACATCCATTCTGATAGGAGTAAAACGGATAAATGCACCAGGATAAGGACATGTTCGCATAACAAAATATGGCATCTGGCGTGTTTCACAGACGTCATGATACGACATCAACCAGTTACCATCAACTCTGTGTTGGAAACGAGATGTAACAGTTGGCCAAGTTTGTCCTTTTCCACAATCATTTCGCGATCCATAATCGCTCCGTAACTTCTGCTGTGGTGTGCGAGTGTATTCTATATTAGTGAATGGTCCAGTCATAATAAGTTTCCATGCTTCCCTAGAAAGGGAGTGTATTTACTTTGAGTTTGCTGGAGATATGCTGGCGAGACAAGCGTCCCGGGCCGGCACAGCTCGCCGTGGGTGGCCAGGTCTTGCCCAGATTCATCCAGGCCTACAAGAGAGAGCAGATAAAATGTGGAAATTGACAGATTTGATGCCAGATCTTCCTTTTAATGGGCCAGCGTGCTTTTAAAGCGTGCCATGCCGAGTCAATTATTTATGTTTTTATGGAAGATCACAATGAAAAATGGTTATGGATAGCCACAAAAGATATGATAACACAAACACACTAACAATGCTGCGGCCAGACACTGGAAATAAACCCTGAAAGACTTCGAACAGAGGACGCCTATAGCCACTTCATCTGGATGAACTTTAAAACATAATTACATGTCGCATATTAAAAACTGTCTGACGTGTCTATGTAACCATAAACAAGGGAATATCATGCCTGAAGATTAGTTATCATCTCATCATATACTTTTTTGGCAACTCAAGATGTAATACTTTAGTACTTCATTATTTGATGATGGCATGAATCACTGTGAGCCGGTCGAGGCCTGATCAAATCATCTTAATTAACGGCGCATATGAATATTAGCTGGAAAAAGTCTCAAGATAATTCAAAGACATTCCACCGCTGTGGTCGACGAGTTAAGCATTAACAAAATGTGATATTTATAGGAACAAAAGCTAAATAAATAAAAAACTGATTAACTGGGAAACACAAAGTACATTAAAACATACTTCCATGACTCAGTTAAGTATTATAATGATGAAAATTAAACTAACACAAACTAAAATGTCCAAAAATTAATATTTGTAATTTATTAAATTATATTAAACTTGAAACCTTTGAAGGGGCATTCGGCAACTATTTCAACTTAATAAAACCATTTAGAAATCATTTGGATGGTTTCTGGAGAGAATGGTGACTTCCCCCCAGCGTTCCCAGGCGGAAAAACAACCTTCCAACATGAGGATTAACGTCACGGTGAGTTGGAAATAAGAAGGCTCGTGAGAAGCGAGAACGAGCGAGAAACACAAACTGCTTTACGGTCATTCGACATATACACACACGCCGCCCTCAATGTGTGTGAAGTATTACCCACCTCGGTCGACACACTCCACACGATAAAGCTGGCCGGCTCCGATAATAATAAACGCACATGAGCAGCGGTAGAAAGGGGGAGGAGGGGCCGCAAGTACGTTTTTTACGACATTGTTATGAAATATACGCTACACAGCAGTAGGGGGCGCTCACATACGACAACAAAAGTGAAAATCAGCGAAGAAATAGCTAGAGTTGCTGACTGCCCCTTTAAATTCCACTAGATAGTAATTCCACTAAACTGTGCAGAGAAAAATCTGAACTAAATTGAAGCTTTCAGTTTCGACATCGCATGATGGTAAACACAGATGAACACAGATCTGGGATTTTAAATCTGGGAAATATTTGTTTATATTTATAAATATATGTGATGTCATCCACCGCAAAATAAAACAAAAAATAATAATAATAAATTTAAAAAGACCCGATAAACATGCATTTCTTTTTATAAATATGTTATGTCATCCACCGCAAAATAAAAAATAAATAAAATAAAATAAAAATACCGATCTGGGAGATATTCTTGATTGTAAATGTCAAAATAAATTGAATGTTTATGAATCTAGAACATCCACAACAATACAAAAAAAAAAAAAAAAAAAAGAAACTACAGAAAAAGAAAAACTTAAAAAATGTAAATGTAATTATAAAAAAAAGAATTCTATAATAAACCTGCCAGGTATCTTCTGACAGACTCTTCTGTAGAGTCCTGGGTAGAGTTGCACCAGCCGTTCGTAAGTCCTTTCTTAAGTTGGAACGTGAAGTCCACACTAGAGGCTTAGTAACTACTAGCTAGTGTGTAACTCTGTACTTTATTCCATCTGTTCATAAGGCAGAACGTTGCTAGTAGGTCGTAAGCTCTCTGTAAAGTAATGCACATAATATGACGTTCAGCCTGGATGATGCAATAGCAGCCTTCAAATACCTGAGTGCTTTAAATTCTGGGAATTTCAGTTTATCTTTTATTCTAACTTCTCTTGCCTCAAGTTGCGTTATTCCATATGGTCTTGAATGGTAAAAATAAGTTTCCAATATATACAATACTTAATCATGAATAACAAAATAAGTGCTTTTATATGTAGGCTAAATATCATTCAGAAACTGTATTTGAAATTAAATGAATAAGGATCAATAAATAAATATTGATACAAAAAACATAATAAATTACATTTATTGATTATGACATGCACACAGTGGTGTTTAGGACGGGTTCGTGTTGAAGAGCCACTAACAAAGTAATCTTTTCACATCTTTTCTGTCAGGTAAAAGAAGAGATTATTGATGCAGCTCAATCTGTTTGATATTTTATTCCAACCATTACTCCTGATCGGAGGCTTTCGAAAATATTAAGTTTATACATAGAGTTACACCTCAAAAAAATGTAATGGTGCAACACAAAAATATTTAGTAGTGCGTTATTCGTAACTTTACGTCAAAACTAGGCTAAGCTGTAACCCAGCCGGAGCAACCGGCCCCTGGAGATCATGTAGATGCCCGTCCATCCTTTCAGAAACTCAGGAAAAGTCCCTGTGTTTTGCTATTTAGCACCTAAACAGTCTTCCTAACATTGTCCGGGAAGCAGACACACTCTGTCAGTTTAATTCTAGACTAGTAAAAATACATCTCTTTAACCTGGCATACACATAGAACAATGTTATTTTAAATGTTCTGACTTTTTAATAAAAATAATAAAAGTACAGTAAAATAAAAAAATAAATACAGATCTGGGAAATATTTCTATTTATAAATGTGTGACATCAGCGCAGAACAATAATTTAAACAAAATATACAGATTTGTGAAATATTCCTGTTTAAAAGAGTACCACAAAATGAAACAAATTAATAATAAATATATAAATAAAAATCCAGATCAGATGGTGGACCTGCGCCTAGACATGACCACAACGCATGATGTAGTCAGCCGGATCCGGGCCATATCCAGATCAGATGGTGGACCTGCGCCTAGACACGACCACAACGCATTATGTATGTCAGCCGGATCCAGGCCGTATCCAGATCAGATGGTGGACCTGCGCCTAGACACGACCAGAACGCATGATGTAGTCAGCCGGATCCGGGCCGTATCCAGATCAGATGGTGGACCTGCGCCTAGACACGACCACAACGCATGATGTAGTCAGCCGGATCCGGGCCGTATCCAGATCAGATGGTGGACCTGCGCCTAGACACGACCACAACGCATGATGTAGTCAGCCGGATCCAGGCCGTATCCAGATCAGATGGTGGACCTGCGCCTAGACACGACCACAACGCATGATGTAGTCAGCCGGATCCGGGCCATATCCAGATCAGATGGTGGACCTGCGCCTAGACACGACCACAACGCATGATGTAGTCAGCCGGATCCCGGCCGTATCCAGATCAGATGGTGGACCTGCGCCTAGACACGACCACAACGCATGATGTAGTCAGCCGGATCCGGGCCATATCCAGATCAGATGGAGGACCTGCGCCTAGACACGACCACAACGCATGATGTAGTCAGCACTTAATAATCAACAATATTATTGATCTGACGCTACTGCATGAAAACTGAATTGAGCTGGACGATGACATCCCTGTTTTCTCCAGAACTGCTTAATAGATGAAATGATCTAATTGAATAATTGATGATCTTTACAATGGAACTGAATCAACACTGAACTGACTTGCGTGCATCATTTCCCTGTTTTTCACTGTAAAGCTGCTTTGAAACAATCTGTATTGTATAAAGAGCTATAGACAGGGGTGCACATAACATTTTCAGTGAGTTACTCGGGTGAGTACCAGGAGATGGTGTTTGGTATTTATTATTAACACCCATGTATCGCGGTGTTAATAAGTGCATTCTTCCTCACTGTCCTCCTCATCAGTGTAGAAGCTGTCAATCACAGCTGTCAATCATGACATCACATTCCTGTTTTTATAGCTTATAACTAACTAAAGACCAAACTTATTTTATTTTTTTTAAACGAGCACTTAAATTTACATAAGTGTGAAAAAAACTACCTAAAATACAGAAAAATCTTTGGAAAAAATTTATTTGAAGTGTAATTTGATTGTTTAGTTTTCATCGCGTTCTTTAGACTACATGGGGAGAATTTTGAACAACTCACTGTAGCTGTGTCAACCGGTATGCGATTTGTCAGTCAAAAATAGTCGATCTCCGAATGCAACTTAACAGGGAGGAGAGTAAAGATGGAAAGCTCCTAAAGCTTAGTTCCATATAAATTCACGGATAATTTGTTGTTTTGTCGTAAGTGAAAAACAATATTGACCTTGTATTTGAAAAAGGATCCTCGTATAAGAAGCAATACTAAAATTCAGACTCAGTTAATTCGCATTCGGAGATCGACTATTTGTGACTGACAAAATGCCAACGGACACAGCTACAGTGAGTTGTTCAAAATCTTTCTTTTTAGTAAACTCTGTGTCCACAAACAATGTTCTCAATGCTCGAGTTCATGTGTAGAGCCCCTGGTGATACTTCGAGCAAAATTGCACGTTGTGTCGAGCCTTCTTAGTGTTTTAAAAATAGCCATTTTTGATGCTATCATATACGTGCCCCTAGCTCTCCCAATCAAAAGGCAATTTGACCGAAAACAAAAATACGGTCAAACTTTAAAGTGACGTTTCCATTTTAATTATGCTTTTAAACGAAAGTTTGCCTCCAGTAGATAAACAAAACGACAGTTACCCTTTAAGTACGCAAAGGCGCGTAGTAACACAAGTGGCATTACGCATTCCTGATTTTTGTCGCGCATGCGTACCTGCGTACCAGTTATGTGCACCCCTGGCTATAGAAATAAAGGTGTCTTGACATATGTCTGTGTATATTACACATCATGTGTCCGTCTGAGAATGTTGTAGTGCACACCTGAGAGACAGGTACAAGTACAGTAAGGGTTTTGCCTGTGCAGGTGAAGCGCAGGTGGATTTATGTCTGCTTGTAGAGCTTCCTCCTGTCAGATCTCTTTCCCATGGATCTCTCAGCATACGTTCTCCACATCCTCCTGATCAACATCTGCACCTCGTTTTCGATGGCGTTGAACGATTCAAAGCGAGCGGCGAGGAAACCCTCTGCCCAGTTTGACACATTACACCGGGATCCTTTCATTGCACAGCCAAGACTTTCCATGGGTGGATTCACGAGCTGTCGAACACGAGACATGATGCGCGGCTGCCATGCAAACTCCTCGCTCGTGAATCCTCCAGCAAACAGTGCATCTGCATCCAGCAGCACAAATCATGCCGGAGATAAGCCTCGTTCAGCCTCTACCTGACAAACCCCAAGGCCTGGCCGTCTCCAGATGAGCACGCTGGAATGTTCCACCTGTTTATCCTGCGTTCTCCTACTGTAAACCGCGCAGACGAATGGTTTTCTTCTCTGGACAACAAAGCTAAATATTGTACACTGTGTATATGTGTTTAGATTACTGTCAAGCTCTTTATGATCAGTGGAAACAGGCCGGTTTTTATAATCAAAACTTTTTTCACCATGCGCTTCTACTTTTTATTTGTGACGTACACATACGTCCTATAGAAATATACAAGCTGTGTTGAAAAGGCCGTACGTTATTCTTGGTACAGCTATTACAGGACACACACACTTTTGAAAGGACGACTGTGAAATCTCTGAAACGGGCGTTTCGCGATCGGCTGTTAGACTGTTTTAATCCTTTGGGTTTCATTTCAGGCTGGATTTTTATGCAGTCTGTTAACTGTTAACAGTTCAGAAACAGCAGATTGTGAGATATGCAAAAACAAACAGACATGGAGGGGATTTCTGTCACACTCACTGTCATGATGAGCCTCCTGACGACAGAGCTGGAAACAAGACTTAGACATCACAAAACATCCACAAAAAATATATATTACCAAATAAATAAAAATTAAATACAATAAACAGATCTGGGAAATATTCCTGTTTATAAATGTATGATAAAACAAAACAAAATAAGTAAATTAAATGAAAATATATATCTTTTTTTTAAATACAGATCTGGGAAATATTGCTGTTTATAAATGTATGACAAAACAAAACAAAATAATACAAAAATTAAATTAAATAAAATGAATATATATATATATATATATATATATATATATATATATATATATATATATATACTTCTTTTTTTTTAAATACAGATCTGGGAAATATTTCAGTTTATAAATGTGTGACATCCACGCCAAACATAAATGAATTAAAAATGAACACAGATTTGTGAAATATTCCTGTTTAAAAGAGTATGACATCCACCACAAAATAAAACAAATTAATAATAAATACATAAATAATATAAAATCCAATAAATACAGATCTGGGAAATATTCCTATTTATAAATGTGTGACATCCACGCAAAAACAAAAACAAACAAACAAACAAACAAACAAACAAACAAACAAACAAAAATGAACACCGATCTGGGAAATATGAAATATAAATGCATGATATCCATATACAAATATGGTGCTGGTCATATAATTAGAATCTCATTAAAAAGTTTATTTATTTCAGTAATTCCATTCAAAAAGTAAAATTTGGATATTATATTCATTCATTACACACACACTAATATATTTCAAATGTTTATTTCATTTAATTATGAGGATTAAAACTGACAACTAATGAAAATCCCAAATTTCTACCACACTTTTTCTACCACATCTTTTCCTTCCCTTCGCCTCTCTATTAATGTGCTTGGACACAGAGATCTGTGAACAGCCAGCTTCTTTAGCAATGACATTTTGTCAGTGCCACAGAGTGATCGACTCCATGCCACTCCGCATTGCTGCAGTAATTCAGGCAAAGGGAGCCCCAACTAAGTATTGAGTGCTGTACATGCTCATACTTTTCATGTTCATACTTTTCAGTTGGCCAACATTTCAAAAAATCCTTTTTTTTATTGGTCTTAAGTAATATTCTAATTTTCGGAGATACTGAATTTGGGATTTTCATAGTTGTCAGTTTTAACCCTCAGGGGTCCAAGGTGTTTTTGGGTCCTGGAGGTGTTCTGACATGCTCTGACATTTGTGCTTTTTTCAGTTATTTATAAACATGTTAATGGCAAAGGTGTAAATTCACTCTATATAGCACAAACAGGGCTACCATAGTATGTGAGCAAGATGTATGTACATGTTTGTATTTTTGAGAGAATATTGTTTATGCATGGTTATTGAAAAAACTAAAACTTAAAGTCTCTGAAATAAGGCCACAAAACACATAATAAATATGTGTCCACAAGACTTTTGACTAATGGATGTTCTCGCCTAGGATTTTTGCTTCAAAATGATCTGAAAATCATCCTGCCTAATCATTCACATAAAACAATACATTGAATTAAATTTAGTAAAACACTTTTTGTTTGGAAAGGCAATATGCGAAATGGGCGTGACTCATGTATAGTGGTCTGATTCACACCTGTGAAGACAAAAGACCTGCTTAATGAGCCTGCATAATGAGCTTTTCACAGGTGTGTCACTGAGCCACAAGAAAGAATACAAGGACACAAGAAAAGAAATATATATACACTACAAAATTGGTTCACAGTTGGAAACATCTAGAAAAAAAATAGTATTTTTCCACTTGTATTTTTGCTTGCAAATTGTATAATATCCAAGGTGAACATTTCTAGTAATTGTGTAGTTAATTCTCATACTGTATTTTCAGAAAGTTTTGGATATGTATCCTCTCCCCAAATTTGTCACTAATAAAACACAATACAAATAATTTGAAGAGAAGGCTTATATTGACCTTTTAAGATTTTGTTTACATCTACCTTGTAAATATATTATTTGCTATTTTATTAAAAAGGTTACAATTACAGCAACAATTAAAATAACAATATTTCAAGTGTAATATTTCTTTGTAAAAACTAAAGTATACATTTTATCATACATATTTCAAAGTTAAGGATTCATTAGTTTGAATAAAGCCTACATTGAAACAAACACTATAATATCATCCTAGTTGATAAAACAAACATAGCCTAATGTATTTATTCAATGTGGCAGTAGTCTAGTTTACAGTAAACAGTTAATAATCTCTCCAAAACTAGTCAACGAAATGTTGTCTTTCATATTTTGTCTGTAACATAGGCATATCGTTTGTTGTTTTTATGAGCCTATATTAGGGCATAAATATTAATTTGTAGTTTAATACGTTGCTAATACAAAGACATTTTAATGTTATTTCAACATATTTCAGTCGATTTTCACTCATCTCAGTATAGCAATAGGGTTTGGTAAAAACTGTTCAGTTCATTCATTCACACACAGACGTGATTCATATTTAAACAGTCTTTTTGCGGTTTACATACACTATGATATCGCGATTAGAACAATAATAAAAAAAAAACGTATTTCTCGGCTAGATCGGTCGCTCCTCGAAATGAAAATAAACCAGCACATGTTCTGAGGTAAATGTCCCAGGATTATTCCTCACACAGCCTCGCAAGAAGAAATAGTACATTAATCTGATGATTACATTTGTTGTGTTATCGCGTTTATGAGGGGCGTTGACACGTTTGCATGTGTTGCTTCAGATAATTTGCGTTTGAATACCGCGCGCTCTCCGTGGGCGTGTCACATTAGCAGAATAATGAGCTGAGAGAACGATAATGAGATCAGCTGACACCTCTCTCTTTTTTATAGATAACATAAACAGAGAATATTTATTTTAGTTTTGAATTAGATATTTTAAAAGTACAAACTTAAATGATTAAAAAGATATATTGCTCGTGCTTGTGTGAACAGTATTCGCTGAGCTTTGTTTAAGTTTAAAGACATGCTCCAGAAAAAAAGTTAACGGAGACAGAGAGGCAGAAAGCACACCCTGTTTATTTTCTTTACTTTACAAAAGCACACAGTTTTGATGCTAATGTGAGTGTACACAAAAAAAGAAGACCCTCTATAGTTTATAATCATGTATTGATTTTATTTATATGACCAAAAGTGACGGAGTATTTTAAGTCTATGTTGCTGCTATGTGGAAAAAAAACAGCAAAACGCGCCGGCGCGTTTCTCGACCCCAGAGGGTTAATCATCACAATAAAATGAAATAAACATTTGAAATATATTCGTCTGTGTGTAATGAATCATCAACTTTTTAATGATATTCTAATTATATGACCAGCACCTGTATATGCTATCAAAAAATAAAGTAAAAAAATAAAATAAAAGCTGAACATTTCCCTCCAGAGTTATAATGGCTGCTGTGCCCCTGTTTTTTTTGGTTCATGTGATGCTATTAACAATAATCAAGCCTCATTCTGGCCATGGGCATGTAAACAACACTGTTCTTTAGCCAAGTGGCCTAATAGCTGGTGTGATTGCTCTAACATCCACGATAAGAGACTCGATAAGAGCGTTCACATCATTTATGTCATCAGTGCTGTCAGAACAGCCAACAGAAACAGATCCGGCGTGTGACGGGACGAGTTCACAGGAGACTCAGCGTTCACATGCCAGCCTCCATTACGATATACCAGCGCTTGTTTTGACTTACAACACGAGACTGGGAATATCCAGAAGGAAATGAAGAAGGACTTTGCCAGTTTTCAGGCCGTCATTGTCTGTGATAATCAGTGTAATCTGAGTTCAACACGACTGCCTCATGTTTATGTGTTCAGCACTTCGCCTGCCTGTTCGATTCCACAAAGCTCTTTTCCAGCGTTTTATTGCATTAAATGACAAAGATAACAAGCTGTCATCATAGATTTTGCTTTATTAAGCTCTTGCCTGATACCTTAATGAAAGGGAGCTGAAGGCTTTAATATAATGATATTTTGAAAGGCTGCTGAAAGTATCCAAAAAATGTAGTGACTTTACAAACTATTCCAAATGTCACTCTTTTTTAAAGTGGCTCTGGCTCGCACTGATATCATCAGATAAGCACACTCGTTCCCATGTGATAAGAGCTACCAAACGTTTAGTGGGAAATGACCGTGCTGTTCTTCTCCAAAGCGCTCTGAGGACAGCAAACGTTTTACAGGATCAGCCAGAGAAAATACACAAAAGTTAATTTGAACATTTTTTTTTTACTCATTTTGGCCATTTGGCTTCATGTTTTTGAACCGGCTTTCCTTAAACTCTACGGCGAGATCTGACGTCACCTCGATCGCAGGCCATAACCGCATCTTTCACCTCCGATCTAGAGTCCAGCGAAACACGAAGATCTGCTTAAAGCGACAATTCAGACAAAACTACTGTGTTACTGAATCATCAACAATTGAAAGGAAAGTTTGCTTTTAGCCAAACACAAAACCAAAATAACATAAATTTGAAAATGAAGTTACAAACATTTAAATAGCACATACAACACTTTTAAATGACATGTTTCTACTCCAATTTGTTGCTGAAATATAAACATTTACACATGTCTGAAGTAAAAACCTGTTTTCATATCAGATTTATTCAAACATACATTAAATAAAGGCTTGTTCTAAATCCCCTGTGTGTTCACTGTAAGGACTTTTATTTTGAAACTCTTTCTGTGTTTAGACAGGGATTTTTTACATTCATTTCTCCCACAGCTATTTTAAAAGAAGATTATGTTAAAGCATTATGAACAAAACGACCAGCAAGGAGGAGAATCACAACACTACAAACTTTGATAAAGGTAACTTTAAATTACTTAAACTGTATCTATTAACCAGGCAAAAGAGTTAAGAACAAGTTCTTATTTTCAACAACAGGCTGGCAGGAGCATTAAAATATCCTGAAAGACAATATAAAGTACTTGAAAATCAGACAAAAAGACAAAAAAGGTACAAGACTGAACTCAATGGCTTTGGTGAGGGAAAGGACTACAATCCCATGAAGCATTGCGAACAGTATAATCGAATTAAAAACGATGGAGAAATATGAAACTACTAGTTTAAAATGTTGATTAAATATTCACTAACAAAAAATATTTTAAGTTTATTGTAAAATATGTATATATATATATATATATATATATATATATATATATATATATATATATACACAGCATTTGTTTGTATATTTGTGTATCATATATATATATTTGAGAGCATATGGAGATCGTCTTCGTTAAGTAAATCGCAGTGCTTCATGGGAGTGGGCGGAGCTAACAAGATTTTGACACATTTTTCCCGTTTTTCGACTCTGATTGGTGGGATTTTATGTTCAGCATCATGGGTAATGTAGTTTTTCACCACGAATTTCGCTTTTAAATATGATCATTTTAAAACTAAGATGAAATAATGCAGGGTGACTGTCAACAGCAGCAAATACGACCGATTAACGACCTCGTAGCTCACAGCATGGCTGACTATAAAGATTTATCGGTTACCGGTTTAACATCTGGAAACCAGCTCACTCAAAATAAAAAATTAAAATGAAATTAAATAAATTAAAATAAGACATTTCCCTCCTGAGTTATTGTGGTTTCAGTCTCCATACAGCATATAAAGAATACACTTCAGTCGTTGATGATGATAACCCTTCGGCTCTCTCTGAACCGGCACTGAGACTCGAGCACTGTGACACAACACTTCATTATCATTCCCGTCTCAGGAGAACCACTGAGCCACAAAGGAAGGAAACGTCATCTGAGCCAGTGAAGCGTGAGCTCTCCTGTTGCCACAACATGCATTAATCCTAGTGGTCAGCGATGGACACTGCACTTAAGCTGGCAGCGTCTCGCACGGGTTCATCGAGTCCGACACGACCAGTGCTCCTCAACCAGTCTTATTTATGACGCATACGATCATATCTCAAGCACTTCAAATGTAAAGCCAGGTCTTGATTTCATCATTTCTGCAGGACAGACATCAGCCATGTTGAGGTAAGATTATTACCCTTACACTAAAAATATCATCAAGTCATCCATCCGAAGCATCAGCATTCAAACAAACAAAAATACAGTTCTCAATATTAGATTTGGCTGGAGGAATCAGCCAGAACGAGTGCACGTTCACACTTCATGGCCACTGAACACAAACTCTGAAAGACACTTATGGAAATATGCATGATAAATAGGAAACGTGAAATGATTATGCAAATGCCATTAGTAAACTAATGTGGTACAAGTGAAAGATTGAGAACATCTGCGACCTGGAGCCGGAAGCAAACCAGATGAAGCAGAGAATCACTGTCATATTCCCGTATCAGAAGAGCCACTTACAGTAAAAGGACTTCATCGAGCTTTGAAGCGCTGCATCTGCTCGTCCATCTCTGAGCATTCTTTATCATATGCAAACAGACTGAGGATGTTGTTTATAGTGCATTCTGTTATCAAAATATTTACAGGCCAGCAGAGTTGTGCATTTGACTATAAGCAGATGTTTCATCTACTCAGCGCTCACCTTCGCCGATCTAGCGCTCTGTGATGTCATCACCAACAAGACACAAGCACTGCTAAATCTTCTCGCATAAGAGAGTTATTGGGGATGTTTTAAAGACCGTGAGTTAAAGAGACTTGGACTGAAAAAATAAACTCACTTTTTACTATGCTAATCTTTCCACAATATTTAAAAATAAAGAAAAATAAATATTTTTTAATACAGGTCTCAAACTCAACCTGGGATGTTCATACGACGCTGATGATAACTGCTTTACCAGCTCATATGGTATGTTCTGTTCATTTACCGTGTCCAACACATTTACCGTATCCAACACATTTACCGTAATTAACACATTTACCGTAATTAACACATTTACCGTAATGAACACATTTACCGTCTCCAACACATTTACCGTAATTAACACATTTACCGTAATTAACACATTTATCGTAATTAACACATTTACCGTAATTAACACATTTACCGTAATTAACACATTTACCGTATCCAACACATTTACCGTAATTAACACATTTACCGTAATTAACACATTTACCGTGTCCAACACATTTACCGTAATTAACACATTTACCGTAATTAACACATTTACCGTGTCCAACACATGTACCGTAATTAAGACATTTACCGTATCCAACACATTTACCGTAATTAACACATTTACCGTAATTAACACATTTACCGTAATTAACACATTTACCGTATCCAACACATTTACCGTAATTAACACATTTACCGTGTCCAACACATTTACCGTAATTAACACACTTACCGTGTCCAACACATTTACCGTATCCAACACATTTACCGTAATTAACACATTTACCGTGTCCAACACATTTACCGTATCCAACACATTTACCGTAATTAACACATTTACCGTGTCCAACACATTTACCGTAATTAACACATTTACCGTAATTAACACATTTACCGTGTCCAACACATGTACCGTAATTAACACATTACCGTATCCAACACATTTACCGTAATTAACAAATTTACCGTAATTAACACATTTACCGTAATTAACACATTTACCGTATCCAACACATTTACCGTAATTAACACATTTACCGTGTACAACACATTTACCGTAATTAACACACTTACCGTGTCCAACACATTAACCGTATCCAACACATTTACCGTAATTAACACATTTACCGTGTCCAACACATTTACCGTATCCAACACATTTACCGTAATTAACACATTTACCGTGTCCAACACATTTACCCAATCCAACACATTTACCGTAATTAACACATTTACCGTGTTCAACACATTTACCGCGTCCAACACATTTACCGTGTCCAACACATTTAACGTGTCCAACACATTTACCGTATCCAACACATTTACCGTAATTAACACATTTACCGTAATTAACACATTTACAGTGTCCAACACATTTACCGTAATTAATAGGTCTACCATATCTGACACATTAACCGTGCCTTACTTATTTACCGTGCCTGACACATTTACCATGTCTGACACATTTACCGTAATTAACACATTTACCGTGCCTGACACATTTGACGTAATTAACACATTTAATGTGCCTGACACATTTACCGTAATTAACACATTTACCGTGCCTGACACATTTACCGTAATTAACACATTTACCGTACCTGACACATTTACCATAATTAACACATTTACAGTGTCCAACACATTTACCGTAATTAACAGGTCTACCATATCTGACACATTAACCGTGCCTTACTTGTTTACCGTGCCTTACACATTTACCGTAATCAACACATTTACCGTGCCTGACACATTTACCATGTCTGACACATTTACTATGCCTTACTTGTTTACCGTGCCTTACACATTTACCGTAATTAACACATTTACCATGCCTGACACATTTACCATGTCTGACACATTTACCGTGCCTTAATTGTTTACCGTGCCTTACACATTTACCGTAATTAACACATTTACCGTGCCTCGCACATTTACCGTAATTAACACATTTACCGTGCCTGACACATTTACCGTAATTAACACATTTACCGTGTCTGACACATTAACCGTAATTAACACATTTACCGTGCCTGACACATTTACTGTAATTAACACATTTACCGTGTCTGACACATTTATCGTAATTAACACATTTACCGTGCCTGACACATTTACTGTAATTAACACATTTACGGTGTCTGACACATTTATCGTGTCTGACACATTTATCGTAATTAACACATTTACCGTGTCTGACACATTTACCGTGTCTGACACATTTATCGTGTCTGACACATTTACTGTAACACATTTACCGTGTCTGACACATTTACTGTAACACATTTACCGTGTCTGACACATTTACCGTGTCTGACACATTTATGGTGTCTGACACATTTATCGTAATTAACACATTTACCGTGCCTGTCACATTTACTGTAATTAACACATTTACAGTGTCTGACACATTTACCGTAATTAACACATTTACCGTGTCTGACACATTTACCCTGCCTGACACATTTACCGTAGTTAACACATTTACCGTGTCCAACACATTTACCGTGCCTTACACATTTACCGTGTCTGACACATTTACCGTAATTAACACATTTACCATATCTGACACATTTACCGTGCCTGACACATTTACCTTAATTAACACATTTACCGTGTCCAACACATTTACAGTGCCTTACACATTTACCGTAATTAACACATTTACCGTGTCTGACACATTTACCGTAATTAACACATTTACCGTGCCTTACACATTTACCGTAATTAACACATTTACCGTGTCTGACAGATTTACCGTAATTAACACATTTACCGTGCCTTACACATTTACCGCGTCTTACACATTTACCGTAATTAACACATTTACCAGGTCTTACACATTTACCGTAATTAACACATTTACCATGCCTGACACATTTACCATGTCTGACACATTAACCGTGCCTTACTTATTTACCGTGTCTGACACATTAACCATGTCTTACACATGTACCGTAATTAACACATTTCCCATATCTGACACATTTACCGTAATTAACACATTTACCATGTCTGACACATTTACCATAATTAACACATTTACCATATCTGACACATTAACCGTGCCTTACTTATTTACCGTGTCCGACACATTAACCGTGTCCGACACATTTACCGTGCCTGACACAGCTGTCTCCTGCTAAACTGGTTTATCATCATGTACTGGTAGAACTATGACTCTTTTATGCTTTTCATTAGCATAAATAGCAGTGGATTTCTGCAGTTAGGGTTAGGTAAGTTTCCCAGTTTGACTTCAAATGGTGTGCTTTTGCACTTTTTTCCTGGAATGCAGCACTACTCCATGATTTATCCTCAGAAAACAGTAAAGTGAAATACATTCAACTCAATACATCAAACGCATGATGAGGGGTGTGTGGATGCAAAGAGACACACTTTACTCACTCAATTGTGAAATACTCTCAAGTATTTTTCTTCAAGGTGAAATCATTTCAAATGAGCACAATCCTCTTTAATCCCTGTGATAAAACCGGCTATGAACCAGACTTTTAGGTCAGATCTACACAGTAACGACTCCATCAGAAGCAGAATAAACATCACACATATTCCCTTGATGCACAAAATATCCCCACCTCTATTGAAGCAGTTTGTAATTATTGGGAAGAACAGTTTGGAATAATTAACATTTATTCCTGTGATCAAAGCTGAATTTTCAGCATCATTACTCCAGTCTTCAGTGTCACATGATCCTTCAGAAATCTGTATTATATGATGATTTGATGCTCAAGAAACATTTATGATTATTATCAGTGTTGAAAACATATGAGCTGCTTCATATTTTTGATCCGTTATTCTAAACTTTTGGCCGGTAGTTTATATATGGTTATTGATTTCTAGTCATGAATACAGTAAAGTCATACAATGAAATGTGATTAAGTAAGTCATACCTGAGAAGCTTTGAGGGAGAACAGCATCGGTCTCAGAAGAACAGGACGATCTTTTGAAGTCAGATCCTTCTTGTCATTGTGTCGATGTGAATGTTGTGATTGCTCTGAAGAACAGGAGTGTTGGCCGTTTCACCTGAGCTTCCTCATCACGTGTGAGGTTTCGGAGAACACATCAGATGTGCGCATCTACGGAGATAATGAACATACATTAAAGGTGCAGTGTGTGATTTTTAGCGACATCTAGCGGTTCGGCTGCGAGTTGCACTGAAGGCTCAGCCCACTGCTCACCCCTCCCTTTCAAAGAAGCTACGGTGCCTGAAACTGGACAAACATATCGTCAGCATATCGAGACAGCAGAGAATAGCCAGAGTAAGCCAAGAGTGTGTAACATTGTCACTGTTTCTGTACCACAGTCCATTATAAACCACATCATGGATAAAGTTTACAAAGCCATAGTCAGGTGAGGATCAAGGGTCTTAATATATAATATAATAATAGTAATCAGCTGATTGTCTCACAAACGTAACCAGCACATTTCTCCCCACATAGCAAACCCATAATACAGCGAGGGAGAAGAACCACATGAAACCACTGCAACTATATATTGTTTCTAACAGGAAAGCAGAAGTTTAGCTGGCTAAATATGAGCTGTTACTGTGGCTGAGCTGGTTAAAGCGTTAAGCCTTGTTTATACTGGACGCGTCCGCATGAGCCCAAAGGTGCGCGCGGCAGAAATGGCATGATTGTAACAGCGCGCGCGCCTCCGCATCCCCTAGACACCATTTACTGCACACAATAGGCTTTTTTTCTCTGATTTTGAAAACTCTTCGCGATCGACTTAAAATGCTTCCTAGATCGACGGGTTGGTGATTCCTGTAACGTTACTGTTTTACGGTCAATGACAAGAGTACTAATCAGCTGTCTCACGAACGTAACCAGCACATTTATCCCCACATAGCAAAGCCATAACACAGCGAGGGAGAAGAATTAAGTTACATGAAACAATCCAACTACATATTTTACACCACTGACAAGGGAAAAGTCACTACTCACGGTGTTTATGGCTAGCTTCTAGCTTTCTGCGGCTTCTCTTTAAACGGAGTGACGAAACGCGCTCTGTAGCGCTGTGTGTTCGCTGTCGGCTACGGTAGAAACATGGCGTCACAATATGTCGTAAGGTAATAAAAACATTACGGTTTATTAAGTAAGTTCTTTATACACCACTGAACACATAGTTATGGATGTCATATTGCATTTCTGTTAATAGATACTCAAATTTTTTACACATTGCACCTTTAAAGATCTCATTATACGGTTCAGTGACACATATGTACTGGCAAAGGCCTGCTTTACGGACAGATTGGCACAACAGAAGAACATACTGTACATAATCAGTTTTGATACGGACCGTATGACTGTAAAACCTAATTGACGGAGCCTCACACGATACAGATTAAATGTGGATCCACTACCAGATGTGTTCTCGCGACCGCACAAACTGAGCTCTTGTAGATCACTGTGTGTTTGGATGAAGAACAGCACCAGCCCAAAGCCCACGGGCAAACAGGACCCTTCCAAATGTGATTTCGGAAAAATGCAGCTAGATTTACCACTGATAGTGCAACGCTTTAAATGAATAAACCGTAGAATGAAACTCACGGTTTGCATCACGCGGCCATATCTGCCCGTTTCTATGAGCGCCTGCATTCACAGGAGATAACGGGGAAATGTCATCGTGGACAGGAGGAAGTGGTCAAGAACATTGCAAACGTCATGCTCTTGGGAAAAGAAGACGTCTTGCATGCATTATTTGATAGGGTGGCACATCTACGTCTTATGGACAGACCCATATTTTCATATTGATGTGTATAATCATATTTAAGCATTAGCAATTATATTACTGTGGGTGAAATGTCATTATAAAGAAGTGGTGGAAAAAACGAATAAGCATTAATTTATGGTGAAAATAATTACATTTCAATAAAATAAAATGAAATACATTAATGCATTTAAATAAATATTTTTGATTGAAAATAATTGATCAAATAAATAAGCAATAGGCAAAAGAATTGAAAAATTAAACAAGCATTATTTTCGTGTTAATTTCGTCAGACGAGACGAGACTAAATATGTTCGTCAACGACCTTTTTTTCCATGACTAAGACGAGACGATGACGAGACCGCACCAATGTCCAAAAACGCTGACTAAGACTAAATTAACATGCATTATTGTTGACGAAAAAAGACGAGACTAAAATGTTTTGCATAAAATAAAAACTAAGATAAAATCTCTCTTCATTTTCGTCTACAATCGTCTCTACTTTTCCATCATGAGATAGAATATTCAGCGGTTACGCCTCCGAATAAGTTTGCGCTGTTGCTCGAGTAACGGTGGTCTCATACTCCTGTGGCTGCAACACGAAACTAGATGGAGCAAGAACACATCACCCATAGACTTTAGCGAAGACACGCCGACGACATGCTAGGTAGAAGGAAGAGGCTCGATATTTGGTCCAATCATAAGTACAATGATATTGACAAAAAGTCAGAAAGTGTCATTATAACTGACAGGAAGCACTGCGGACAAAAAAAATATCGGGAAAAAACACCACCAACCTGAAGCGATATCTAAAGGCTAACCACCCACACATTCAGGAAAGTTAACTCAAATGAACATCTCAAAAGCTAATGCTGATTTTAGACATCTACGCTGTAAATTAACCTGTTATCTATGGTGTTGTGGCACATGCATTATGCAGGTTATATATATTTTATGTAACTTATTATGCCACATGCGTGTGGGCCTTCACATCATAATCAAAAATGAATGTAATTAGGCATAAAAGCTAATTTATATGTAAGGAAATCAAGTTTAACAATTACATGTAATATTGCTCCAAATATCATCAATAATGGTGTGTGCACTACCATGTTTAACTTGCATTAAGTTGGTAATTTACTTTGTCGTATAAAATATATCCACCTACAGTTTTGATCTTAGGCTTGTCATTAAGTTATTTATTTCCACTATAACACTTGTGTTCCTGATATTATTGCATTTAATGAGGCCTCATTGTATTTATTCTTACCATAGATTCCAGATGTGGTTAAGCAACCAGTTAGAAAAGAGGAGAGGCCATCTATGTCAGGTGCACTTTTCTCACATCAGGTACAAGCCAGACTCCCAGGAACAACGCATCAAAGAGGCTCTAGCTAAATGTGTAGCCCGGACAGCACACCCTCCACGGACAGTATAAGATGAGGAATCCATCAACATGATGGAAAAAATAGATAAAAGACTGACTGTGACAAAAAAGACAAAATTTGCAAATCCAGTGGACCAAATGTACCTAGCTTGAAAGGTCAAATTCAAAAACAGACCATTGGCATAGACATATGGACTAAAAAGGGGCTCACAGCCTCCTTCCTCGCTGTCAGTGCTTGTTATTTCAATGTTCAGGACAGTAAAGCTGAACACATACTCCTAAACTTAAAGCAAATGGTTCACCCACACACTGCTCATTCTATTGTTACTCGTGTGGAGGAGTGCACAGAAGAACGGGGGATCCCAAAGGAAAAAATTCTCATGATTATAACTGATATTGGAAGCAACATGGTTTCTGCATTTCGCCACGAAGAAGACACCAGTTCTGATGAGAACAATTCCCAGGATAGTGATGAAGAGGAAGAGGTGGACGAAAGGTCAGTCTGTGAATGGTGTTTGTTATTATAGAGAGATTATTCGCTGTCATAGATATTTGATATTAAATCTAAAAAGAATCTGAAATATGTTTAATTAATTAATTAATTTCACGTAGTGATAATAGAGTAATAGTTATTGTAGGATTAATGAAAATTATTTTTTGTTTTGTGTTAAACTTTCCATCAGATATGTAACCTTGGAGAGGACCCCATGTGTGGTCCATTCCCTTCAGCAAACGTCTACTGGACAAGCTCCGGCATCTGGCGAGACGGTTTCGCATATCATCTGTCGCCACAGAACGGTTGCTGGAACAATGTGGACTCATTCTCATCAAAGACTGTCAAACCAGATGGTCCAGTTCTTTTTTGATGTTGTTTCGCTTACTCCAAGTAAAGGACCATGTGACATCGGTGGCGGACACCATGGGCTGGGACTGCCTACTGCCATCCTCAAGGATTTGCTCCTTCCGTGTGCAGAACCCACAAAGTGCTTGAAAGTGAGACGAGTTGTTTCTCCCTGGTTGTGCCTGCACTACTGGACTTGAAGAGCCACTGGGGCTCAGACTTCTCCCTTGCTCATGCCAGGAGCTACAGGGATGTAGCTACACTGGCACAGAAGATGTCTGCAAACATGGATTTACGCTTCAGCTGTTTTCTGGATGTGTCGACAAGCAAGTTTTCTCCTCTTGCTGTTGCTGCTTGTTTTGTTGACGCTAGTGTGTCAGCAGGGACCCTGATTGACAATGATAAATGACGACATACAGAATCTCCTCAGTAAAGCTGAAGAGTACATCACTCGCAGTGTCCCATACCAGGAAGAGGTGACAGATGATGAGGACACTGGGAATGCAGAGGTCTCAGAGGAGCCTAGATTCAGGTTTTCATCAAGGCCAAAGACCTCCATCAGACAAGAGGTCCACAAATTCAAAGAAGCCCCGTCCCACGCAAACCCAGATGAATCGGGCATGGATTTCTGGTCTTCTCAAAGCTCCACCATGTTTCCACTGCTGAAACCTCTGGCATTAGACCTTCTGGCAATGCCAGCTTCCGAAGCCTTTGCAGAGCGGGTCTTTAGTTTAACTGGAGACCTTTCAAGTGGCCGCCGCAACAGAGCGAGAGCTACATTAGAAAGAAGTGCTTCTCTAAAGCTTAACAAAGTCTAGTGTGATAACTGCATACTACTGTTTTGGTTATTTGTTCTGTTTTCACTTTAAAAAGACACGCACATTTTTTCTAACACTCAACGTTGTAATGGATTTTGCTCACTGTTGCAAATCTTGCCTTTGAACTTGATTGTTTAATTGAGTGTTTAACCTAAAGTGGAAGTATCAGCAGCTGTAGTAACAGCAGAAATAATTACTGTTAGCCTTGTTAAATCTCATTTGTTTATTTCACAAGACCAATCTAGAATTTAAATAGGTTGTATTTCAGGCCTACAGTACAGTATTCTTTTCAGTTTTTCTGGGTACACTCTGAATAGAAAAATGAGACAAATGGCAACCAAAAACAGTTTTAAAAACCTTTGTAATTTATCAGTCTGAGTCTGTGGGCGCCAGCTTTTGAATTATGTTGGTTCAAAATAAAATACTCTTTAGAAGTTCATCATTTGTGAATGTGTCTCTTAAATCAGAAAACCAGACACGTTTAACAACAAGTGTATTCTGTCAGGTAATTATGACATGTAACCAGCATTTGAGATGTGTGTGAAACACTATTTGACTGAAATAATCTATTTAAAAAAGACTCAAATATTTTGACTTAAACTTGACTAAGATATATAGAGTTTTCTTTTGACTAAAACGAGACTAAAATGACGAGACTTTAAGTCGACTAAAACTTGACTAACAAAAAAAGATTTGTGAATGACTGAATATGACTAAAACTAACACGGACATTTGGCACAAGACTATAGGTGACTAAATTAACACTACATTATTTATTATGAAATATTCATTACATAAAATTAATTTTAATATATTTTGATTGAAAAGAATAATAATATATATAAAAATGACTGTTAGGCTATATCTTCACAAGTAACCCCTTCAAAACTTCAATTGTTCATGACTTAAGCTAAAGGTTTTTCCCCCGCCAAATATTTGCACTAATGTCAATTAAGTCTCTGGTTATTCGCCTCATAAACAGTTTTGCCTTCACTTCTCAGTCCAAACATATTTCATCACAGTAACGCATTAGAGCGTTCGAGACACAAACCACGTCCTAAAATAACTCCAGCATAACATTTCCTCTTCACTCTTACGGTTTTACTTTCAGCAATATTCATCTCCTCCAGAGTTCTCCGATGAAGAATCAGGGGAACTGGAGACAAAACAATATTGTTACTTCAACGCGCAGGAATGTGTGGCAGAAGCTCAAGACGAGGAACCCTGCAGGATCCCGAGGCCACTGGAGACTCGCAAAACACACACACGAGACTCGCAAATCACACACCCGTCAGTCAACGTTTCAGAGGAAAACTGCCGTTTCACACGCTGGCCATTCCACAGACCCTTTTATATGTTGTTTTAGTAAGCTTGTTGTGTTGGGAAGGCCTCGTCCGCTCCTGCAACTGTAGCAGTAAACACAGTAAACACAGTAAACACAGTAAACACAGTAAACACGATCACAACACAACAGCAGACGCTTCAGCTCAAAGCCAGTGATCAGGGAGCATTACTGAAAACAGCGCTCGCCTCACGTTAATGTAATGTGAACATGCATTGCTTAACAACCAACAACAGCACATATGAATATTAGTCTAGATTAATAAATACAGGGTTCGTACAGACTCTGTCAAATGAAATTTCAGGACTTTCAAGCACTACTTTTTTGGATTTCAAGGACTTCAATCGGCACTTATCAAACAGTATCTTTATTATTTTTATTTATTTTATTTTATTTTTTTACTCAAATTAAATATATATATGGAATCTGATGTTTCACTTCATAGAGGTCAATCCATTGATCAGGCATGGGAAATCCCCTTAACCATTGAAAGGATATTAAAACAGATTTTTTCCCCCATTAATAAATATGATTGACCTGAAGAATGAAAGTTGTATTATATACTTATCATACTTAATATCATGCTCATAGCCATGAGAAATAGCTCTATATCTCAGACGGGCTGCAGTGTTGATTTAGCCTGCTAAAATGCATTGTATGAGCTTCAGTTACTGTACATCCTATTGCTCTATCATATTTTATCTTTCATTGAATGCACAGCACATGTTTAGACTAGAGCAGCTCCAGAAGGGTCAGTGCTGAGGATTGGGTCAGTGCTGAGGATTAGGTCAGTGCTGAGGATTGGGTCAGTGCTGAGGATTGGGTCAGTGCTGAGGATTGGGTCGGTGCTGAGGATTGGGTCGGTGCGGAGGATTGGGTCAGTGCTGAGGATTGGGTCAGTGCGGAGGATTGGGTCGGTGCTGAGGATTGGGTCGGTGCGGAGGATTGGGTCAGTGCTGAGGATTGGGTCAGTGCTGAGGATTAGGTCAGTGCTGAGGATTGGGTCAGTGCTGAGGATTGGGTCAGTGCTGAGGATTGGGTCAGTGCTGAGGATTGGGTCAGTGCTGAGGATTGGGTCAGTGCTGAGGATTGGGTCAGTGCTGAGGATTGGGTCAGTGCGGAGGATTGGGTCAGTGCTGAGGATTAGGTCAGTGCTGAGGATTGGGTCAGTGCGGAGGATTGGGTCAGTGCGGAGGATTGGGTCAGTGCTGAGGATTGGGTCAGTGCGGAGGATTGGGTCAGTGCGGAGGATTGGGTCAGTGCGGAGGATTGGGTCAGTGCTGAGGATTGGGTCAGTGCTGAGGATTGGGTCAGTGCTGAGGATTGGGTCAGTGCTGAGGATTGGGTCAGTGCGGAGGATTGGGTCAGTGCGGAGGATTGGGTCAGTGCGGAGGATTGGGTCAGTGCGGAGGATTGGGTCGGTGCGGAGGATTGGGTCGGTGCGGAGGATTGGGTCAGTGCGGAGGATTGGGTCGGTGCTGAGGATTGGGTCAGTGCTGAGGATTGGGTCAGTGCGGAGGATTGGGTCAGTGCTGAGGATTGGGTCGGTGCTGAGGATTGGGTCAGTGCGGAGGATTGGGTCAGTGCGGAGGATTGGGTCAGTGCGGAGGATTGGGTCAGTGCTGAGGATTGGGTCAGTGCGGAGGATTGGGTCAGTGCGGAGGATTGGGTCAGTGCTGAGGATTGGGTCAGTGCGGAGGATTGGGTCAGTGCTGAGGATTGGGTCAGTGCTGAGGATTGGGTCAGTGCGGAGGATTGGGTCAGTGCGGAGGATTGGGTCAGTGCGGAGGATTGGGTCGGTGCGGAGGATTGGGTCGGTGCGGAGGATTGGGTCAGTGCGGAGGATTGGGTCAGTGCGGAGGATTGGGTCGGTGCTGAGGATTGGGTCAGTGCTGAGGATTGGGTCAGTGCGGAGGATTGGGTCAGTGCGGAGGATTGGGTCAGTGCTGAGGATTGGGTCAGTGCGGAGGATTGGGTCAGTGCTGAGGATTGGGTCAGTGCGGAGGATTGGGTCAGTGCGGAGGATTGGGTCAGTGCTGAGGATTGGGTCAGTGCGGAGGATTGGGTCGGTGCGGAGGATTGGGTCGGTGCTGAGGATTGGGTCGGTGCTGAGGATTGGGTCGGTGCGGAGGATTGGGTCAGTGCGGAGGATTGGGTCGGTGCGGAGGATTGGGTCAGTGCGGAGGATTGGGTCAGTGCTGAGGATTGGGTCAGTGCGGAGGATTGGGTCAGTGCGGAGGATTGGGTCAGTGCTGAGGATTGGGTCAGTGCGGAGGATTGGGTCGGTGCGGAGGATTGGGTCAGTGCGGAGGATTGGGTCGGTGCGGAGGATTGGGTCGGTGCTGAGGATTGGGTCAGTGCTGAGGATTGTGTCAGTGCGGAGGATTGGGTCAGTGCGGAGGATTGGGTCAGTGCTGAGGATTGGGTCGGTGCTGAGGATTGGGTCGGTGTTAGGGATTGGGTCAGTGCGGAGGATTGGGTCAGTGCGGAGGATTGGGTCAGTGCGGAGGATTGGGTCAGTGCTGAGGATTGGGTCGGTGCTGAGGATTGGGTCGGTGTTAGGGATTGGGTCAGTGCGGAGGATTGGGTCAGTGCGGAGGATTGGGTCAGTGCGGAGGATTGGGTCAGTGCGGAGGATTGGGTCAGTGCGGAGGATTGGGTCAGTGCGGAGGATTGGGTCAGTGCGGAGGATTGGGTCAGTGCTGAGGATTGGGTCGGTGCTGAGGATTGGGTCGGTGTTAGGGATTGGGTCAGTGCGGAGGATTGGGTCAGTGCGGAGGATTGGGTCAGTGCGGAGGATTGGGTCGGTGCGGAGGATTGGGTCGGTGCGGAGGATTGGGTCAGTGCGGAGGATTGGGTCAGTGCGGAGGATTGGGTCGGTGCTGAGGATTGGGTCAGTGCTGAGGATTGGGTCAGTGCTGAGGATTGGGTCAGTGCGGAGGATTGGGTCGGTGCGGAGGATTGGGTCAGTGCGGAGGATTGGGTCAGTGCTGAGGATTGGGTCAGTGCGGAGGATTGGGTCAGTGCGGAGGATTGGGTCAGTGCTGAGGATTGGGTCAGTGCGGAGGATTGGGTCGGTGCGGAGGATTGGGTCAGTGCGGAGGATTGGGTCGGTGCGGAGGATTGGGTCGGTGCTGAGGATTGGGTCAGTGCTGAGGATTGTGTCAGTGCGGAGGATTGGGTCAGTGCGGAGGATTGGGTCAGTGCTGAGGATTGGGTCGGTGCTGAGGATTGGGTCGGTGTTAGGGATTGGGTCAGTGCGGAGGATTGGGTCAGTGCGGAGGATTGGGTCAGTGCTAAGGATTGGGTCAGTGCGGAGGATTGGGTCGGTGCGGAGGATTGGGTCAGTGCGGAGGATTGGGTCGGTGCGGAGGATTGGGTCGGTGCTGAGGATTGGGTCAGTGCTGAGGATTGTGTCAGTGCGGAGGATTGGGTCAGTGCGGAGGATTGGGTCAGTGCTGAGGATTGGGTCGGTGCTGAGGATTGGGTCGGTGTTAGGGATTGGGTCAGTGCGGAGTAGGGCTGCAACTAACGATTATTTTGATAATCGATTAATCGGACGATTATTTTTTCGATTAATCGATTAATCGGATAGAAATTAAATTAGATTTTTTTTTTATTATAACTAAATAAAACCGTAAATCAGGGTATTTATGTGTAAAAGTGTACTTTAAAAAGTGCAAAAGCCACACATTGAGTTTTACTAATATCAATATTTGCATTGTTTTTAATGATAATTGCTGATGGCAAGTTGACAAACATGATTATTGTTAAAAAAATGATATCCAACATATTATGTTTTAACACAATTTTTGTTAAAACAAATTTACACAGACATGTTGTTCAGATGTGAATATCTGAACTAAAAACAAACTAAAAACATCTAAAATATATAATTCATTTATTTTTTATTTAAAATTAATTATATATAAGGAATATAAGGATAAAGAATATAATATATATTATATATAATATATAAAAGAATAATATAAGGATAAATTGATTAAATAAATATAGAAAGACTGAAAACAATTGTGTGAATGTAGAGCCGCAGTAGATCGCGTTTGAGGAACAATTAAAACTTAGTAGACAAATGCTATAAAAAGAGAACGGAATGGAGGTAACGTTACCCAGCAAGCTAACAGGCTTGAGTAAAGGACAGGAGAAATTATGCATTAGTGCACAAGCATTCGCTGAAAACCACTGAGTACAGTGACAAAAAAACAATATTTTACTGCTGCTGTTATTAACTGCCTTTATATTTAGTGCTTCGCTTTGTAAAGACCGTTTTAATTTAACCTATTTCTGCGGTAGCGCTATTTTAATCCATCACTTACGTTGCGAGCGAACTGATTGCGCAACCTGATGCTCGAGACAAAATACAGACATCCCAAGATCCCGGAAGTCCCGGGAGTCTCCCGCATATTGATTGCGGCTCCCTGATGCCCGCGAATTAGTTCAAACTCCCGAAATGAAATCTAGAGCGCGCAAGCAAGAGCGCGCATGCGAGACAGAAGAGACTGCTCCAAACCGTGTAGCGCGCGCGCTCGGCAGAGCGCCTGAGGGAGAGAGACCTTGCGTGTGTGTGCGTACCAGTAAACGCTCCCCGTGACGTAAGCAGACCAACTAATCGATAATGACATTCGTTGACAACGATTTTCATAATCGATTATAATCGATTTTATCGATTAATTGTTGCAGCCCTAGTGCGGAGGATTGGGTCAGTGCGGAGGATTGGGTCAGTGCGGAGGATTGGGTCGGTGCGGAGGATTGGGTCGGTGCTGAGGATTGGGTCAGTGCTGAGGATTGTGTCAGTGCGGAGGATTGGGTCAGTGCGGAGGATTGGGTCAGTGCTGAGGATTGGGTCGGTGCTGAGGATTGGGTCGGTGTTAGGGATTGGGTCAGTGCGGAGGATTGGGTCAGTGCGGAGGATTGGGTCAGTGCGGAGGATTGGGTCAGTGCTGAGGATTGGGTCGGTGCTGAGGATTGGGTCGGTGTTAGGGATTGGGTCAGTGCGGAGGATTGGGTCAGTGCGGAGGATTGGGTCAGTGCGGAGGATTGGGTCAGTGCGGAGGATTGGGTCAGTGCGGAGGATTGGGTCAGTGCGGAGGATTGGGTCAGTGCGGAGGATTGGGTCAGTGCTGAGGATTGGGTCGGTGCTGAGGATTGGGTCGGTGTTAGGGATTGGGTCAGTGCGGAGGATTGGGTCAGTGCGGAGGATTGGGTCAGTGCGGAGGATTGGGTCGGTGCGGAGGATTGGGTCGGTGCGGAGGATTGGGTCAGTGCGGAGGATTGGGTCAGTGCGGAGGATTGGGTCGGTGCTGAGGATTGGGTCAGTGCTGAGGATTGGGTCAGTGCTGAGGATTGGGTCAGTGCGGAGGATTGGGTCGGTGCGGAGGATTGGGTCAGTGCGGAGGATTGGGTCAGTGCTGAGGATTGGGTCAGTGCGGAGGATTGGGTCAGTGCGGAGGATTGGGTCAGTGCTGAGGATTGGGTCAGTGCGGAGGATTGGGTCGGTGCGGAGGATTGGGTCAGTGCTGAGGATTGGGTCGGTGCTGAGGATTGGGTCGGTGTTAGGGATTGGGTCAGTGCGGAGGATTGGGTCAGTGCGGAGGATTGGGTCAGTGCTAAGGATTGGGTCAGTGCGGAGGATTGGGTCGGTGCGGAGGATTGGGTCAGTGCGGAGGATTGGGTCGGTGCGGAGGATTGGGTCGGTGCTGAGGATTGGGTCAGTGCTGAGGATTGTGTCAGTGCGGAGGATTGGGTCAGTGCGGAGGATTGGGTCAGTGCTGAGGATTGGGTCGGTGCTGAGGATTGGGTCGGTGTTAGGGATTGGGTCAGTGCGGAGTAGGGCTGCAACTAACGATTATTTTGATAATCGATTAATCGGACGATTATTTTTTCGATTAATCGATTAATCGGATAGAAATTAAATTAGATTTTTTTTTTATTATAACTAAATAAAACCGTAAATCAGGGTATTTATGTGTAAAAGTGTACTTTAAAAAGTGCAAAAGCCACACATTGAGTTTTACTAATATCAATATTTGCATTGTTTTTAATGATAATTGCTGATGGCAAGTTGACAAACATGATTATTGTTAAAAAAATGATATCCAACATATTATGTTTTAACACAATTTTTGTTAAAACAAATTTACACAGACATGTTGTTCAGATGTGAATATCTGAACTAAAAACAAACTAAAAACATCTAAAATATATAATTCATTTATTTTTTATTTAAAATTAATTATATATAAGGAATATAAGGATAAAGAATATAATATATATTATATATAATATATAAAAGAATAATATAAGGATAAATTGATTAAATAAATATAGAAAGACTGAAAACAATTGTGTGAATGTAGAGCCGCAGTAGATCGCGTTTGAGGAACAATTAAAACTTAGTAGACAAATGCTATAAAAAGAGAACGGAATGGAGGTAACGTTACCCAGCAAGCTAACAGGCTTGAGTAAAGGACAGGAGAAATTATGCATTAGTGCACAAGCATTCGCTGAAAACCACTGAGTACAGTGACAAAAAAACAATATTTTACTGCTGCTGTTATTAACTGCCTTTATATTTAGTGCTTCGCTTTGTAAAGACCGTTTTAATTTAACCTATTTCTGCGGTAGCGCTATTTTAATCCATCACTTACGTTGCGAGCGAACTGATTGCGCAACCTGATGCTCGAGACAAAATACAGACATCCCAAGATCCCGGAAGTCCCGGGAGTCTCCCGCATATTGATTGCGGCTCCCTGATGCCCGCGAATTAGTTCAAACTCCCGAAATGAAATCTAGAGCGCGCAAGCAAGAGCGCGCATGCGAGACAGAAGAGACTGCTCCAAACCGTGTAGCGCGCGCGCTCGGCAGAGCGCCTGAGGGAGAGAGACCTTGCGTGTGTGTGCGTACCAGTAAACGCTCCCCGTGACGTAAGCAGACCAACTAATCGATAATGACATTCGTTGACAACGATTTTCATAATCGATTATAATCGATTTTATCGATTAATTGTTGCAGCCCTAGTGCGGAGGATTGGGTCAGTGCGGAGGATTGGGTCAGTGCTAAGGATTGGGTCAGTGCGGAGGATTGGGTCAGTGCTGAGGATTGGGTCAGTGCGGAGGATTGGGTCAGTGCGGAGGATTGGGTCAGTGCTGAGGATTGGGTCAGTGCTGAGGATTGGGTCAGTGCGGAGGATTGGGTCAGTGCGGAGGATTGGGTCAGTGCTTTTTTTTTAGAGTTGTTTGGGTAGATCTAACAGGTAGGCCTACAGAAATTTGAATAAAGTAATCAAATGTGAAAAATGCATATTCATTACTGGATAAATTAAATATAGATGGATATTTTTGTAAAGTTGAAAAGGGTAGCCTATTTAGTCAAGAGCAGTTTGTAATTTATTTGTCCATTGTTTGATTAACATTAAAACAGCAGTGGGTTTGTTAAACTGCTGACCGAAGGCACGGACGCATTTGAACATGGTTAACTTGAGATATAACTGACTTTGTTCACTAGGTTACTCGCCAAGATGGCCGTTTTTACATAATTTTGTGTGAATTCGTCCGTACAAGCGCAAGACGTGAAAGATAATTTAACTCAGTATTCGCGCGCGGAGACGCCGGTTTGCGGGGGCGCGCGCTGATGTTTGCGTTCATGGAACTTCTTGACTGCAAACGTCCAGTAATAATGTAGGGAATCACTCGTTATACATAAATCAGGTAACAGTTCATGTTTTACTTTACTTACATACATATACGGTTTAGTTTTCATCCAAATAACTCGTGCTGAGTGAACGATCAGCAATCAAGAGCATTCAACAGAACTGCGCTCTCTCTCTCTCTCTCTCTCTCGTCAGTTAACGTTAATAATAAGCTACATGCCTCGTTATTTTCTTTGATATTGACATCCGACTGAACTACAAACCTTCCACTGATGTCTGTTTAAAGGATGTGCTCGCCCAGCTCGCGCGTCTGTGCCGCTGCGCGCTCAATCCACAGCGCGGTTTCCTCTGATCAGCGCGCGCACCACAGCTGTTACTATACACACGCTGCCTGGGAGGCCTATCGGTTGTTGTCGGTATCGGAGTATTTTTACGAGTACATGAGCTCGGTGCATCCCAATTTTTTTAATAATTCAAGCACTTTTCAAGTACCTCTTCAAAAATATGGCTGTTTTCAAGGGTTTTCCAGGACCCAGTGAAACCAAGTGAAACCCAGAAACTCTGTTCTGGTGAGTCTTTCTCTGCAAGCATGACAAAAAATAAGACGATCAGATTTCTCTCCTTCTGACGTATGAAGAGGATCTTTTCGTCTTGTTTCCAGTCCAAATATCTAAAAATTCTTAAATCAAGATGCATTTACTAGATGAGTAAAATGACATAAGATATTAAGTCTTGTTTTCTGGAGAAAAAAAAGTGAGTTTTTGCTTTAAAAAAGCTAAATTATCTGCTAATGGGTTAAGAAAAATAATCCTAAATCAAACCGTAACAAGATTATTTTTTCTGACCCCATTGGCAGATCTGCAGCTCATTTGCATTTAAAGAGACACACACAAAAACGGCGCGTTTCTGCTCGCACCCAAAAAGGGGCAAATTTGACATGCTATAATAAATGAATCTGGTATTTTGAGCTAAAACTTCACAGACGCATTCTGGGGACACCAGAGATTTATATTATATCTTGTGAAAAGGGGCATAATGTCACCTTTAAGCTAGTCCCAGACTAAAATGCATGTTAGAGCTATTTTAAAGGGTTAGTTCACCCAAAAATGAAAATTAAGTCATTAATTACTCACCCCCATGCTGTACCAACCCCGTAAGACCTTCGTTCATCTTCGGAACACAAATGAAGATATTTTTGATTAAATCTGAGAGGTGGATCACTGCTACATAGGCTGCCAGAGGGAATGAAACTTGACGGCCCAGAAAGTCATTAAAGAACATGTTTAAATATTCCATGTGCCTACAGTGGCTCAACTATAAGTTTACCAAGCGACGAGAATACTTTTTTCCCGAAAAAAAAAAACATAAATAACGACTTTATTCGACTATTCCTTTTCTTCCTTGTGGGCCTGAGACGAGAGTTCGAGAGATTTCCACGACGCATGCGCGAGAACTGAGAAGAGAACGTTCTTCTTCTAATACTTCTTGTTCAGTTCTCGCGCATGCGTCGTGAAAATCTCTTGAACTCTCGTCTCAGGCCCACAAGGAAGAAAAGGAATAGTCGAATAAAGTCGTTATTTATGTTTTTTTTCTTTCTAAGGCACGTTTATAAAAGCTGCTTAAATGCCCTAATTGAACCAAAGCCCAATCCTGGCTTAATCTAAGCCCTGTCTGTGAAACCAGGATTTTTTATTAGCAAATAGTTTGTTCGTTGTTATTAGCAAATAGTTCAATACCTGCTGAAGGTCAATTTAAGTAGCATCATATGACCAATTTGACAAGCAACATCCTATGATCAAATAAATGTTCTGAAATGATCAGAATACCTTCCTTTGGGAATCACTTCTAACACGCAGTGCCAGAAATATTATGAAATCTTGCTTATAAATTGGAGTAATACACTCGTTGTGATACTTCACCCCTTGATGATTGAAGCCAACTGATTTTAAATGGCACGTTTATCAAGAAACTTTTGGGAGAAATTACAGCTGAAATGAATCTGACATCATTGCACATTTATGGACCATGAATCAACTCTAAAACAGCAGACGACCATGAAGCACATTTGTCTGAAACCCATGACCACTAGCAGAAAGCAAGCTTGTGTCGCATGCATGCATATTTACTTGAAGAAGTCAAAAACTGGCCAGAATATCATGCAATCTGTGTTACAACAACGGCTTGGCAACATGCTTAAAATTACCAGAACTATTGTTCTCTAGAGCCAGTTTCACCTATTGGGTAATGTTAAAGATGATAACCGAAGTATTACTTTAGTTAACCCAGAGTTAGAAAATCAGAATAATTCTTTAGTTAACCCAGACTTATTTAACCAACAGTTAGTTTCTTTAATTAACCAACGGTTACGTATTCAGTGTAGTTCTTTAATTAACCCAGTTATGTAACCCAGTTAGTACTTCAATTAACCCAGTTATTTAACACAGTTAGTTCTTCAGTGTAGTTCTTTAATTAACCCACAGTTAGTTTATTTAATTAACCCACAGTTAGTTTCTTTAATTAACCCACAGTTAGTTTCTTTAATTAACCCACAGTTAGTTACTTTAATTAACCCACAGTTAGTTTCTTTAATTAACCCACAGTTAGTTTCTTTAATTAACCCACAGTTAGTTTCTTTAATTAACCCACAGTTAGTTTCTTTAATTAACCCACAGTTAGTTTCTTTAATTAACCCACAGTTAGTTTCTTTAATTAACCCACAGTTAGTTTCTTTAATTAACCCACAGTTAGTTTCTTTAATTAACCCACAGTTAGTTTCTTTAATTAACCCACAGTTAGTTACTTTAATTAACCCACAGTTAGTTTCTTTAATTAACCCACAGTTAGTTACTTTAATTAACCCACAGTTAGTTACTTTAATTAACCCACAGTTAGTTTCTTTAATTAACCCACAGTTAGTTTCTTTAATTAACCCACAGTTAGTTTCTTTAATTAACCCACAGTTAGTTTCTTTAATTAACGCACAGTTAGTTTCTTTAATTAACCCACAGTTAGTTTCTTTAATTAACCCACAGTTAGTTTCTTTAATTAACCCACAGTTAGTTACTTTAATTAACCCACAGTTAGTTTCTTTAATTAACCCACAGTTAGTTACTTTAATTAACCCACAGTTAGTTTCTTTAATTAACCCACAGTTAGTTTCTTTAATTAACCCACAGTTAGTTTCTTTAATTAACCCACAGTTAGTTTCTTTAATTAACCCACAGTTAGTTACTTTAATTAACCCACAGTTAGTTACTTTAATTAACCCACAGTTAGTTTCTTTAATTAACCCACAGTTAGTTTCTTTAATTAACCCACAGTTAGTTTCTTTAATTAACCCACAGTTAGTTTCTTTAATTAACCCACAGTTAGTTTCTTTAATTAACCCACAGTTAGTTTCTTTAATTAACCCACAGTTAGTTTCTTTAATTAACCCACAGTTAGTTTCTTTAATTAACCAACAGTTAGTTACTTTAATTAACCCACAGTTAGTTTCTTTAATTAACCCACAGTTAGTTACTTTAATTAACCCACAGTTAGTTTCTTTAATTAACCCACAGTTAGTTACTTTAATTAACCCACAGTTAGTTTCTTTAATTAACCCACAGTTAGTTTCTTTAATTAACCCACAGTTAGTTTCTTTAATTAACCCACAGTTAGTTTCTTTAATTAACCCACAGTTAGTTACTTTAATTAACCCACAGTTAGTTTCTTTAATTAACCCACAGTTAGTTTCTTTAATTAACCCACAGTTAGTTTCTTTAATTAACCCACAGTTAGTTTCTTTAATTAACCCACAGTTAGTTACTTTAATTAACCCACAGTTAGTTTCTTTAATTAACCCACAGTTAGTTTCTTTAATTAACCCACAGTTAGTTTCTTTAATTAACCCACAGTTAGTTTCTTTAATTAACCCACAGTTAGTTACTTTAATTAACCCACAGTTAGTTTCTTTAATTAACCCACAGTTAGGTACTTTAATTAACCCACAGTTAGTTTCTTTAATTAACCCACAGTTAGTTACTTTAATTAACCCACAGTTAGTTTCTTTAATTAACCCACAGTTAGTTTCTTTAATTAACCCACAGTTAGTTTCTTTAATTAACCCACAGTTAGTTTCTTTAATTAACCCACAGTTAGTTACTTTAATTAACCCACAGTTAGTTACTTTTATTAACCCACAGTTAGTTTCTTTAATTAACCCACAGTTAGTTTCTTTAATTAACCCACAGTTAGTTTCTTTAATTAACCCACAGTTAGTTACTTTAATTAACCCACAGTTAGTTTCTTTAATTAACCCACAGTTAGTTTCTTTAATTAACCCACAGTTAGTTACTTTAATTAACCCACAGTTAGTTTCTTTAATTAACCCACAGTTAGTTTCTTTAATTAACCCACAGTTAGTTTCTTTAATTAACCCACAGTTAGTTTCTTTAATTAACCCACAGTTAGTTACTTTAATTAACCCACAGTTAGTTACTTTAATTAACCCACAGTTAGTTTCTTTAATTAACCCACAGTTAGTTTCTTTAATTAACCCAGAATTAGTTTCTTTAATTAACCCACAGTTAGTTTCTTTAATTAACCCACAGTTAGTTACTTTAATTAACCCACAGTTAGTTTCTTTAATTAACCCACAGTTAGTTACTTTAATTAACCCACAGTTAGTTTCTTTAATTAACCCACAGTTAGTTTCTTTAATTAACCCACAGTTAGTTTCTTTAATTAACCCACAGTTAGTTTCTTTAATTAACCCACAGTTAGTTTCTTTAATTAACCCACAGTTAGTTTCTTTAATTAACCCACAGTTAGTTTCTTTAATTAACCCACAGTTAGTTACTTTAATTAACCCACAGTTAGTTTCTTTAATTAACCCACAGTTAGTTACTTTAATTAACCCACAGTTAGTTTCTTTAATTAACCCACAGTTAGTTACTTTAATTAACCCACAGTTAGTTTCTTTAATTAACCAACGGTTACGTATTCAGTGTAGTTCTTTAAATTAACCCAGTTATGTAACCCAGTTAGTACTTCAATTAACCCAGTTATTTAACACAGTTAGTTCTTCAGTGTAGTTCTTTAATTAACCCACAGTTAGTTTCTTTAATTAACCCACAGTTAGTTACTTTAATTAACCCACAGTTAGTTTCTTTAATTAACCCACAGTTAGTTTCTTTAATTAACCCACAGTTAGTTACTTTAATTAACCCACAGTTAGTTTCTTTAATTAACCCACAGTTAGTTTCTTTAATTAACCCACAGTTAGTTTCTTTAATTAACCCACAGTTAGTTTCTTTAATTAACCCACAGTTAGTTTCTTTAATTAACCCACAGTTAGTTACTTTAATTAACCCACAGTTAGTTTCTTTAATTAACCCACAGTTAGTTACTTTAATTAACCCACAGTTAGTTACTTTAATTAACCCAAAGTTAGTTACTTTAATTAACCCACAGTTAGTTTCTTTAATTAACCAACGGTTACGTATTCAGTGTAGTTCTTTAAATTAACCCAGTTATGTAACCCAGTTAGTACTTCAATTAACCCAGTTATTTAACACAGTTAGTTCTTCAGTGTAGTTCTTTAATTAACCCACAGTTAGTTTCTTTAATTAACCCACAGTTAGTTACTTTAATTAACCCACAGTTAGTTTCTTTAATTAACCCACAGTTAGTTTCTTTAATTAACCCACAGTTAGTTTCTTTAATTAACCAACGGTTACGTATTCAGTGTAGTTCTTTAAATTAACCCAGTTATGTAACCCAGTTAGTACTTCAATTAACCCAGTTATTTAACACAGTTAGTTCTTCAGTGTAGTTCTTTAATTAACCCACAGTTAGTTTCTTTAATTAACCCACAGTTAGTTACTTTAATTAACCCACAGTTAGTTTCTTTAATTAACCCACAGTTAGTTTCTTTAATTAACCCACAGTTAGTTTCTTTAATTAACCCACAGTTAGTTTCTTTAATTAACCCACAGTTAGTTTCTTTAATTAACCCACAGTTAGTTACTTTAATTAACCCACAGTTAGTTTCTTTAATTAACCCACAGTTAGTTACTTTAATTAACCCACAGTTAGTTTCTTTAATTAACCCACAGTTAGTTACTTTAATTAACCCACAGTTAGTTTCTTTAATTAACCAACGGTTACGTATTCAGTGTAGTTCTTTAAATTAACCCAGTTATGTAACCCAGTTAGTACTTCAATTAACCCAGTTATTTAACACAGTTAGTTCTTCAGTGTAGTTCTTTAATTAACCCACAGTTAGTTTCTTTAATTAACCCACAGTTAGTTACTTTAATTAACCCACAGTTAGTTTCTTTAATTAACCCACAGTTAGTTTCTTTAATTAACCCACAGTTAGTTTCTTTAATTAACCCACAGTTAGTTTCTTTAATTAACCCACAGTTAGTTACTTTAATTAACCCACAGTTAGTTACTTTAATTAACCCACAGTTAGTTACTTTAATTAACCCACAGTTAGTTACTTTAATTAACCCACAGTTAGTTTCTTTAATTAACCCACAGTTAGTTTCTTTAATTAACCCACAGTTAGTTTCTTTAATTAACCCACACTTAGTTTCTTTAATTAACCCACAGTTAGTTTCTTTAATTAACCCACAGTTAGTTTCTTTAATTAACCCACAGTTAGTTTCTTTAATTAACCCACAGTTAGTTACTTTAATTAACCCACAGTTAGTTTCTTTAATTAACCCACAGTTAGTTACTTTAATTAACCCACAGTTAGTTTCTTTAATTAACCAACGGTTACGTATTCAGTGTAGTTCTTTAAATTAACCCAGTTATGTAACCCAGTTAGTACTTCAATTAACCCAGTTATTTAACACAGTTAGTTCTTCAGTGTAGTTCTTTAATTAACCCACAGTTAGTTTCTTTAATTAACCCACAGTTAGTTACTTTAATTAACCCACAGTTAGTTTCTTTAATTAACCCACAGTTAGTTTCTTTAATTAACCCACAGTTAGTTTCTTTAATTAACCAACGGTTACGTATTCAGTGTAGTTCTTTAAATTAACCCAGTTATGTAACCCAGTTAGTACTTCAATTAACCCAGTTATTTAACACAGTTAGTTCTTCAGTGTAGTTCTTTAATTAACCCACAGTTAGTTTCTTTAATTAACCCACAGTTAGTTACTTTAATTAACCCACAGTTAGTTTCTTTAATTAACCCACAGTTAGTTTCTTTAATTAACCCACAGTTAGTTTCTTTAATTAACCCACAGTTAGTTTCTTTAATTAACCCACAGTTAGTTACTTTAATTAACCCACAGTTAGTTACTTTAATTAACCCACAGTTAGTTACTTTAATTAACCCACAGTTAGTTACTTTAATTAACCCACAGTTAGTTTCTTTAATTAATCCACAGTTAGTTTCTTTAATTAACCCACAGTTAGTTTCTTTAATTAACCCACACTTAGTTTCTTTAATTAACCCACAGTTAGTTACTTTAATTAACCCACAGTTAGTTTCTTTAATTAACCCACACTTAGTTACTTTAATTAACCCACAGTTAGTTTCTTTAATTAACCCACAGTTAGTTTCTTTAATTAACCCACAGTTAGTTTCTTTAATTAACCCACAGTTAGTTTCTTTAATTAACCCACAGTTAGTTTCTTTAATTAACCCACAGTTAGTTACTTTAATTAACCCACAGTTAGTTTTTTTTAATTAACCCACAGTTAGTTACTTTAATTAACCCACAGTTAGTTACTTTAATTAACCCAAAGTTAGTTACTTTAATTAACCCACAGTTAGTTTCTTTAATTAACCAACGGTTACGTATTCAGTGTAGTTCTTTAAATTAACCCAGTTATGTAACCCAGTTAGTACTTCAATTAACCCAGTTATTTAACACAGTTAGTTCTTCAGTGTAGTTCTTTAATTAACCCACAGTTAGTTTCTTTAATTAACCCACAGTTAGTTACTTTAATTAACCCACAGTTAGTTTCTTTAATTAACCCACAGTTAGTTTCTTTAATTAACCCACAGTTAGTTTCTTTAATTAACCCACAGTTAGTTTCTTTAATTAACCCACAGTTAGTTACTTTAATTAACCCACAGTTAGTTTCTTTAATTAACCCACAGTTAGTTTCTTTAATTAACCCACAGTTAGTTTCTTTAATTAACCCACAGTTAGTTACTTTAATTAACCCACAGTTAGTTTCTTTAATTAACCCACAGTTAGTTACTTTAATTAACCCACAGTTAGTTACTTTAATTAACCCAAAGTTAGTTACTTTAATTAACCCACAGTTAGTTTCTTTAATTAACCAACGGTTACGTATTCAGTGTAGTTCTTTAAATTAACCCAGTTATGTAACCCAGTTAGTACTTCAATTAACCCAGTTATTTAACACAGTTAGTTCTTCAGTGTAGTTCTTTAATTAACCCACAGTTAGTTTCTTTAATTAGCCCACAGTTAGTTACTTTAATTAACCCACAGTTAGTTTCTTTAATTAACCCACAGTTAGTTTCTTTAATTAACCCAAAGTTAGTTACTTTAATTAACCCACAGTTAGTTTCTTTAATTAACCCACAGTTAGTTTCTTTAATTAACCCACAGTTAGTTTCTTTAATTAACCCACAGTTAGTTTCTTTAATTAACCCACAGTTAGTTACTTTAATTAACCCACAGTTAGTTACTTTAATTAACCCAAAGTTAGTTTCTTTAATTAACGCACAGTTAGTTTCTTTAATTAACCCACAGTTAGTTACTTAAATTAACCCACAGTTAGTTTCTTTAATTAACCCACAGTTAGTTTCTTTAATTAACCCACAGTTAGTTTCTTTAATTAACCCACAGTTAGTTACTTTAATTAACCCACAGTTAGTTTCTTTAATTAACCCACAGTTAGTTACTTTAATTAACCCAAAGTTAGTTTCTTTAATTAACCCACAGTTAGTTTCTTTAATTAACCCACAGTTAGTTTCTTTAATTAACCCACAGTTAGTTTCTTTAATTAACCCACAGTTAGTTTCTTTAATTAACCCACAGTTAGTTACTTTAATTAACCCACAGTTAGTTTTTTTTAATTAACCCACAGTTAGTTACTTTAATTAACCCACAGTTAGTTACTTTAATTAACCCAAAGTTAGTTACTTTAATTAACCCACAGTTAGTTTCTTTAATTAACCAACGGTTACGTATTCAGTGTAGTTCTTTAAATTAACCCAGTTATGTAACCCAGTTAGTACTTCAATTAACCCAGTTATTTAACACAGTTAGTTCTTCAGTGTAGTTCTTTAATTAACCCACAGTTAGTTTCTTTAATTAACCCACAGTTAGTTACTTTAATTAACCCACAGTTAGTTTCTTTAATTAACCCACAGTTAGTTTCTTTAATTAACCCACAGTTAGTTTCTTTAATTAACCCACAGTTAGTTTCTTTAATTAACCCACAGTTAGTTACTTTAATTAACCCACAGTTAGTTTCTTTAATTAACCCACAGTTAGTTTCTTTAATTAACCCACAGTTAGTTTCTTTAATTAACCCACAGTTAGTTACTTTAATTAACCCACAGTTAGTTTCTTTAATTAACCCACAGTTAGTTACTTTAATTAACCCACAGTTAGTTACTTTAATTAACCCAAAGTTAGTTACTTTAATTAACCCACAGTTAGTTTCTTTAATTAACCAACGGTTACGTATTCAGTGTAGTTCTTTAAATTAACCCAGTTATGTAACCCAGTTAGTACTTCAATTAACCCAGTTATTTAACACAGTTAGTTCTTCAGTGTAGTTCTTTAATTAACCCACAGTTAGTTTCTTTAATTAGCCCACAGTTAGTTACTTTAATTAACCCACAGTTAGTTTCTTTAATTAACCCACAGTTAGTTTCTTTAATTAACCCAAAGTTAGTTACTTTAATTAACCCACAGTTAGTTTCTTTAATTAACCCACAGTTAGTTTCTTTAATTAACCCACAGTTAGTTTCTTTAATTAACCCACAGTTAGTTTCTTTAATTAACCCACAGTTAGTTACTTTAATTAACCCACAGTTAGTTACTTTAATTAACCCAAAGTTAGTTTCTTTAATTAACGCACAGTTAGTTTCTTTAATTAACCCACAGTTAGTTACTTAAATTAACCCACAGTTAGTTTCTTTAATTAACCCACAGTTAGTTTCTTTAATTAACCCACAGTTAGTTTCTTTAATTAACCCACAGTTAGTTACTTTAATTAACCCACAGTTAGTTTCTTTAATTAACCCACAGTTAGTTACTTTAATTAACCCAAAGTTAGTTTCTTTAATTAACCCACAGTTAGTTACTTTAATTAACCCACAGTTAGTTACTTTAATTAACCCACAGTTAGTTTCTTTAATTAACCCACAGTTAGTTACTTTAATTAACCCAAAGTTAGTTTATTTAATTAACCCACAGTTAGTTTCTTTAATTAACCCACAGTTAGTTTCTTTAATTAACCCACAGTTAGTTTCTTTAATTAACCCACAGTTAGTTACTTTAATTAACCCACAGTTAGTTACTTTAATTAACCCACAGTTAGTTTCTTTAATTAACCCACAGTTAGTTTCTTTAATTAACCCACAGTTAGTTTCTTTAATTAACCCACAGTTAGTTTCTTTAATTAACCCACAGTTAGTTTCTTTAATTAACCCAAAGTTAGTTTCTTTAATTAACCCACAGTTAGTTTCTTTAATTAACCCACAGTTAGTTACTTTAATTAACCCACAGTTAGTTTCTTTAATTAACCCACAGTTAGTTACTTTAATTAACCCACAGTTAGTTACTTTAATTAACCCACAGTTAGTTTCTTTAATTAACCCACAGTTAGTTACTTTAATTAACCCAAAGTTAGTTTCTTTAATTAACCCACAGTTAGTTTATTTAATTAACCCACAGTTAGTTACTTTAATTAACCCACAGTTAGTTTCTTTAATTAACCCACAGTTAGTTACTTTAATTAACCCACAGTTAGTTTCTTTAATTAACCCACAGTTAGTTTCTTTAATTAACCCACAGTTAGTTTCTTTTATTAACCCACAGTTAGTTACTTTAATTAACCCACAGTTCCCTTACGAAGGGAACTCAACGATGCGTCCATCGACGCCATGGGAACGCCCCCAGCGTGACTGCGTCTGAAGCATCTATGTCAACTAGTCCAATGGAAAGAATGAGCGTCACGGGCGGGTGACGTCATGACCAGGATATGATAAAAGCACATCCGGTGCAAACCGGCATTAGCTTCTGTTGCCTCAGCAAGCGATCTGTGTTATACTGTCTCTGTCTATTTATTGTTGTCTGTTGCAATTTATTCGGAAACGTTATGGCGAAACAAGTGTACAAGCAGTGTGTTCCTCCCTGCCCGCGTTATTTAACGGGTGGGGACACACACGAGCTTTGTGTCATTTGTTTGGGAGTGGAGCATGCGGTCTCAGCCTTCGAGGGGGCTGAGTGTCAACACTGTGAAATGCTACCGCTCCGCATGCTCCGCTCTCGCCTGTCACTCTTTGATGAAAAGAGTGGGCAGGCTCGCGATCCTCAGGGATCAGGACCTGCGTCTGCCGAGGCGGCGCGGAGAATGCATTCCTGGGGATCGCAAAAGGATCTTTCGGAGGGGTTGGAGACGGGTCCACGGGCCTTTTCTCCTTCCTTACCCGGAAGATCCAGCGCTCTCCCCCCGGTCTCGGAAGCACGCACTGCGGTTTCTTCCGCCCGGGGAGAGAGCCCTCCATTACTTCAATGCTCTTCCTCCGAGGAGGTCGATGTTATGAGTATGGAGAGTGAAAGCACACACATGGGGGAAAGAGATTCACAATTTATTTCCCCAGCATATGATGAGCTGGTGGATGTTATGTCACGGGCTGTAGAGAAATTAAATATTGAATGGCCATCTGAGAATAAAGGCGCTCGTCCTAAAAGTAAATTAGATGAGCGCTTTTTATCTTCCACGACATTATCTCCACCACGAGGGCTTCCCTTTTTTCCCGATCTTCATAATGAAATATCGAAATCGTGGAATAAACCTTACTCTTCACGACTTTTTAGCCCTCAAGTTAACACTTATTCGAGAATAAGAGGGCTAAAAGAGTATGGTTATGAGGCGATGCCCCAGGCGGAACAGAATTTAGCCAGCTATCTTTCGCCTGGTCCCGCATCGTCCCTGAAAGCCTCGGCTTTGCCCACTAGACCGCTTAAAGCCACCTCGGTTTTAGTGGGCAAAGCTTATACGGCAGCAGGTCAAGCTGGAGCATGTCTGCACACAATGGCAGTGCTTCAGGCTTATCAAGCTGACCTGCTGGGGGATCTGGATAGTAGTGAGGGAATTTCTCATGACGATATTCGAGAACTTCGTCGGCTACCGATCTTTCTCTCAGGGCTACTAAGGAGACCGCCAGAGCAATTGGGCGGTCTATGGCAGCCTTGGTAGCTACTGAGAGACATTTATGGTTAAATCTGTCAGAGATTAAAGAAAAAGATCTAGCTTTTTTATTAGATGCTCCGCTTGAACCTTCTGGTCTCTTCGGCGACGCAGTCCACGCGGTCGTCGAGAGATTTCAGGAGTCTAAAAAGCAAGCTGACGCTTTTAAAAAGTTTATCCCTCGCCGTGTCCAGCCCCCTGGGGCTGCTGGGCGTGAGCAGCCCCAGCCGTCGAGCTCATCATATCGTGTGCATCAGAAAGAGAGTGTTGCATCTCGTGCACCTCCACGTAGAGACTGGAGACAGACGCAACCCTCTCAACCGAAGTCTTCTAAGTCGAAGCCGGATCTGAGGACCGTTCTTCAGGCGAAGAAGACTTCGGTTCAAAAAAAAAAAAGGTCCTGATGTTCACGCATCAGGCCTGTGAGGACAGCCCCGACCGAAGTGGAGCGGTGTACACCTCATTTTACGGTGCCCGTTCCATTTCGGGGTCCTCACGAGACCGTTCTGCCAACCCTGCCACCCTCGGTGCTTCAGGGCGCAGCGGTCTCCAGCGAGTCGCTGATGCTATGCTGCGGCACAGCATCGGTTTCGCGCCCTCTGAGGGGGGCCTTAGAGCGGCCAGTTCAGGTAGTTCCTGCCATTATGTTTCAGGCTCCGGAATTGGCTGTCTCGATAACACCAGAGACCAGCCTCGAGAGGCTGGTTCCCTTAGTAAATTTTCTGGCAGCGTGGAAGCTTCTGCCGAATATTTCTCATTGGGTCCTGCAGATTGTAGAGAAAGGATACAGAATCCAGTTTGGTTCTCGTCCTCCTCGTTACAACGGGGTGCTGCCCACAGTGGTGCATCCCGAGCAGGCTCTGGTAATGGAGCAAGAGGTAAAGGCCCTGTTAGCAAAGGAAGCTATAGAACAGGTGTACTCACCCGACAGAGAGTCGGGTTTTTACAGCCGTTATTTCATTGTTCCAAAAAAGGATGGGGGGTTGCGTCCCATTTTAGATCTTCGTCTGTTGAATCGTTCAGTACAGAAACTCAAGTTCAAGATGCTGACACTCAAACAGATCGCGACTCAAATCAGATCCGAGGACTGGTTTGTCACGATAGATCTGAAGGACGCCTACTTCCATATCTCCATCCTCCCTCAGCACAGGAAGTTCCTAAGGTTTTCTTTCGGGGGCAAAGAATACCAATATCGGGTTCTTCCTTTCGGTCTAGCTTTATCACCCCGCACGTTCACGAAATGCGTGGATGCAGCTCTAGCCCCTCTCAGGCTTCAGGGCATACGTATTCTGAACTACATCGACGACTGGCTGGTTCTGGCGGAATCAGAGCAGTCGGCGGTTCGGCACCGAGGTGTCGTTCTCGCTCATATGCAGATGTTGGGGTTGAGGCTCAACGCCAAGAAGAGTGTTCTTTCTCCAGTACAGAGAACCACTTTCCTTGGTGTGGTATGGGATTCAGTGACGATGCGGGCCACTCTATCGCCCGTTCGTGTAGCTGCTATCCTGACAGCCACCAAAGAGCTAAAGCTAGGCCAGTCACGCACTGTGAAACAGTTCGAGAGACTGTTGGGTCTCTTGGCGGCAGCGTCCAACGTGATTCCTTTTGGCCTGCTGTACATGAGACCTTTACAGTGGTGGCTAAGGACCAGAGGGTTCTCCCCGAGGGGAAACCCACTTCGTATGATCAAGGTCACGCGGCGGTGCCTTCGTGCCTTAATTATATGGAGGAAACATTGGTTCTTAACCCAGGGTCCGGTATTGGGAGCTCTTTGCCATCGTGTTACGATCTCGACAGATGCTTCCCTCACCGGCTGGGGAGCGGTAATGGAAGGCCGCTCGGTTCAGGGTCTGTGGAAAAGTCATCATCTTTCGTGGCACATCAATTGCCTGGAGATGATGGCTGTCTTCAATGCGTTGAGACAGTTTCTCCCAGACCTGAGGGGCCATCATGTGCTTGTACGAACAGACAACACATCAGTGGTCTCTTATCTGAACCGTCAGGGGGGTCTGCGGTCGCGTCCGCTCTGCAAACTGGCGCACCAGATCCTCCTGTGGTCTCTGGGGAAGGTACTCTCCCTGAGGGCAGTGTATATTCCTGGGGACCAGAATGTGGGGGCAGACATCCTGTCGAGGCAGGAGCTGAGGCCAGGGGATTGGAGACTCCACCCCGAGGCGGTGGAGAAAATTTGGGAGTTTTACGGCCAAGCAGAGGTGGATCTGTTTGCGTCTCAGCACACGACGCACTGTCCACTTTGGTTCTCCCTTACTCACCCAGCCCCTCTGGGGCTGGATGCTATGGTGCAGACGTGGCCGAGGCTACGTCTGTACGCATTTCCCCCTGTTGCTCTGCTCCCAGGAGTTCTGGAACGAGTCCGCCAGTACGGAATAAGCCTACTGCTTGTAGCACCACGCTGGCCGAGTCGGATCTGGTTTGCGGACCTGATCCATCTCTTAGACGGTCCTCCCTTGGAGATCCCGATCAGGAGAGACCTTCTGTCTCAGGCCGGGGGCACAATATTTCACCCTCGGCCAGAGATTTGGAACCTGTGGGTTTGGCCTCTGAGGGGGCCCAACTCATAGAGAGTGGTCTCTCAGCTGAGGCTGCTGAGACCATCCTAAGCTCCAGAGCTCCAGCTACTAGGAAACTATATGCGCTGAAATGGAAAGTTTTTTCTGTATGGTGTCACCGACATCAGTGGGATCCGGTTAACTGTTCTGTGAACACAGTACTCGAGTTCTTGCAGGAGCGCTTTACGTCAGGTTTATGTCCTTCCACACTTAAGGTTTACGTGGCGGCCATTGCGGCTTACCACGCCCTGGTTGGGGGTACATCGTTGGGTCGAGACCCCCTGATTACACGTTTCCTTCGTGGCACACTGAGGCTGAGGCCTGCAACTCGCACTAGGGTGCCAGCTTGGGATTTGGCATTAGTACTAGAAGGCCTTTCTAGGGCTCCATTCGAGCCCTTAGATTCGGTTTCAGAGAAATTTCTTACCCTTAAGACTATCTTTCTGCTAGCTATTTCGTCCCTTAAGAGAGTTGGAGACCTTCAGGCCCTTTCGGTTTCCCCCACTTGCCTTGAGTTTGCACCGGGGATGGTCAAGGCATTCTTATATCCAAAACAGGGATACGTCCCTAAGGTGCCGACCTTGATTCCGAGGCCTATCGTGCTGCAGGCTTTCTGTCCTCCTCCTTTTACATCTGCGGACCAGGAAAGGCTGAACCTCTTGTGTCCAGTGCGAGCACTGGATACTTATGTTCATCGGACATCTTCTATGAGGAAGTCCGACCAGTTATTTATTTGCTTTGGATCACCTAAGAAGGGTCTTCCTGCTTCTAAACAGACGGTTAGCAAGTGGATAGTCGAGGCTATTTCACTTGCATACGAGCACTCTGACCATCCGTGTCCCTTGGTGGTCAGAGCTCACTCAACGAGGGGTATGGCGGCCTCTAAAGCCTTGTTATTTGGGGTTTCCCTCCAAGACGTTTGTGATGCGGCAGGCTGGTCCTCACCGCTCACATTCGTCAGGTTTTACAGTTTGGACCTGGATGCTGCCCCAGGTTCTCAGGTGCTTAGTGCTTAGTTACAACAGACTGACACTCAGGTACTTGGAATTCTGGCGCTTTGGGTATTCTCGTTCCCATGGCGTCGATGGACGCATCGTTGAGTTCCCTTCGTAAGGGAACGTCTCAGGTTACTATTGTAACCATAGTTCCCTGAGAACAGGGAACGAGACGATGCGTCACCCTGCCATACTTCCTGCATCCCTGTGATCGGCTTGCTTCGGCAATTTTCGAAGCTAATGCCGGTTTGCACCGGATGTGCTTTTATCATATCCTGGTCATGACGTCACCCGCCCGTGACGCTCATTCTTTCCATTGGACTAGTTGACATAGATGCTTCAGACGCAGTCACGCTGGGGGCGTTCCCATGGCGTCGATGGACGCATCGTCTCGTTCCCTGTTCTCAGGGAACTATGGTTACAATAGTAACCTGAGACGTTAGTTACTTTAATTAACCCACAGTTAGTTACTTTAATTAACCCACAGTTAGTTTCTTTAATTAACCCACAGTTAGTTACTTTAATTAACCCACAGTTAGTTACTTTAATTAACCCACAGTAAGTTACTTTAATTAACCCACAGTTAGTTTCTTTAATTAACCCACAGTTAGTTACTTTAATTAACCCACAGTTAGTTACTTTAATTAACCCACAGTTAGTTTCTTTAATTAACCCACAGTTAGTTACTTTAATTAACCCACAGTTAGTTCTTCAGTGTAGTTCTTTAATCAGAACTTTTACACATGCAGGTCATTAGAGTAACTTTCTCAGCTTCACTTCACCAGTCCACGTGTGTGTCCACCTACACTGTCCAATCCAGAGAATAAACTAATTTAATACTGATGATTCATCATTTAACCATTTCTGTATTTTGACAAACATGTACCCCGATAATCTCTCTAAATATCTGTCATAATCACCATTGTCTATTTTTAAGCAAACATCACAATCCATGCAGTTTCTTTTCTGAAATCAAACTGAAATACCTCAAGCAGTATTTCGTGGTTATGTAACAGTTCCTATTTCTAATATTAATTTTGATGTATTTTAAAGCTTGGATTGGACAATGCAACACACATGTCCTGCTGAAAACTAAAGGGAGGTAATATTGTTGGTAATCGATGCTGGTTATTTCTTTGATTGTGAAATTTCTTACAAAATATCTTCTTGAATAGTTGAAAATAGTTAAGAACAGACATCGATTACTGCAACTCCCTAAAGACGTATAATGATGCCGGGTTTGGAAAGCAGTCATCTGGACTAAACTTGAAGTATGTGTGGAGCATCAACTAGGAATCGCCAGAAACTAAACACATAACCAGCTTATGTCATCACATACTTCATATGAATCACAGCAGCGGAGAGGAAAAAAACTAATTAACCAAATGGAACAACCTTATCATTTTAAAATGTAACTTATTTTTAGAAAGAGTCACATAAACATAGTGCTAGCGAAGGCCAGAAATAGAAGGGCTATTTCTGCCGGGCTTCTCTTGGATGGATGTCATGTACTCAGTGATGCTGTGCATGCCAGGAGAATGTTTTTTGTTTTTCGTACAAGAGTTAAGGCTCACTCTACTCACATTGTTGTTTCGTGACTCATCAACTCTGTTTATATCAGACAAATATTTAAACACTGCAGTCTCAGTCTGTTACTATGAATGGTCAATGTGCGATTGAACCGGGTCTGATCGATCAGCACATGATACGCATGTTCCTTCAGCCATGTTAAAATCTGTTAACATAAATACAGAATAAGTGCATTTCGACATCAGACATTTCATTTTTCTTTTACATCAAGACAAAGACGATGAAAAATGCATGAAGATCATAAGAATGTATAACTGGCATATTGCCATGACACTTATGCTATTGTTCACATATTCAAACAAACAGTAGGAAATGATTTACGGCCTCTGTTTGGACAGGTACATGGACTCATCCTTATATTTCCATTCGCTAGCTTATGACTGATGATTTATGATAAAGTTTTGTGTTTCTAGTCGGCTTAACTCATATAACCTGGCAATAACTGAGATTGACAAGGTCTCCCGTTTCACCTGCTTCACCTTTGCAATAAAATCGTACAGTAACGAAATCCTCTTGATTATTTAGTCTGACACATATGAGAAATATTGACACTATATCTCATAATACCAAAAATTTCACAAAGTGTAAAGCCAAAAAATGTGAACCAAATGAAAGTCTGAAAGACAAAGTCTACCAATTAAATGAAAAGCATCTGTAACGACAGAACGGGATTTCAGGTCTCAAAACGAGTGTCCGTATAACGATATACCATCACAGATATCAATGACGAAGAGTGTCCAAGATAAGAAAAAAGTAAGAAAATATAAGAAAAATGCAAATGCAATGAAAATTTTAATTCTAAAATATATTTTCCAGAGTTACAAATATCATGATTTCAGGTAGTCGCACCACAAGTCTTTTTCGGCAACATTTTACAATAAGGTTCATTATTTAATGTATTAACTAACATGATCTAACAATGAGCAATACATTTGATACAGTATTTATTAATCTTTGTTTAAATTAGTTATTATAAATCCAGCCGTTCATTGTTCAAATACAACCTTTGATTTTAATAATGTATTAGTAAATGATGAAATGAATATTAACTAAGATTAATAAATGATGTAGAAGTATTGTTCATTCTTAGTTCATGTTAACTAATGAACATTACTGTAAAGTGTTACCACTTTTTCTATTTCTGCCTATCATTATATCACGAGTTTATTGTCATTAATTGACACTCAAAACACATGAACTATATTTAATCGTCAGAACTGGAAGGCTTTGATGAGTCTAGTTTAGGTCACATAACGTAATCACGTAATCAATCTCATATGATGTTTGACATTTCTGTGTATTTCAATGTAAGGGGATCTGCGGTGTGTGTAGATAGAAATAGTTAATTCTAAGGTAATAAAAACATAACGGTTCATTAAGTAAGGTCTTTATCCATCACTAAAAACATAGTTAATTATATATTGCATTTCTGTCAACAGATCCTCCTAAATATTACACAATGCTCCTTTAAGTCACATATTTGTAACCAGCTCTTAAGATGTCTGACAGAAACGAGAAGCGCTGTTTTGTCCGACGCTGCTCAATGATGTCATGTTTCTAGAAGGCAACTGGGGGCACGAAGCAAAGACTTGAAAGAAAACGTGAATCAGAAACACATTGTACCTGACGGGGCGTTTCTGGAGGAGGATCTCGAGAGCCACCGACCGCAGCCGACAAAGCAGAGCAATTTGCCAAGCTACATAAAAGAGAGATCCGCAGCGTTACTGAAGTGAACGTCCACCGTTTGGTTTTAATTATGGGATCAGCCCTGAAGATACGCTCCTTCTGAACACTTCAACTTCTATAAACAACCAGTCTTCTTGTTCCTGAGCTGACGGCTTTAAGGCATTGGCCTCGCCAAGAACGCCACACATTCCTGCAGCTACACTTCTGAGTAACAATCTCTTTTTTACTATATTCATTTACATCACACAGCAAAAATGCCCAAAGTCAAGAGACATCTAAACTGTGTGTCAATGTAACCCAACTCCTCAGATCTGTTCATTAACACTCCAGCAGGCTTCCCCCATTAACTCTCTGATAAAGATAAACTACATTTACTAGTTGATATTGCCATGAAAACCTTGAACTCGATTCCACTAAAGCATTTGTTGCCATCACAGTCATTAGAAATAAGACGGTAACACTTTACAATAAAGTTCATTAGTTAATGCATTAACTAACATGAATTGACAATGAGCAATACATTTGTTACAGTATTTATTAATTTTTGTTAATGTTAGTTAATAAATATCCAGCTGATCATTGTTTGTTCGTGTTAGTTCACAGTGCATTGATTAATGTTAACTAATAAAGGTATAACCTATGATTTTAAAAATGTAATAGTAAATGTTGAATTAATATTAACTAAGATTAATTAATGATGTAGAAGTATCGTTCATGCTTAGTTCATGTTAACTAATGAACCTTATTGTAAAGTGTTACCAAATAAAACACACATTAGAATAAATAATGATGCAAACTGTAGAAACAATCACACATCTATTAATGAAAGAGCCGACAGGCCTGATAATAACGTATAAATACAGAGCTGAACACTGCAAATAATAATGTGTTTCTGTCTTGTTTTCCAGCACAAACACTACCTCGGTTGCGTATGTAACCCTCGTTCCCTGAAGGAGGGAACAGAGACGTAGCCGACGTGTCGATTGATTGGGATCACGCTTAGGGAGCCGGTCATCTTCGAGTACTGTTAAAAGAGCCAATGCAACGGAAGTGGAAGCACGCACCAGTTGTTTCTCGCTGAGGAGCCGATTGGAGCCCGGAGTCAGCGGTGGTCCAGCAATAGTGGTGACGGGACTACGTCTCTGTTCCCTCCTTCAGGGAACGAGGGTTACATACGTAATCGAAATGTTCCCTTTCAGTCGCTCACGTTCGACGTTGTCGACTGATTGAGATCCCAATTAAAACGCCACTAGTGCTGCCACCGTCCAGTGCCTAGTCTACACTAGTCTTCATCGAGAGGATCACTTACACTAGTCTTCATCGGGAGGATCACTTAGACTTACACTAGTCTTCATCGAGAGGATCACTTACTAGGGATGTGAATTTCTGCCAAAAATGGCATATGAAAATCGAGGAGTAAAAGTCGATTATCGTTCGAAAATCAAAAAAAAAAAAAAACGCACCCAATGACAGAAAGGGAAGCCAATTTCATCTTTAGCGATTTGTCATCAAACAAACTGTTTATTAATTGAACAAGTAACATGTTTTCGTCGTTTTTTAACATAGTTAACATAGAAAAAAAAAACAATAACCGTTTTTGCATCGCCAAACCAGATGCTCGTTAGATAAAAAAATAATGTCATATGTCATAATGATTTTATGCGGACATGCCTTGTTACTGCAATAGCCTACTTTTTAAACAAATTAGTTTCAATCAAAACTATTCGTGTGATGCCACTGCGCAATACACACACATTACCGCGGGATGGCAGGTTTTCATTTCATAAACTGAACACCCTGAAAGTCTTCATCGGGAGGATCACTTACACTAGTCTTCATCAACAGGATCACTCACACTAGTCTTCATCGGGAGGATCACTCACACTAGTCTTCATCGTGAGGATCACTCACACTAGTCTTCATCGTGAGGATCACTCACACTAGTCTTCATCGTGAGGATCACTCACACTAGTCTTCATCGAGAGGATCACTTACACTAGTCTTCATCGGGAGGATCACTCACACTAGTCTTCATCGTGAGGATCACTCACACTAGTCTTCATCGTGAGGATCACTCACACTAGTCTTCATCGTGAGGATCAATCACACTAGTCTTCATCAACAGGATCACTCACCCTAGTCTTCATCGGGAGGATCACTCACACTAGTCTTCATCGGGAGGATCACTCACACTAGTCTTCATCGGGAGGATCACTCACACTAGTCTTCATCGTGAGGATCACTCACACTAGTCTTCATCGTGAGGATCAATCACACTAGTCTTCATCAACAGGATCACTCACCCTAGTATTCATCGTGAGGATCACTCACACTAGTCTTCATCATGAGGATCACTTTGTGGCCTGGCCACATAGGGTTTTATAATTGAATGGCTGTTTAGTATAAATGTTATACTTTGTAATACAGCTGCAATGATATGATTATTTTTACCTAGTTTTGTTGCCCGCAAGTCTTGGTGTTATAGTGTTTTGGTTTTACTCTCGCGAGAAGCCTCGCGAAACTCAAGGGAATCCCCAGTGACGTCAGTCTAATCAGCTGAAGGAATGACTGTACTTCCGTTTAAAGATGCCGGGAAATCGGTGTTCGGGAGCAATGCAACTATTGCTCTTTTGGGGACTAGCGATCGATCGCACTTCACCAGGGACTTGTCAGTGACTGTGTTCGCTTGACTCTTCGTGGAAGTAGGCCTATACAAAGTGGATTATTTCTCCTTCGAGATCGCTACACAGGACAGCGCTGTTCCTCTTCACGTGCACGGACTTTTGACGGCTTACCGATGAGGCCGATTCAAATCACCCACATACATTGGACTGAACACGCACACACACGTGTACCGGACATTTTGTATGTATCGTTTGTATTGATTGTTGTTGTTTGCTATTGGATACACTTCAGGGTTATCTTTTCATCTTCACTTCACTTACACTAGTCTTCATCATGAGGATCACTCACACTAGTCTTCATCAACAGGATCACTCACACCAGTCTTCATCGTGAGGATCACTTACACTAGTCTTCATCGTGAGGATCACTCACACTAGTCTTCATCGTGAGGATCACTCACACTAGTCTTCATCAACAGGATCACTCATACTACTATTCATCGTGAGGATCACTCACACTAGTCTTCATCAACAGGATCACTCATACTACTATTCATCGTGAGGATCACTTACACTAGTCTTCATCAACAGGATCACTCACACTAGTCTTCATCGTGAGGATCACTCACACTAGTCTTCATCAACAGGATCACTCATACTAGTATTCATCGTGAGGATCACTCATACTAGTATTCATCGTGAGGATCACTCACACTAGTCTTCATCGTGAGGATCACTCACACTAGTCTTCATCAACAGGATAACTCACACTAGTCTTCATCAACAGGATAACTCATACTAGTATTCATCGTGAGGATCACTCACACTAGTCTTCATCGGGAGGATCACTTACACTAGTCTTCATCGTGAGGATCACTTACACTAGTCTTCATCAACAGGATCACTCACACTAGTCTTCATCAACAGGATCACTCATACTAGTATTCATCGTGAGCATCACTCACACTAGTCTTCATCGGGAGGATCACTCACACTAGTCTTCATCGGGAGGATCACTTACACTAGTCTTCATCGTGAGGATCACTTACACTAGTCTTCATCAACAGGATCACTCACACTAGTCTTCATCAACAGGATCACTCATACTAGTATTCATCGTGAGGATCACTCACACTAGTATTCATCGGGAGGATCACTCACACTAGTCTTCATCGGGAGGATCACTTACACTAGTCTTCATCAACAGGATCACTCACACTAGTCTTCATCAACAGGATCACTCATACTAGTCTTCATCGTGAGGATCACTCACACTAGTATTCATCAAGAGGATCACTCACATTAGTATTCATCAGGGGGATCACTCACACTAGTCTTCATCGGGAGGATCACTTACACTAGTCTTCATCAACAGGATCACTCACACTAGTCTTCATCAACAGGATCACTCATACTAGTCTTCATCGTGAGGATCACTCACACTAGTATTCATCAAGAGGATCACTTACACTAGTTTTCATCGAGAGAATCACTCACACTAGTATTCATCGTGAGGATCACTCACACTAATCTTCATCAACAGGATCACTTACACTAGTCTTCATCCAGAGGATCACTCACACTAGTCTTCATCGGAAGGATCACTCACACTAGTCTTCATCGGGAGGATCACTTACACTTACACTAGTTTCCATCCAGAGGATCACTTACACTTTCACTAGTCTTCATCAACAGGATAACTCATACTAGTATTCATCGTGAGGATCACTCAAACTAGTATTCATCGTGAGGATCACTCACACTAGTCTTCATCGTGAGGATCACTCACACTAGTCTTCATCAACAGGATCACTCATACTAGTATTCATCGTGAGGATCACTCACACTAGTCTTCATCGGGAGGATCACTTACACTAGTCTTCATCGGGAGGATCACTTACACTAGTCTTCATCAACAGGATCACTCATACTAGTATTCATCGTGAGGATCAATCACACTAGTCTTCATCGGGAGGATCACTTACACTAGTCTTCATCGTGAGGATCACTTACACTAGTCTTCATCAACAGGATCACTCACACTAGTCTTCATCAACAGGATCACTCATACTAGTATTCATCGTGAGGATCACTCACACTAGTCTTCATCGGGAGGATCACTCACACTAGTCTTCATCGGGAGGATCACTTACACTAGTCTTCATCGGGAGGATCACTTACACTAGTCTTCATCGTGAGGATCACTCACACTAGTCTTCATCAACAGGATAACTCATACTAGTATTCATCGTGAGGATCACTCACACTAGTATTCATCAAGAGGATCACTCACACTAGTCTTCATCGGGAGGATCACTTACACTAGTCTTCATCAACAGGATCAATCACACTAGTCTTCATCAACAGGATCACTCATACTAATCTTCATCGTGAGGATCACTTACACTAGTCTTCATCAACAGGATCACTCACACTAGTCTTCATCAACAGGATCACTCACACTAGTCTTCATCGTGAGGATCACTTACACTAGTCTTCATCAACAGGATCACTCACACTAGTCTTCATCAACAGGATCACTCATACTAGTATTCATCGTGAGGATCACTCATACTAGTCTTCATCGTGAGGATCACTCACACTAGTATTCATCAAGAGGATCACTCACATTAGTATTCATCAGGGGGATCACTCACACTAGTCTTCATCGGGAGGATCACTTACACTAGTCTTCATCAACAGGATCACTCACACTAGTCTTCATCAACAGGATCACTCATACTAGTCTTCATCGTGAGGATCACTCACACTAGTATTCATCAAGAGGATCACTTACACTAGTTTTCATCGAGAGAATCACTCACACTAGTATTCATCGTGAGGATCACTCACACTAATCTTCATCAACAGGATCACTTACACTAGTCTTCATCCAGAGGATCACTCACACTAGTCTTCATCGGAAGGATCACTCACACTAGTCTTCATCGGGAGGATCACTTACACTTACACTAGTTTCCATCGAGAGGATCACTTACACTTTCACTAGTCTTCATCAACAGGATAACTCATACTAGTATTCATCGTGAGGATCACTCAAACTAGTATTCATCGTGAGGATCACTCACACTAGTCTTCATCGTGAGGATCACTCACACTAGTCTTCATCAACAGGATCACTCATACTAGTATTCATCGTGAGGATCACTCACACTAGTCTTCATCGGGAGGATCACTTACACTAGTCTTCATCGGGAGGATCACTTACACTAGTCTTCATCAACAGGATCACTCATACTAGTATTCATCGTGAGGATCAATCACACTAGTCTTCATCGGGAGGATCACTTACACTAGTCTTCATCGTGAGGATCACTTACACTAGTCTTCATCAACAGGATCACTCACACTAGTCTTCATCAACAGGATCACTCATACTAGTATTCATCGTGAGGATCACTCACACTAGTCTTCATCGGGAGGATCACTCACACTAGTCTTCATCGGGAGGATCACTTACACTAGTCTTCATCGGGAGGATCACTTACACTAGTCTTCATCGTGAGGATCACTCACACTAGTCTTCATCAACAGGATAACTCATACTAGTATTCATCGTGAGGATCACTCACACTAGTATTCATCAAGAGGATCACTCACACTAGTCTTCATCGGGAGGATCACTTACACTAGTCTTCATCAACAGGATCAACCACACTAGTCTTCATCAACAGGATCACTCATACTAATCTTCATCGTGAGGATCACTTACACTAGTCTTCATCAACAGGATCACTCACACTAGTCTTCATCAACAGGATCACTCACACTAGTCTTCATCGTGAGGATCACTTACACTAGTCTTCATCAACAGGATCACTCACACTAGTCTTCATCAACAGGATCACTCATACTAGTATTCATCGTGAGGATCACTCACACTAGTCTTCATCGGGAGGATCACTTACACTTACACTAGTTTTCATCGAGAGGATCACTTACACTAGTTTTCATCGGGAGGATCACTTACACTTACACTAGTTTTCATCAAGAGGATCACTTACACTAGTTTTCATCGGGAGATCACTTACACTTACACTAGTTTTCATCAAGAGGATCACTTACACTAGTTTTCATCGAGAGGATCACTCACACTAGTATTCATCGTGAGAATCACTCGCACTAATCTTCATCAACAGGATCACTTACACTAGTCTTCATCGAGAGGATCACTCACACTAGTCTTCATCGGAAGGATCACTCACACTAGTCTTCATCGGGAGGATCACTTACACTTACACTAGTTTCCATCGAGAGGATCACTTACACTTACACTAGTTTTCATCGAGAGGATCACTTACACTAGTTTTCATCGGGAGGATCACTTACACTAGTTTTCATCAAGAGGATCACTCACACTAGTCTTCATCGTGATGATCACTCACACTAGTCTTCATCGTGAGGATCACTTACACTAGTTTTCATCGAGAGGATCACTCACACTAGTCTTCATCGTGAGGATCACTCACACTAGTCTTCATCGTGAGGATCACTTACACTAGTCTTCATCAACAGGATCACTCATTCTAGTATTCATCGTGAGGATCACTTACACTAGTCTTCATCGGGAGGATCACTCACACCAGTCTTCATCGTGAGGATCACTTACACTAGTCTTTATCAACAGGATCACTCACACTAGTCTTCATCGGGAGGATCACTCACACCAGTCTTCATCGTGAGGATCACTTACACTAGTCTTTATCAACAGGATCACTCACACTAGTCTTCATCAACAGGATCACTCACACCAGTCTTCATCGGGAGGATCACTTACACCAGTCTTCATCGTGGGGATCACTTACACTAGTCTTTATCAACAGGATCACTCACACTAGTATTCATCGTGAGGATCACTTACACTAGTCTTCATTAACAGGATCACTCATTCTAGTATTCATCGTGAGGATCACTCACACTAGTCTTCATCAACAGGATCACTCACACCAGTCTTCATCGTGAGGATCACTTACACTAGTCTTCGTCGGGAGGATCACTCACACCAGTCTTCATCGTGAGGATCACTTACACTAGTCTTCATCGGGAGGATCACTCACACCAGTCTTCATCGTGAGGATCACTTACACTAGTCTTCATCAACAGGATCACTTACACTAGTCTTCATTGAGAGGATCACTCACACTAGTCTTCATCGGGAGGATCACTTACACTTACACTAGTTTCCATCGAGAGGATCACTTACACTTACACTTAGGATCACTTACACTAGTTTCCATCAAGAGGATCACTCACACTAGTCTTCATCGTGAGTATCACTTACACTAGTTTACATCGAGAGGATCACTCACACTAGTCTTCATCGGGAGGATCACTTACACTAGTCTTCATCGTGAGGATCACTCACACTAGTCTTCATCAACAGGATCACTCACACCAGTCTTACACTAGTTTTCATCGGGAGGATCACTTACACTTACACTAGTTTTCATCAAGAGGATCACTCACACTAGTCTTCATCGTGAGGATCACTCACACTAGTCTTCATCGTGTGGATCACTTACACTAGTTTTCATCGAGAGGATCACTCACACTAGTCTTCATCGTGAGGATCACTCACACTAGTCTTCATCAACAGGATCCCTTACACCAGTCTTCATCGGGAGGATCACTCACACTAGTCTTCATCGTGAGGATCACTTACACTAGTCTTCATCGAGAGGATCACTTACACTAGTCTTCATCGAGAGGATCACTTACACTAGTCTTCATCGGGAGGATCACTCACACTAGTCTTCATCGAGAGGATCACTCACACTAGTCTTCATCGGGAGGATCACTCACACTAGTTTTCATCGAGAGGATCACTCACACTAGTCTTTATCAACAGGATCACTCACACTAGTCTTCATCGGGAGCATCACTTACACTAGTCTTCATCGAGAGGATCACTTACACTAGTCTTCATCAGGAGGATCACTCGCACTAGTCTTCATCGGGAGGATCACTCACACTAGTTTTCATCGAGAGGATCACTCACACTAGTCTTCATCGGGAGGATCACTCACACTAGTTTTCATCGGGAGGATCACTCCTACTAGTCTTCATCGGGAGGATCACTCACACTAGTCTTCATCGGGAGGATCACTCACACTAGTCTTCATCGTGAGGATCACTCACACTAGTCTTCATCGTGAGGATCACTTACACTAGTTTTCATCAAGAGGATCACTCACACTAGTCTTCATCGTGAGTATCACTTACACTAGTTTACATCGAGAGGATCACTCACACTAGTCTTCATCGGGAGGATCACTTACACTAGTCTTCATCGGGAGGATCACTCACACTAGTCTTCATCGGGAGGATCACAGGGATCTGTAGTTCGACTTGAGCGTAAACGCTTCTCTCCTCCCCGTTACTCTTGCACTCCTCTGCTGTGCTTCACACAAGCAAACACTCTTTTTGGAAATATTCTTGCTGAACCATTTGGTGAGTCACTGGACTAAAGATAAAAGATTAAAACTTCCCATGTGAAATATTCACTAGTAGATCTCCTATGGGAGACTAGCTTTCAGAGATTTATTATCTGTCACACATCAGTCAGTTGTGATGTATAGTTGCTGTTTTGCTTGTTTACCTTTCTATGGGATTATAGGATACATTTACTTTTAGATAGTTGGTGTTTTCTTCAACAAAGCGGCAGTTTTTTCCCTTTGGACAAAATACTTGTTTTCATACTGTCACGATTATTTATTTTGTCTACTAAGAATGTCCAACAGTGAACAAACTTCATGACAGGAGAATTCTGGTATTCTTTTCATGAATATTTTCACTACTGTGTCATTTCCAGCAAATCTCAAATGATGTATTGTGTCTAATAGCATTCTGGGAGGGAAATGATGGTGATGAAAATTACATTTTGAAAATATTGGCTGACAACCTTTTCTCTCTAAGGCTCATTTTCTTGGCAAGAATTTTATCTAAATACACAGAAAATATTAAATATATTCACACAATATTACAGCTTTATTGGAGGTTGTAATTACAGGTCACATGACACACAGAAAAATATTCTGCTCACAAATTATATTTACCTTGACATAGAGCTGTGCGATTAATCGAAATTGAGTTTTGATGAAAATACGATAATCAATATAAAACTATCATCGTGGCCCATTCCGTTCCGTTCCTTTCACTCCTCAAAAACACAAACTTAACGAGCAAATCAGTATAATCATGTAACGTGACTTTCAAAAAATGGGACGTTCTTGATATTAAAAAGAACTTTGAGCTTCATACGCGACTAAACGGTCAAATCCACGGTCAAATGTGTCACAATGCCGAGCTTGGCAAGTATTTGCGTAAACTCAGTTGGTTATGTCTCAGGTGAACGTAAACATTTGGCAGAAAATAGAATGTGTATCAGCATATTGGATCGGTACAGCTCTTAAAGTGACAGAAGCCTAATAAACCTGCTGCCGTCTGAGAACTTAAAATGAATCAAACAAAATAAAATGAGAAAATCACTTCTAGATTATCATAGCTTAAGCTTTTTACATAAAGAGTGTCCATAGTAAAAAAAAAAAAAGATATAGAATAAATTTAGTTTTAATAAAAAAAAAAAACTCTGGCATGAGTTGAAGAACCAGCCAAAGGATTATAGATAATACAACTGTAATACTCGGTGTTGCGGGTCTTGAGAAATCCGTGCTTACCGAGTATTATGCGTGGGTTCTTGACTATTTAACTGTATCTGTCATGGTCACTAGATAGAGGAGTCAGACAAGACTTCTGTGCTCAGAACTCAGTGTTTATTTCAACATTTCTCTTAACTGTGACTCGACATCGTTCCACCCAATTACCTTGTCCATTTCTCCATCCATCCTCTCTTCCCCTTTCTTGACCCCTCCTCTTTTTACGTTTTTTCTTTTCCTCACGGTCGCGATATCTCACGTAACTTTATTTAAACCTTCCCATTTCAATTCTTACATAATAATCAATCAAGTGGCATTGTTAACAAATGAAGGTTTTCTCTAAACTTTACTTTTCTGAATCATGTTTTTTCAATGACCTTCAACTTTGTCTTGATTACTTCTTCATTATAAATGCTGATTGTTTTGATATTGTGTCACCAAACACAGGACAGTTTCTGGGGTGTCTCACGTGTCCAGGTGTTTTTTGGGGCCACTGTCTGTTTTTCCCTTTTGTTTTGACTGAGAGCGGCCCACAGAAGTGTGTGTTCACTGTAATAAAGAGGAAATTAAAATCTACATGCAGGTCGAGAGTTCTGTGAAGCTGAGAATATCTGACAGACTGTTTGCTATTACAAGCTTTAGAAAAATCACAACCGAGCGTTAATGACTTCAGGTCTGTCTGGACTGACAGGAGGTTGGAGTTGAGACCACTTCCCTATTTGAATTTTATGAATATATATATATATATATATATATATATATATATATATATATATATATATATATATATAGTGAGCGGGATTAAAATAATTTTCCCACACATACACATATACACACACACACACACACACACACACACACACACACACACACACCCACACACACTCAGACACAGACTTACACATTTACACTCACTTTTAAGCACACACACGCACCCACACACCCACACACCCACACGCAGACACACACTTTTACACACTCGCACTTTTACAGACTCACACATACACACTTTTACACACTCACACATTTACAGACCCACACACATACACACACTTTTACACGCACACACACACTTTTACACACTCACGCACACACACTTTTACACACTCACTTTTACACACTCACTTTTACACACACACACACACACACACACACACACACACACACACACACACACACACACACACACACACACACACACACACACTGCAGCATAACTTCATAAGAAAGACTGCAGCTGTAAAACATGATGACAATGACATCACAGTTTAAATTTAGAGAGAATTCTCAGTTCATGTTCTATATTTGGACTCCAAACCAGCCATGATGTCAGGATTTTGCAGTTTTGAAAGAGCATTGAAAAGAGTTTAATGTCATCCAACAGCAACAGAGACTGCAGTGGTGTTTCACGCTCTAATGGTGCTCGCATTACAAACCGAAAACACACTCCTGTTAATAGAGTCCCACTGAGAGTACAGTTTCATCCTCCATCCGTCAGCGTGCAAATCACACTTCTGTCAGGACCACTATCGTCAAATATGACAGTTAGCATACAGTTAGGATTGGCGGTATGGTTCTGTTCTGGGCAAGAACTCCCTGCGCATCCATGTAGCCTTGCATGTATAAGAGCAGCAATAACCCCTTCAGGGTAAACAGAACAAAACCAACATCAATGTATTGCAGATATTATTCATTAATTTTAATGTACAACATAATTCGAGAATTTAAGTCTGATTCAGGGGGAATCAGAATGCCAAATCCTGACTGACGAGAGGAGCTGGGGAGGGAGGAGGGCATTAGCGCCTGAGAACGTGATTGCTAATACTGAAGGAGATTAGATATGAATACAGTGATAGACGTTGTATTCCTATAGGTAGATGTGTATCAGCTGATGCGAGCTCGACTAACGTGAATAATGTTAATAATCATCGACTTTCTGGAAGGTAATTGTCTTTTTCAAGTTACAACACAAGGAACCAAACCTCTGAAAAAGTTGCTTTAAACAAAACACTAATGTTTTATGATTTGGCGATTCATGATATGTAAATTCATAATGAGTGGATAAAGTAATTTAAGTTTAATGTAAATGTTCCATCAAATAGCGATGCTCATTTTAGCTTACTGCATCTTATACTTGCAATATGACCTTGCAATTTAGACAATCACATGACTTCTGTCTGCGAGTGCATATTTAGTACTAAGTAAAATATGCTGTTAAGCTTACTTAAACATTTGAAAACTCTTTTGAAATGTATATATACTTATATGCTAAATTAATATGTATTTTTTATGACCACAAACCTTGTTTAGACATGCTTTCCGAGGTTTAATTAGGGAACGGACCCCTCAAAACAAGCCACACACACACAAACACACACACACACACACACACACACACACACACACACACACACACACACACACACACACATACAAAATACCCATTCCCATAACATACTTGTTTGGTAAAAAATACCAAAGAAAGAATAACTGTTAAGGCATCATGTCACATAACCAGCAAATTACAGTTATTTCATTGCCATGATGCCAATAAAAAAGAAGACAAGACGGTCTTCAATTTAACTGTCACTGCGGTGTTGTGTTGAATTATGTGTACTGGCATGCGGCGTCTGTTTCCAATGCATGTCCCTAACACAGTTAAACTTCCAGAGCCCTCGAGGACAGACCGGCACGATCCAAATACTCAATGAACCGTGCATCAAATCACATCAGAACTATATTAAATTCTCCTGAAAGCAGCCGGTAACAGAGATGAAGCGCAAGTGAAGGCAACAACAGTAATGTGTTCAGGGGAATTATGATGGCAAATGCATTCTGTGCAAAAAACTGAAACTGTTGATTCAATAAATAAAAGAATGTCCTGAGGTCTTGAATGGCTTAAGATATTAAATTATGAAATTTCTGATGAATGTCAGATGAATTTCTCAATACACTGTTTGATATGCCAATGATTTTGGTTAATCCTGAGGCAAAAGCTTTCTGTAAATATTCTGTTCTGTGTACTGAAACACGCTGATTAGACGCGCTGCGATATGCAAAAACATTAGCAATGTTTCAATTGCAGATGACAGATCCTATTAAAAAAACATAGTTAACAAACCATATAAACTATAAGGATTCAACAGTGCATTTTGTCTGTAAATGTAACCAATTGGTTTACATCCCATATTAAATTCACCTAGTGACTGAACATAATGACTTAAAAGTATCCCTACTGGGCTGTTTCAGATATTCCTGTTTATATGGTGTAATAAAGCTGTTTGTGAATGTAAAAGCCAAGTTCCAAAGATCTGATCAATTAAGTTGTCTCCTAAAAGAAAGAAGTGATTCTGAACTGAAATGAGTCATCAGTTATTCAGTCTCACTTCCTGCTGAACCAGTTTTAACTCATTAGCATAATGCCAGCCTCTGGTCTTGATTGGCTGAACAGAGTCTCTTAGCTCCGCCCTCAAACACTGTAGTTTATCTGAGACTGGAAGAGGACACAGCGCTGTTTACAACGCAGATTGTTTCAAAGCAGGTTTACAGAGATAACAGGAAAATAATGTTGTAATAATATTGTTAAATATAAAATTAAATGTCCCCAACTAAGCAAGCCAAAAGCCAAAGGCGAAAAAGGCGACAGTGAAGGAACCAACACTCCATCAGTGACAGAATGGAGAAAAAAACATTGGGAGACCTTATATTATGCAGTTCATCTGATTGAAGACCGGACTCTCAACGCGCGCTGAGGAGAGTTTGTTAAGGATTTGTCATGTCGATGAGGCCTTCACAGGGAGAGTAGACACATGCTCTGCTGACACTTCAGGGATGCGCTGTGGACATGTCCAGGCGCAGGTCCACCATCTGATCTGGATATGGCCCGGATCCGGCTGACTACATCATGCGTTGTGGTCGTGTCTAGGCGCAGGTCCACCATCTGATCTGGATATGGCCCGGATCCGGCTGACTACATCGTGCGTTGTGGTCGTGTCTAGGCGCAGGTCCACCATCTGATCTGGATATGGCCCGGATTCGGCTGACTACAACGTGCGTTGTGGTCGTGTCTAGGCGCAGGTCCACCATCTGATCCGGATATGGCCCGGATCCGGCTGACTATATCATGCGTTGTGGTCGTGTCTAGGCGCAGGTCCACCATCTGATCTGGATACAGCACGGATCCGGCTGACTACATCATGCGTTGTGGTTGTGTCCAGGCGCAGATCCACCATCTAATCTGGATACGGCCCAGATCCGGCTGACAACATCATGCGTTGTAGTCGCGTCTAGGCGCAGGTCCACCATCTGATCTGGATACGGCCCGGATCCGGCTGACTACATCATGCGTTGTGGTCGTGTCTAGGCGCAGGTCCACCATCTGATCTGGATACGGCCGGGATCCGGCTGACTACATCATGCGTTGTGGTCGTGTCTAGGCGCAGGGTCCACCATCTGATCTGGATACAGCACGGATCCGGCTGACATACATAATGCATTGTGGTTGTGTCCAGGCGCAGATCCACCATCTAATCTGGATACGGCCCAGATCCGGCTGACAACATCATGCGTTGTGGTCGTGTCTAGGCGCAGGTCCACCATCTGATCTGGATACGGCCCGGATCCGGCTGACTACATCATGCGTTGTGGTCGTGTCTAGGCGCAGGTCCACCATCTGATCTGGATACGGCCGGGATCCGGCTGACTACATCATGCGTTGTGGTCGTGTCTAGGCGCAGGTCCACCATCTGATCTGGATACAGCACGGATGCGGCTGACATACATAATGCATTGTGGTTGTGTCCAGGCGCAGATCCACCATCTAATCTGGATACGGCCCGGATCCGGCTGACAACATCATGCGTTGTGGTCGTGTCTAGGCGCAGGTCCACCATCTGATCTGGATACGGCCCGGATCCGGCTGACTACATCATGCGTTGTGGTCGTGTCTAGGCGCAGGTCCACCATCTGATCTGGATACGGCCCAGATCCGGCTGACTACATCATGCGTTGTAGTCGTGTCTAGGCACAGGTCCACCATCTGATCTAGATACAGCCCGGATCCGGCTGACTAAATCATGCATTGTGGTTGTGTCCAGGCGCAGGTCCACCATCTGATCTGGATACGGCCCAGATCCGGCTGACTACATCATGCGTTGTGGTCGTGTCTAGGCACAGGTCCACCATCTGATCTGGATACAGCCCGGATCCGGCTGACTACATCATGCATTGTGGTTGTGTCCAGGAGCAGGTCCACCATCTGATCTGGATATGGCCCGGATCCGGCTGACTACATCATGCGTTGTGGTCGTGTCTAGGCACAGGTCCACCATCTGCTCTGAATACGGCCCGGATCTGCCTGACTACATCATGCGTTGTGGACGTGTCCAGGCGCAGGTCCACCATCTAATCTGGATATGGCCCGGATCCGGCTGACTACATCATGCGTTGTGGACGTGTCCAGGCGCTGGTCCACCATCTGATCTGGATACGGCCCGGATCCAGCTGACTACATCATGCGTTCTGGTTGTGTCTAGGCACAGGTCCACCATCTGATCTGGATACGGCCCGGATACGGCTGACTACATCATGCGTTCTGGTTGTGTCTAGGCGCGGGTCCACCATCTGATCTGGATACGGCGCGGATCCGGCTGACTACATCATGCGTTGTGGTCGTGTCTAGGCGCAGGTCCTCCATCTTATCTGGATACGGCCGGATCCGCCTGACTACATCATGCGTTGTGGACGTGTCCAGACGCAGGTCCACCATCTGATCTGGATACGGCCCGGATCCGGCTTACTACATCATGTGTTCTGCTTGTGTCCTGGCACAGGTCCACCATCTGATCTGGATACGGCCCGGATCCGGCTGACTACATCATACGTTGTGGTCGTGTCTGGGCACAGGTCCACCATCTAATCTGGATATGGCCCGGATCCGGCTGACTACATCATGCGTTGTGGACGTGTCCAGGCACTGGTCCACCATCTGATCTGGATACGGCCCGGATCCAGCTGACTACATCATGCGTTCTGGTTGTGTCTAGGCAGAGGTCCACCATCTGATCTGGATACGGCCCGGATACGGCTGACTACATCATGCGTTCTGGTTGTGTCTAGGCGCGGGTCCACCATCTGATCTGGATACGGCGCGGATCCGGCTGACTACATCATGCGTTGTGGTCGTGTCTAGGCGCAGGTCCTCCATCTTATCTGGATACGGCCAGATCCGCCTGACTACATCATGCGTTGTGGACGTGTCCAGACGCAGGTCCACCATCTGATCTGGATACGGCCCGGATCCGGCTGACTACATCATGTGTTCTGCTTGTGTCCTGGCACAGGTCCACCATCTGATCTGGATACGGCCCGGATCCGGCTGACTACATCATACGTTGTGGTCGTGTCTAGGCACAGGTCCACCATCTGATCTGGATACGGCCCGGATCCGGCTGACTACATCATGCGTTGTGGTCGTGTCTAGGCGCAGGTCCACCATCTAATCTAGATATGGCCCGGATCCGGCTGACTACATCATGCGTTGTGGTCGTGTCTAGGCGCAGGTCCTCCATCTTATCTGGATACGGCCGGATCCGCCTGACTACATCATGCGTTGTGGACGTGTCCAGGCGCAGGTCCACCATCTGATCTGGATACGGCCCGGATCCGGCTGACTACATCATGCGTTCTGCTTGTGTCTTGGCACAGGTCCACCATCTGATCTGGATACGGCCCAGATCCGGCTGACTACATCATGCGTTCTGGTTGTGTATAGGCACAGGTCCTCCATCTGATCTGGATACGGCCGGATCCGGCTGACTACATAATGTTTTGTGGTCGTGTCTAGGCACAGGTCCACCATCTGATCTGTTCAGGTTCGTGTTGTTCATGTCGAGAAGACGCTGTTTTCTGCTGACAAAGCAAATCCGTTTTGATGAGATTGATACGGTAAAACCCA
>NW_027508704.1:115000-182500 GCF_051911475.1 Siphateles boraxobius | reverse complement strand
ATTACTCAGTCAATATACAGTATATTTCAATATATATATATATATATATATCAGTGACATTTAATATTTTGACTTTCTTCTTCAGTTATTCTTTCACCAGACAAAAATGATCAAAATCAAATATCTGACCGGGGACTTCTGGTTGAGTTGACTCGGAATGACCCAATAATATATCTCCATTAATAAAACAAGAAACTTGCAGGAAAACAATTGATGGTTTTATGATGCTTCACATCCATCGATGTTTCCAAAACTAAAACAAGTCCTTTTCCATCTGTTCGTCAGCTTGATAACATTGTTGTAAATTGTGCTCATTTGTCACCAAGATAATGTGGAGTACGTCACAGAAAACGTGTACGTTTACAAGATCAATGAATGTAAAATATTCCTGTCTGGACACTGTGTTTGTGGTCAGACCTGAAACAAAAGCCGAGGTTTACTAGGAGCTTTAGTAGCGCACAAATTAGCTATTTTAATATAAGAAATGCTTTTACATTCAAATGTTATATTTGACTTTAGTAGGACCAAGATCTGGCCGTACAGTTTAAACAGGCCTTTATTTAGCTCTTCTGGGCCTGAAACACACGTTTGATTTATTCAGCCCCAACTCTGCAAGGTGAGCTCATGAACAAACTCGGCGCTGTAATCGAGCTCTAATTGGGCCTGATTACATGCTATTACAGGGAGTTCAATGAGAAGAAACACGAGCGCTCAGTCCGGCATAGAGATGCTCTCGTCGCGAGGAGGAATCGTGTTTACATGTGATCGATAATCATCAGTCCGTCGCACTAATCCTGGGTTTGACGTTAGCCAGCTCTTCGCTCGGATTGTTTTTTTGAGGCATTATTTTCTGCGTGTCCAATTTTCTCTCAAGATTTGCACGCGGTCATTTATCAAACGCAGTAAGTGTGTTTACACAGTGTCTTTGCAGTTTATGGCCATAAATGTAATCGGGGGGGAACAAAAACCATTTAAATCTGATGATTGTATTTAAAAAAAAAATTTTTGTACATTAACCCTAAATCTTTAAAACTCACGTTTGTATTTATTGTGTGATATTACACTCTAACCAGCATGATTTGACCCTTCACCTTTGACCCTTTCTAACAATGCTATCCACCTGTTTCCGGGGGGCGCTACTGTAAAACATAAAGTGTGTGCAGCTTCCGGTCAGGAGGTGGAAGCAGCATACCAATGGTGTTGTGTGCTATTTAGCCAAGAGGCTAGGTGTTTTCTTTTTTTTTTCAGATCATTTTTTTACTATTTAAATTTAGTCGCAAACCTTTATGAGAGTTGTCGTCACGGAGCTCATGGACAACATGTGCTAATTCAGTGGCCAATTTTATTATAGCCTACAATTATCCCATTATATACACATCTCCATGAGTTCGGTGCTGATGCAGACGTGTTCATGTAACATGAAAGGGTGGCGCTGCCAATAAAACACATAAAAGCTGTCACAAAGAACCGGCAAAAGTAATGATTATGAATATGTAAAATATAGCAATGATACATTTTAATTAGGCTATTTATTAATAAACAAGTGTTTTCTGTGTCGATGCTGACTCGCGATCTTCACATTAGTGAACGTGCCGGAGAAAATGCACATTTCATACGGATTATATAGTTTTCTTTCGTTTTGAATTGTTCCTTTTCAGACATTTCAAGCGTTCTGTAGAATATTTATATATATATATATTTCTCAGGTCTGTAAGGCAAGTAGACTACGCTGAGTTTCGGTTCATTTATGAGACGAGCTGCAGTTCAGGCGCCGGCGCCTCCGTGTGGTGATATTATTGTCTGCTATATTTACTTATTATTTATTACATCCAGGTAATTTGTTGATGAAACATTAATTAAAATGAAGATACAATTAATAGAAAACAAAATTAACTTTAAAGAAAGGCTTAGTGCTTTCTGTTTGAGGTCTGTAAAAGTTTTAAAGCAGTCTTTTAGTAGGCTAACGCTTTCAGGAAACTGTCACGTCCGTAACACGTGCGAACACGAAAAATAAAATAAAATGAATATTTTATTTTCTGTGGAGAGCCAACCCTTCTTCATCCAGTGGATAGTATTTTTATTTTAGGTTGCGCAGTGTAATTCACACATTTCAAAGAATTACTACAAAAAAAATCTGCCACCTAAAACTTTAAGATTTTTTTGTGTCACGTCCGTAACGCATGTGTATTTCCCTCATATTAAATATAAAATGCATGTGTTATATTTTTCTAATGTCTGGACTCCTTTTATTAATGGAGTATGATATATAAACAGAAGTTTTAATATATTAAATGCATTTTTTGTGGTATTGTATTGTATAATGTTAACTTCAAATAATAGGCTACTAATAGTAATTTAAAGATATGCTATTGGATCTGGACGGGAAGGATAACTCTGGGAGTTGAAATTCTGCCTTCACACACCGCGACACTGGTTCGTGGATCGATTTCGGTTTTATATCGCGTATGTTACAGCATTTTTAACATGATTATTTAGGAACAAACGAGGGTCTCTGTTTAAGAAACGCCGGCTCGCAACGGCAGGTTCCAGAGTTTAGCCTAACCTCCAGTTTAACTGCCACAAGTTCATCTAGTAATAAAGAATTCATCGTGGAAAAACACGCTGTATTTTTATTGCATTTTTAATTTATAAAAAGTTAAATAATAATAAATTTTCATATAAATATTAGTTTAGCCTATAACGTTAGTCGATCGTTAATTCTCCCGACGATCGACTAAGAACATGTAATCGAATGCCCATCCCTAGTAGCCTAAGTTACTGCTATTACACCCTTTTTTAATTTCGTTGAGGTTATGTTCCCACATCGTTAGCAAGTTTGGATCACTAACGTTACATCTTGAATGACTATCAACTGTTGAATGAATGAACGAGTGTCACGTCTCGCTTGTTTACTTCGAACCGGAAGACGCGCCCACTTTTGACGCAAGGCCTCATGGGACGTAGGAAACTTGTGGATATGACTGAGTTTTTATGTTGTTCAGGTTCGTGTTGTTCATGTCGAGAAGGCGCTGTTTTCTGCTGACAAAGCAAATCCACTGATGAGATTGATGTGGTAAAACCCACGCCATCGTTACTGTTCGTATCACTGTGATCAAGAGCTGAGATTCAGATATGATAATGAGCGTTTGCTTTCTGACCAATCACAGCAGAGCAGCTCTCAGAGAGGCGGAGCTTAGAGAGACGAAGCGTTTCAGACACTGAGAGAAAAGAGCTGATGTGCAGTGGAGATTATGAGGAAATCTGTGTTTTTGAGCTTGAATGCATGTAAACCTGTTAGAGGAGACGCTAAAACTACATTAGCAACATTTAAAATAGCATAATAGAGGCGGTTTGCTTAAATAATCTGCGGAGGAACAGAAAATAGACATTATAAAAGTGAAACTTTTTTTGTTGGCCAACAAAAATAGTTATTGCAAGTTCCAACATCTTTTAAAGCATTTCCTCAGTGAAGTTGCTCATGCTGGGCATCGGTTCACACGAGGCAGGATCTGCTTTAACATCAAATAAAGCATTTGTACCGCATTTTCGCTGACTTAATGCTCAGGGAATTTGAAGAGTTTTCAGTGACATCATCAGAAGTGACATCATGTCTCGAGTCAGAACACGTTCGCTGATGAACGACGTCGTGTGTGCTGTCATGACAGGTGGATGAAGGAGTGAAAAAACCTCTAGTTAATAATGAACGACAGATGGTAGAAAGACTTTGAGTAAATCCTCGTTCCAGCACATCAGTTTGAGCCGCGTTGCGGAGAAGGCTGTCAAACCGATTTACAAGCTCTTAAAGTTGTAATTAGCACACAGAATCACAGTCAAAGCAAACATCATAAAAACAGCAGGTATAATTTTCTATATTTTTTTTACTAACCCTAATCCTGCACCCATGACACTATAGTAAATTTATGTAAGTGAGGAGAGCAAAATAAAGTGTGAAATATTATACCCACAAATTCTTCATACAGTGAATACCAGTAACATTTATACAAATTTGGGAGTCAAAAATTTTGGGACACTTTGAGCTGATCATGTTTTGCTGAAGTGTTTTTTCTTTAATTGCTAATGCAGCTTTTTACAGCACAGACTGAACAACATGAAGCATTGCTTGGTGATTGGTTGAGCTAAACTGGTATTATCTAATTGTGTAGTTAAATTTGACAGCTGACAGATATTCAAAATAATTCATGTGTGAGAGTCTAACAGAAGGACGGACAAAACCAGTGAAATATAATAACTGAAGGTGAAAGGAGAAACGTTGAAGGTGTCTGAATGAATTTTGGTTTGGCTGTATGTGTGTTACATTGGGAATGGCTTCTATTAGATGAGAGTAAATGTGTTATATGTGGGACTGCGGGTCCCCAGACGGCCATTACTCCCAATCTCCGGTTTCAGAGCGAGTCTCGCTCAAGCCTGTTGCTCTTGGCTTTCCACCAAAGCGTGAAACTATGAAAATTGTCCAGTCATGGCCTGAAGCGCTGAAACCACCGGTGTTCTCCAGCGCAGAGAAGCCAGAGAAGATACTGTCCCACAAACTGGAGCTGGATGATTCCCGGCTCTGCCAGCGCCAGATAAACGCCCAGCTTCCTCAGCCGGTTTATCAGCATCTCTCATGTGTCAAGACCCTTCAGAGAACCAAGGACAGGAATAGCCTGGGCGTGTTGTGTAGCGCACATGGAACAAGAGCCTTGATGGCAGACCCGAACACTGCGGGGTAAACTGAGCCACTCCTCTGTGTGTGAGGATGAACAGCTGAACACACAACAACAAGAGATGAGGATTTGAATACGTCAGATGGTGGACCTGCGCCTGGACACGTCCACAACGCATCCCTGAAGTGTCCGCAGAGCTTGTGTCCACTAGACTCTCCCTGCGAAGGCCTCATCGACACCACAGCCATCGCCACCGATCCAATCTGACCTCTGACCTGTAATGCTGCCTGAATCATAATCACACACTGTTCATTCGTTGGCCAGAGGAGGACTGAGACTGAGCCTGGGTTCTCCCGAGGGTTTTTCTCCATTCTGTCACTGGCCACGTTTCCATTACCCTTCAAATTGCGCGAATTGAAATACGCCCAATGGAAAGTTAACGTTCGCATGAGGAGGTTTTTCTGGCAATTCGAAAAATAAATATTTCACAAAACTGCAATGGAAACAGTTTTTGCACATTTACAGTCACTTGACGTAGAAGACAGAGTTTGGACAGAATACGAGACAGAGTTCTTTATTAAATTCATAAAAGACAAAATAATTACAGGAATACTGAATTCTAAACCTCAAAGAAATGCCACAATCAAGACCTCGAATCAGAAATGAGGAGAAACACCCAGAAACACAAGCCGCTATAGTATAAGAGTATTTCCTGGCCATTAATGCTGGATAGCACACACACACACACACACACACACACACACACACACACACACACACACACACACACACACACACACACACACACACACACACACACACACACGTCTCCTTTGATGAGTAATAATGGCCAGTGCAGTGGCTGGGATATACGTAAACCCACCAACATCCGTCACCATGATTTTTGGAATGACTTCTCGCGAGAGGAAAAATTACGTTTTAGGGGCATAACATCGGTTAATGGAAACGCTGTCCTTTCGCAATAGTTTTTTGTTGACATTTAGAGAAAAAATAAAATTAAATCTGTAATGGAAACGCGGCTAGTGATGGAGTTTTGGTTCCTTCACTGTCGCCTTTCTTCACCTTTGGCTTTTGGCTTGCTTAGTTGGGGACATTTAATTTTATATTTAACAACATTATTACAAAATTATTTTCCTGTTATCTCTGTAAAGTTGCTTTGAAACAATCTGTATTGTAAAAAGCGCTATATAATAAAGGTGACTTGACTACTACTCTAAAGGCCGTTCACACTGGCTACGTTTACATGCAACCAAATAATCCGCTAGTGACTGAAAGCTTCATATAAACACATCACTCGATCCGACTGAGCTCCATCCCAATTAAGATTTAGATCGGATTGAACGGCGTTTATTCCTTTTCTAATCCGATCGAGAGAACATGTAAACACTTGATCGGATTGAAAACCGAAACTGAAAGGAGTGCGCGTGTGCAATGATGTAGATATAGCGTAACGACGCACAGAATTATTAGCCCCTTGGTAAATATGATCAAAGATGGCTGTAAAAAATAAATCTGCATTATTAATCCTTTTGATATTTTATTTGAAAAAATGCTCAAATCTAACCTTTTATTGAAGTAAAAGAATTGAAAGTGGGGAAAATCACATTATGAAATAAATGTTTTTCTCCAAAACACTTTGGGAACAATTATTCACCCCCTTTTATGAAATACTTTTTGCAAGCTCTGAGTGTCCTGTAATGATGAGTTTGGAGAACGCCTGACGTAGATCCGAGATCCTCCAGATCGTGTTGGTGCTTCTCCTCTTCAGCGCACTGGTCTTCTGCAGGGCTCAGCTCCGGGACTGGGATTGGGACTGGGATTGGGACTGGGATTGGGACTGGGATTGGGACTGGGATTGGGACTGGGATTGGGACTGGGATTGGGATTGGGACTGGGATTGGGATTGGGATTGGGATTGGGATTGGACCTGGGACTGGGATTGGACCTGGGACTGGGACTGGGATTGGGATTGGGACTGGGACTTGGATTGGGACTGGGATTGGGACTGGGATTGGGACTGGGATTGGGACTGGGACGGGGATTGGGACTGGGACTGGGACTGGGATTGGGACTGGGATAGGGATAGGGACTGGGATTGGGACTGGGATTGGGACTGGGATTGGGACTGGGATTGGGACTGGGACGGGTTTTGTGCTCAGTGACACATTTTTGTTTTGATGTTTGTTTTTGGATCGTTGTCCTGTTGGAAGTTCCAATCATGGCCCGTTATAAGATTTCTAGCACAGGCTGTCAGGTTTTGATTTTTTATCTGTTGATATTTGATCGAATCCATGATCCATGCATCTGAACAAGACGCTTAGAACAAGAAAATTAGGCCCACAGGATTACAGATACAGCAGAGTATTTCACCTTGTTATCCCTGTATGACCCAAACCCATCTAAAGTTTTTGCTGTCAAAAAGCTCTTTTGTGGTTTAATCTGTCCATAGAGTGTTTGTAAAGTAACTGACACGACTGGAACTTCAACGGGACGGGGTCTATGGACAGATCAAACTTGTTTTTTTGTCAGCAAACGCTTAAGATGAGTTTGGTTCATACAGGGATAAAAAAGTGAAATACTCTGCTGTATCTGTAATGCTGTGGGCCTAATTTTCTGCCTGAATTTATTTTAGGGCTTTTTTCTTGATGCATCACCATGAAACTCACTACTGAATTAAAAACATGCTCATCACAGAAGAGAATTCATTTAATGTGTGAATAGTATTGTAATGCATTTCCAATAAATGAACAGATTTATTAAAAACTGACCCAGACGTCACGGCAAGCTCTTGATATTCTCTTCTCACTGAGAGCCAGTATGATGGGCTGATTAATGATCATATATAGACATATCGTCCTTCATCTGGTGTTTCTCCGGCTCCCTCCACTGGTCATGAAGACAAACTGAATGCATTTCTGTAATGCTGTCCAGCAGATCTTGCTTTATGTTTCTAAACACCCAGTTCCACTTCCAGCATCTTATCAAGCTGATGAATGAATCTTCATATCCGCATAACCAGAGATACTGCGTTACTCAAACACACAGAGCAACTAGACATCCTAAAGAAATGCGGTTTGAATTATAGTTAACAAATGAATGTTGGATAATGCCAGTTATTAAGAGGAAATATAATATATACTGGAAAACATTCAACCGAGGACCAGCATAAGCAGAAAATAAACGCTGATAATATGATTATATTTATTTTAGGTTATTGCATTGCTTGAGAAAGCAGAGAGAGTTCATATGTGTGTCTGAACATTACTATACGCATCCCAGGATTCCACAGTGTAACACAGACACTGAAGGGGGATCCGGCACAAATCTGCAGTATATTAATAATGACATATTAATGCATACGAACAGACAGCTATTGATGTTACTAAAGAGGTCTATATAATACCTGAAGAATGAGCCAATCACGTGAGCCGTAAATGTCATGTGACCAATCACTTGTATGAACTGAACTTACGTAAAACTAATAGTTCAGATTCTAGTTCTGCTACTAATTAAATAAGTAGATTTGGGATCATGTGACTATGTGCAGTGTTTTTTTTGGATCATTTGCACAAGTTTTAGATCTGTAAGAGTTTCAAGAATATCTCACGTTTGACCAGTACAAACACAGACTTTACACAGACAGGATTCGCACTGTATGATAAAAGTTTCAGGGAAGTCGCTATCAAGCAGAAGAGAATCAATATGATCAAATGTGCTTTCTTAATATCTTCTCTTTTAGCGCCACCCAGTGGCATCTGAGGGTTCCTGCATTCAGAGCAGTTCTCCATCCACCAAACACACATGAAACATATCATCCAACACGACTAAAACTGCTTTTACAATCCACTACTAGTCAAAACTCATTTATGATCATGGATTAGAAACAGGCCTAACCTCACCTCAAATTCAAGGATAAGAATATACTTACAGTACAATATCCAATACTGTTGTTGTTTGTTTCTGTCGTTCTCTCCTGTATGTGTGTGTTTGTCCCTCCTCTGTTCCCGTCCATCCTCAGAGCTCCGCCCCCTGATATCAGCTGTCTCCTGTGATTGGCTGAGAGAGTGCATGCTCGATATAAAAGCAATTCTACAGACCTGTGTTTGGTTTGCACACATTTAGCCATATGGGGAATTTGGTTAGTTATGTTGCTTATTATTTTGGCACGGCCTTCTCCAGGTAAAAGTTAAAAGCTTTAAATCATGAAAGCTTTAAATAATTTTTTTTTTTTAAATCTTAGTTAAAAGCTTCGGTTTTAATACTTTCCTTTAAAAAAAAGAGTTAATTATTTAGAGCTCTTTTGAATCTGGTTACTCAGTTGGCACCGCTTTTATCATTTTTATGTTGCATCCAAAACACCAAGAACTGTATCAACAAGACCTCAGATCACATGATCTCCAGTGCTAGCCGCTCATTTGCATGAATTACAATAGGCCACGCCCACTCAATGTCAATCAAACCGTCCTCTGCCACAGAAGTAAAGCACAGTATAATTCTGTATTTGCTCACTAACATTTTTAAACAAATTGAAATGTTACAGGTTTGTAAGCTATAGCCAGGTTTCACTGACAGGATTAGGCCTTTGTTTAATAAGAATATTAAATTAGAATTAGAATCGTGCCTTAGAAAACAAACATTACTGATGCGCATCTGAGACAAAACAATGGCAGTGACATGTTTTAAGAAGTGCTTTTAGTTAAAACAGCTCAAAAATGCATTTTAGTGAGGGACTAGATTAAGCCTGGTCTGTGAAACATGTGTAAGTGGTGCATTTTAAAATGAGCTGCAAATGCGCAGTTTTATAATATTATTGAGAGAGAAAATAACTTTATCTATGTAAATCATTGAATGCATTTATATCAAAGCAGTTTTATCCATATATTCTGCTTTTGTGCTGGGAATAAAGCACATTTTGACTCAAATTTAAGATTAAAATGTCATCAAACATTTTTTTCTTCCTAGCCATAACTGTTTCAAAGAGGCTTGTGTATTCATTCATGCATCACTTAAACTCAGTTGACACATCAAAATTGATATTAATTTGTAACTACTTTTTACAATGATTAATTAATTTTGTACTAAAAAAGTAAACCCTTTTGATTGACCCTTTTTTTTATATTTGAGACGCTCAAATGCGGAAGACGGACTCATAATGAGAGACTAACGTTACATTAAATATATGTTTAATAGAGAGATCAAAGGCAGTCAGAGAGAAATAAGTCAAGTTGATCGCTGATGTATTTTTTTGCAATTTGAAGCAAAAGTAATATCATACAAAGTATAGTGTTATAAATGTACATACATTCTTTTAAATGAAAATATATTTTAAAACACAATGCGTATGACCGTTAAAACGCGTCATCAGTCAGAGATGAAGCTCCGTTTGTTTACAATGATACATTCAAATAAATAAACTGACGGTTTGTCTTTGGCATAGCAACAGCCGGCTGACCCATCATGTAAACACTGGGTTGCTATGGAGACAGCGGTTTAAAGCAGATCCAGTCAGTTCAGTCAGTTAAACTCATCGGCAAAATGGAAAACAACGAGCAGTCAAAAGTGGACAAAAGATATGGATATTTAGAAAACTGTGTGTTAAAAACCTTTAATCTAAAGTCTGACCGCTGGCAAAAATGTCTTGCCGTAGAAGAACAACGTGAGGTCATTCAGGACTTTTTAGATAAAGCTGACCAGACGACTCTTGTGGTGTCCCTCAATTCCTCCGGACAGCTGATCCCAAATCTCGGATTCTCGGGACGCGGGAAAAACAAATCTGTTTATTTTGTGAAACAGAGCAAAACAGCGCTGTCCGCCAACACCATGAAAACACATTTAACTTGGGGAAGTTTGTCTCATTCTCCTTTGGAGGAGCTGTCGGTGCTTTTGGAAAAGGTGAGTCGAGTTCGCGATGCCCGATTGGCTAATGAATCATTCTTTTGAATCGGTTCTTTGTAAATGAATCACATAATCAGATTTTCAAAATGATTGTAAGGCCGTTCGTGAGTTACATAAATTCATTTATAAATGCAACCAAAGTAAGTTAACTAATGCATTTTTAGCTATCAAATACAGTGTTTGATACAAACTGCAAAGCTATTAAGTTAACTAACTTATATGTATCGAGTTGGAATCGTTTTAAAAGTCAGTTGCAACCGTCTTTGCTTCAGTGTTGTGACGCATTTCCAAGAGAAACTGAAATTGAAAAATTACTTGAAAGTTAAGTCATCTTTTACTCACCATGGTGTTGTTGTTCCAATGCCTTATGTCCTTTTTTCTTTTCGGGCCACAAAAGGAGATATTTTGAAAAATGCCGTGCACGCGCTCCTCCATACAGACTCAAATCTTACAAAAACATATACAGGTATCACGAAATGCTACAATGAGACGCACGCCATATATAGAAAGTGTTTAGGCATACTATCAGGATTTGCGAGGAAGAAACCGTATTCTTCTGTCAAAATAAGGTTACTGAGCTCGGCCGTTAAGTAACGTTAGTGATAGGAGAGACGAAGCTTTCCAAAGATTTGAATCAATTGAACCAATTACTTCGCAAAACGATTCACTGTTTCGAGACGTTTCTAAACAGTCATGACGTAACGAAGCCTCGTTTAGTAAAATCATTGCAGTTTGATACACGCATAGTCTATTGTCAGTTTATGGTCAGACATATTGTTATGTTTAAGGACATTATGAAATTAAGATAATGTCGGCACTATGTCATGATTATGATACTGTACAATTACTGTAAAACACTCGTTGAGTCTGCAGTCTGAACATTTTACCTCAGGGCGTAACTTTACATAGCCTACACATTAACTGAATTAGTTGAGAATCTCACCTGAAAATCCGAAATCATCCACAATCTTCATCCACGCAGTTGAATTCTGTATTTTGTCTTGAAAGATTATGTGGTTTGTCACAGATAATTCAGGGTATTTGACAACTTTATTGAGTTTTTCGTCGTATTTTCGCTCCGCTGTTGAGGGTGTGACCGGGCGCCTCCGGTAGGGGGCAGCACACGATACAGCCTGTAATCACGGCACAACAGGGCAAAATGATTTTGATTAATAATTACTTGGACAAACACATTTTTTTCTGTGTATTAACTTGCACTGAATAATTGTTCACTACAAGACTAGTAATGTCCGCTAACAAAGTAAATAGCGTCAATTTTGATTTAATGACGACTTTAAAATAACAGCTGTGTTATTAATTAATGAGTTTTATTTTCTTTGACAATATTTCAACAATCCGTTCCTGTTTTCTCTGCTATCTGTTTAGAATCAGGAAAGTGCTGTCCATTGTGAAGGTATTTTTGGTGCGGGTGTGTATGCGTTTGGCACCATATTCACCGCAGCAACTGTAGCAAAATGTGCACATATGAGTTTCTTAATTTGTGATTTGTATAATAGGATTTTTGCACCTGCAATGAAGAATTTGACGAGGTGTAACTTGTCTTGTATGGGGTTTGTGGAACATTAAAAAAAAAGTCTAAGACTAGCTGTGTCTCCAATGGCATCCGCTCCTAGATTACTTCGTTTTCCACAGCTTATATTGTCGGGAGTTTTTTGTCTACTGAAATTTCTTGGAACGATATTTTTCCAGTGTTTCATGAGCAGAACAATCCAAAAACACATTAAACAACGGAACACCCCATAGAAGAGATGCACGTCTGTCCCTCACAGCCTCGCTTTCATTCACATTAGAAATCAAAGATGGCGCTGCTGTGAATAAGGTACCCGTCTGAATCGAGCTACGGCGAGCCCAGTTTTGAACACTGGCTGGTTACGTACTTAATTATCGTACTATAATTTTTAACCCAAAAAAGTTACGGAATGCAGCTTTAACAAATTATAAACAAATGCCGATTTCTCTTTACCCATACATACTAGAGATCGACCGATTCATCGGTTTTGCCGATTAATCGGCACCGATAGTTGACTGGTGTAACTATCGTTATCGGTAAAAGTCCACACCGATAGTTTCTCCGGGTTGGGTCCGTTGCTGGAGCGGCTGAGAAGTGTGCGGAGTCATTACACAGTACGAGAGCGCTGAGAAGAGACGAGTAGCATCTGCCTGCAAAAACAGAGGCTGCATTTTCAGGACCCCACTTCTAGGACCCCAGGTTTTTAGTGACAACGTCACCGACCGAATTAGAGGACCAGTGAAGATGGATGACATTCAGAGTGTGAGTATCAAATGCGAATCGATTTTTATTTCTTTAACTTTAAAAACAATTGTGATGCATTTCATTGGAAAGTTAACGTTGCCAACGTGCTGGTGATTTGCTAAACAGTCTTGAATGCATAGACATCATATATTAGCCTCTAATGCTGGAAAATTAATTGTTATTACGTTCGTTTAACGGAACTGTTTCATGATAAGCCTGTGTTGACTTATTTACAGCACAATAAACTGTAGCATGTTCGTTCTGAAAGCTTGTTAATTACTTATTGTTTTTCCATTTAAATTCAGTTAAAATAATCTTAATGTTTTCACTGTCACGTGCTCACAGTCAGCCTGTTTAACGTTACCCACAATCAGAGTTGGGTATAACGCGTTACAAAGTAAATCTACCCCCAGTCATCCTTATCTTCCCTCTGTACTTGAAAATGTGGTCCATCTAGTGACTGAAAAGACTATAACATGATTCCTTGTTTATTTTACTTGAGTTATTATAATATGCTACTTTCTCAACATTCCTAGGAACTTGGTTTAATTTCAATAAAGAAAGTAGTATTTGGGTGTAATAAAACTTGGAAAAAAACTGTAATGTAGTGAAAACTGGGTGGAAATACTGCCTTGGTGGTTATTTTTCGGTCCTCCAAAAGCGTTCTGGGACTGCGGTTCTCCGACTCGGTAGGTGGCGCTGTCACACAAAAACTAGGGTCCTAGAAATGCGGTCCTAGAAGTGGGTCCTGAAGATGCAGCCTCCGGGACTGCAGACAGATAATATTGACCCAGACAGGGTCGTTTTTTTCTTCTTCCCTGACGTCAGTAACAAAGCCAATCGTGTTGCCATCGACGACAAGCATTGTTTCGAGAGCGCGATGTTTTTTCCAGCATTTTGAAAGTCCTGCTCTGCTTACTGCTGCATTTATTTATAATACCACAAGATGATATAACTAAGGCAATGTGTTACAGTGGAAAATAAAAAATGGGAATCTTCTCCCATGCCTTTAAAACAAACAATAAACCATATTGTAATATTTCAAATCATTTAATAATTTATTAGGAAAAGCCTAGAGACTTAAGCAAGACAATATTCAAATTGGGTTACAATTTATTAACAGTCTCATTTTTAGAAGCACATAAACATGCATATAACTGCATAGAGATTCCACAACTGGTAAAAGTTACAACTTTCTTTGTCAACACTTCTCTTTTCTCCTCAAAGTGTGGGAGAGGAATATTGCTTATATTAATATCAGCATAATACAATGATTTGATATGTATCTGTAAAAAAACAAAATGCCAGGAATAAATTGTGAAGAGACACAGAACACCGACTTAAATTCTCTTCATTTCCTTTACACACATCTCAAGTTTTTCATGCAATGGTCCCCAGTTTTTACACTCTATAAAAGAAAGGTATGCAAAACATAAAACACTATCTCACAATAAATAAAGAGGGTAAAGTTATCGGAGAAAATAATAATAATACAGATACCTGAACGCAAAGCCATTAGTTCTTGGAGGACCCTCTCAAGTTTTTCTTGATGCTGCAAACAATTAACACAGCCTGGATGGGGTCAAAAAGATTAGGTAGGTTTGAAAATAACAGACACTATTTGTGAATTAGAAAACTTACTACATGAGCTCTAAGATAATAACAGCCAACAAAATACACCCGATTCACGCGCTCCATTAGCTAGATGCACAGCATCACTCTCTACTGTAGAAAGAGCAGCGTGTGCTATGGATACAAACACACATGTGAAATACATTACAATGGAGATTAACAACAAAAAAGTGTTAGAATATTTCACAAACATTTACTACAGTTTGTGTTTATTCAATTTTTTTTTAACAACATAGGATTGTAACAAACTATACCAACCAATATCTCATTGTCTTAACAGTGTGTGCTCACTACTCACACACTTGCTCATCCATATGTACGTGAACACTACCGCTGAAAGGTTCGGAATGACAAAGACATTTTGTTTTTGAAAGGATTTAATATTAGCGTGTAATTGATCAATTAAAAAAATTCTAATGCTGCAAATTATAATTAGTATTTTTTTTAAATAGTTTTAATCTTTAAAAGCGATGACAAAGCCGTTTTCAACAGCCATTACCCCAGTCTACTAAGAAAACACTGTCATCTACTCCTGTGCTAATTTGGTACAAGAAGACACTTTCTTCGTATACAAGCACAGTTGAAAGTGGCTCTTAATTGGTTCTTAGGAGAAAGGAAAGTTGACCAAACCAGGACAGAGAGAAGTGGACAACAGAGGACATCACAGGGTCTAGTTTGAGAAACAGACTCCTCTGAGGTCCTCATTTTGCAGCTTCATTAACCTGCGAATAAATCCATCTTTGAGTTGGTCAAACAGCTTGATCCAAACATCCATAAGAAGCGTCTAGTGTGATCCTTTAATGAACAGTTTGAAGAACACAGAACTTAGTTAAAACAGAAATAGTAATTTGCAACATTTTATCTCCATTACAAAAAGAATGATAACACTCAAAGGGGAGGCATGCACACACTACTCAGTCTCATGCATGAATTAAAATGGTTTCAACAAGCTCCCAAATGCACCAATCTATTCAGTAAGGCTATTACTGCGCACTTCACAAGTATATCAATCAGTCTGGATTACATCTGGTTAAGCAGGGAAAATGTCTTGCAAATAAGAAATGTGAATAAGACAACTCAATTTAATGACTCAATTTTCTTGCCCAGATTCCTGGCGGCTTCAGGAACTAATATTTTTATACCAGGAGCTGTCCTGTTGAGATTTGTCAGTGTGGTTTAAGGCAAAGGGTGGCTATTTTCCACATTTTAGACACTATAATGTTCTTGAATATTGCTTTCATACACCCAATGCTTTTTTGTTTATAATGGACCAGATTTACCAAACAGGGCAAATTAGCGTGAGTGCAATCCCATAAAACCGCCGATGGGAATGCAAAGTTCTGCGCGCGATCTACTTAAAGGTTGTATCAGCGATTTCAGGCCCAAACTAAAATGATCACATTCATCTAATCTTTCCTAACGATCCGCTAGCTTCCTGCCCCATTAGCAGGCTGTCAAAAAACCACGTCTCTGTAGGCAGTCTAGGCTCTGAGATCTGCACACACAAACAAATGGGTACAACCACCACTCAAAATCAAAATAAACAGTGTTCTAACCAATCACAGACAGGGGCGGGTGTTGTTTGTTTTTGCGCTCGTGCACGGCGCCTGCACGCGAAGTCGGAGCTGAAGAATAAGCCAGCGTCTATCAACCCAATGCTATCAACGGACCAGATACATTTAACATGGAAGAGGCAATCCCCAAGAAGAGGAGGAGGATTAGGGCGAGGAAATACCGTCGTTTTTCGTCAAAGAAACGAATAATAATCGGGAAGGCTTTTGAACGGTGGAGAGAACTCAAAGAATTGAACATTTTTAAATCGGACGCCGAGTTTGCACTGTTTCTTCTGGACAGTCGAGTAGCTTATAGTGCTGACTTTTTTGTATGTGAACTGTGTGTGAAAATATAATTCTTTAAAAAATATAAGTGAAGCTCGACTAAACTCGGATAGCTCTAGCAAATATCAGATTGTATGGATTTAGTGTGCGAGTTGCGTTTGTAATATGCGTCTTCTTTGATGTGTAGCCATAACATTGTACTATTAGCAATAACACTAGCCTACATTCAGGACTAACGTTCTGACAACTTGCTAGAAAGCATTTATATTACAAAATACTATTCTGTTAGCTGGGAGAAAAGCTGGAAGCTAGCTATGTAGTTGATAATGTTCATGCATACGAAGGAAAAAAAATAGAAACATTTTCTGCATTAGCCTATTTTAAAATAAACAATATTGAAAGTGTAAGTAACAGATATAATATTTACTTGGTTATAAAATTATGTTAGAAAAACAACTATAATGACTTACCCAGCAGAATGAGTCATCATTGAGGTAGACCGTCAATCTGAATATAGTGCGTTTTTGTTGCTTTAAGAAATGCGCGTGTATTAGAGCTGGACGATATGGCCAAATTTTATATCACGATATATTTCTTAATTTCGGTCGATACGATATAATTCCGATATCGATATGAACAATATAAAAGCCTCAGAAAAAGTGCAAAGAACGCCCACAACAGATGTCTGTACATACAATCTTTTGGAAAATGAATTGGCCAAGTCTATGAAACCTGCTGGAGTCTTTTGGTACTGCACCATAACAAATTACATGAACCAATGAAATAACCCATCATAACAATAATATTCTCTTCTCCTGCTACAAGACTATGAAAGCATATGGGTAGCAATATTCAATTTGAAATGTAATATGCAAAATGACAATGCAATATGTAAAATGTTGTAAAACATTTCTGTTTTTAAATTTACATTTGCCATTACATTTCTGCAACGTTTGGTGCAAAATTAAAATGCAATTATATAATTTACATTTGCCATTTCATACACTAGTTTTAATATGTAAATTGAATACATATTTTAACGTTTTATAAGTTGCAAAATTAAAATGTATTACAGATATGACTAGATATGTTTAACATGTTCAAGCAAAAACTATAGCAAAATGATCATTTAAATGTTATTTTTCTCAATTGCATTTACACTCACAGTTAATACACTTGCGATTGCATTTTCATTAAATGTCCCGCAATGAATGTAGCAAAATTCAATGCATTCCGAGCCGATCACGCCCCCTCCCGCCCTGTCAATCACTTCGTGAAGTTTCGGTTTCTTAGATATTACAATCATATATATTGGTCATTCTGAGGTCACTCAGCAACCCTAATTGCTCCAAATTCAAGCAAAAAGTCTTGTTTGTTTGTGCTTCGTTTGTGCCGATTAAAGTTGTGTTTGTGCTGCTTCTATCGGGTCGGGTAGCACTGCTTCAGATAGTGGAACAGTTTTGATGTGTTCCCGCTGCTAGTCGGCACCACTCTCCGGCACATTTTTAAAGCACGCTGAAACACCGAAACACCACTGAATTTATACCACTGAATTAGTCTTTCCTCTCTTATCAACTATTTTGTCTGCTTTCTCCTCACTTGTGGAAGCTTGTTCAGTCACATTTGTATTGCGTTCAGGGGCGCTCATTCTGTAGCTGAAACTTGCCGCGTTGGAGATCAGCCGTGCTGAGCTGAGCACTGGCTGCGTTTCTGTGGTGTACGTCATCATGAAAGTAGCCAATTATGTTCTGCTCTTTATGACGGCTGCGCGCCTAACGTCAGTTATATTGAAATATCGAAAATGTGTTTAAAAATCATATCATCGTTATCGGAAAAAAAAATATCGCGATATATATTGATATTGAATTATTGTCCAGCCCTAGCGTGCATTTTCGTTTTTTTCATTATGCATGAAACGGGAGGGAGGGGCGAGCTAACTTGGTTTGTTTGGGATCTCGCTTCAAACACAAACAGAAGTGATGTCACCCACAATCGCTGATACAACCTTTAAGACGCGCAAATTAAAGAACACAGACGCAACCGGGTCATTTCCATGATGACCAACGAAATCTATCAAGAGCAGCACAAATTAGCATCTGTTTTAAGACATGCTTTTTTTGGGTGCTCCTGGTAATAATGGCGTAAAATAAAATAATAATTAGTAAATCTCCTTGTGTGAATCAGTTAAATACTGTCCTCCCATAGATTTTGCCTCTGAAAGGGAAACTCCTACAAATACATATGTAATGAGGTCAGCCACAAAAATAACCACGTTTCAGCGCAAATTTTTCACTGACAGTAATTTTTAACACCAAAAGAGGGTTTGGGCTGGTGTAAGCTGTTAGTAAATCTGGCCCAATATCTTAATGTCTTTTAGTTTTTGTCAGTAGCTAATGTTTCCATGCAAAGTTTTTATTTTTCAATTTTAATCCATTTATCCTATCACATCCACTGCTGATGCAGTCACATGAGTTTTTTTTTTTTTTTTGCATTTTAAGGGATTTATTCAGTAAATACCATATATTTAAATTATAGTTTATGCACGTCTTAATATCGAATAAGAAATTTATCCAGCTCAATTGAGCATGTTTTTTATGCGCAAGTTAATAATTTATCCACATCCTGGCGTTTTCATCCATCGTTTTTTTATGCAATGTCCCAAATGCGCATAAAAACAGGTGGATGGAAATATAACTAGTTACAATAATACTAGTTTTAAGAGGGTATAATAAAAACTTTGACTGGTATTGTACAAAGCAATATCAAAAAATATACCATAGTCTCCGCCAACCACCACAAGAGAAAATACACCAGAGACTCATAATTATATACAATTATTACTTTAGTTGGCTTTCCTTGTGAAACTTAATTGGTTTAAAATATTTAGTGTTTTAGTGCTTAAAAGGTGTTGTATACCTTCTGAAAGTATTAGAGATATACCTATTATTCACCCAGTCTCACTAATGCACTTATTTCCTATAGTTGTTAAAATTAAACACTTATTTATTATAAAAAAAAGGACAAATGATTGCACCAATTCTTTTTCTCTTTGCCGAAGGCAAACCATCATTGTTCAAGTGCGTTTGGCCCACACTGGGGAGCAGTGAATTCCTCGTCCTCATACCTTTCATAGATAATTAGAGGAAACATGATTGGAATGACAAAGCATTACATTAAAACCTTCATTTACATAATCATTTTGTCTAGGTATTTACTATTTACCATGTATCCATGTACATAAAAGTATAAAATCAGCAACAAAATCTGAAGATATACAAAGGAAGATTTATCATGGAAAAACAATAATGAATGGTACCTTGTAATCCTGTTGCTGGTTTATTACTGGGCAGAATGGTTTCAACAGAAGATAGTGTAGTCTGAGGTGTCTCAAGAGAAAGTCTTTTACGGGTTGGGGGCTGTAGTCCTGATGGGTTGTTTTGTGGTATACCAGAGCTTGGAGGCTTTCCAACTGCAACCACATTATAGCTTACAGAAAGCACAATTACTATATAATACAACATAGTAATAGAAAAGTACAGTTATGTACACTATCATTCAATTTGTTTGTTTCTGAAAAGTCTTATGCTCACAGAGGCTGCATTTATTTGGTCAAAAATACAGTAAAAACATAGCCTGACAAGCCAGACCCACATCAAGATATTTGGTCTGGGAACACACTATTGGCAGGGCTCAATCCGAGGGGCGGGATAAAACGGTTCTCTTTCAAATTTAGTCTGAACGCAATAGGATAGCGCTACGACCAACCAGAGCAACAAAGGTGGTGACGTAGTCAGAGTGAGGGACTTCAGTCCTGTTCCAAGTGTAGGAGCTAAATCTAATACTTCAAGCTACTGAGTTGTTTGGTCCCGGAGTAATTAGGTCGACTCACTTTCTTGTGGTTTGGTGTTACATTGTTTGCTTCCTCCATAACAAAGGAGAAGACCATTCTTCCGTTGCATCACCGTACACGTTTATTGACTACACAACACCACCGTGCATAATGTCCAATTTTGCTTTTTCTTTGTATTAGAGAGAAGTTTTGATTCACCGCTTTCGTTTTTGCGGTCAAAACCTTTTTGCCCTTCCGGGTCAACACACCTATCTTCTTCATAAGGAAGGCTACCTATATACACTTATGTCACAAGCGCCACTCAATGGTCAAAAATTAGAACAACACATAACCCTTATAAACACATTTTGGCTCCTACACCAAGTGTCCCAGAGTCGCGGCCAAAGTCGATTCGAAAGACCGCTGTTCGCCAGCAGCAGCGGTCATCTTCTTGGTTTTCATGTAGCAGGGAATTCACACGGAACCGTCGCAACTCTGCCGTTAAGCATGTTAAGCCCGCCCACCGACTCTATACACGATGTGATTGGCCTGACTAGAGTTTGTTTTTTTCCAGCTCGCAACCCAACGGAGAGTTGCTAGACAACACTGGCTGCAAAATAAAATGTGCTGCATTTATCTGAAATCTTTTGTAAAATTATAAATCTATTTACTGTCACTTTTAATTGATTAAATGCAACCTTGCTGAATAAAAGTATTTTAAATAAAAACAAAAACTTTTGAACAATAATATATCTGTGCATGTATAAACTGTGTAAAAAAAGAAAAGGGAAAATGTGTATTAGCCACTCACCAGCAGTGAAGTTATATCCAGTGACAGAAGAAACCATAGAGGTCTGTTTACCGAAAAAATTAATAAATCACATTAACCCAATTAAAACCACTGATTCATAGTGACATAAATTATAGTTTCCTACCTTAACAGTGCTAGCTGACGCTGTGTTCTTGACGGGGGCGATGTTCTTCCCCTTGTTCATCTGTCCTGACTTCCTGTTGCCAAGCAGGATGGTGGATGTTGTGTCGCGATATTGCAGAACCCGTGGCCCTTGGATAGTCTTTGGTTTGTCTGCTACTGAGGAGTGCATGGGTGGCTGTGGCCTTGCTGGAAGACTGGATTTGGGATAACTGAGCTTAGAGGAAAGTTGAGGAAGCTGTCTTTTAATTGGAAGTTTAGTGGGAGGCTTGTTCGCATTTGCTGGTTCTGAAGTACTGCGAATTGAATTGCAGTTCGACGAGACCTTCTGACTTGAGCTCTCAGTCGCCTGCACAGCACCAGCTCCACTGTGATTACTCACACCAACAAGCTCATCATTCGATTGGGCCTCCGTAATCACAGACAGTCTTTTTCTCACAGGTTTGGGCTTCGCATCTCTCAGTATCTCAAATCCAGGGATCTCTATGTTTTTGTGATGATCCTCTGCTTTGAGCTCAGGAGAATCATTGGGAGCATCAACAGAGCAATCAAAAGCTAAGGTACTTATCTCAACGTTTGTTTGGCTGCTGTTAGAGACTGGTTCAGTGATTCCCACCGAGTTAGAAGCACCACTGACCTGGTCTAATTCTAAAGCTAATTCTGTGCTTGAGGGCTTCATTTCTAGAGTGGTGTCCTTCAAAACTGGAACTTCTGCCACAGGAAGATCATTGGTTGTATTATGTTTAGTAAACATCGTCTTAGCTGGTTTTAAAATATCTGAGCTCGATTGTTCAATCTCGCTAGAAGGTAGATGAGGTGCACTGGCTATTTGCTCCACAATATCAACCATTACATTGTCTTTTAAATTAGTTTCCTCTGTGTTTTTTATTTTATCATCCACAGTAGAGTTAAAATTACCACTTGGTTTTTCTTGTGGCTGAATGGCTATGGTTTCTTCAAGCTTTTCATTGAGCTGTTCTGTTGTAGTGTTTAAGGGTGCACTATTCACAGACGAATTGGTTTTAGAATGTGCACTGTCTAGATTCGGGATATTCACGGTTGCATTAACTCTGGTGTCAGGACTCTCTTTAGGGTCATGTGACTGGACCAGGTCAACAGAGGTATTTCCTGACTCACTCTCAATATTGGTGACATCAATATCCACTGTTGAATTAAATCTAGGGTCGGACCTCTCCTTTGACTTATGACACTCAAAAGTACTGTTCTTCTCCCTGGTGTTGTGTAGATCAACAGTCACATTAACACCACTGTCGGACTGTTCTTTCCAGTCTTGAGTCACATCAAATGTCCTGTTCTTCAACTCTGCACTAATGAGATCAGATTTCTCTAAAGATGTAGTGGATACCGTGGGTTCATTGCAGTCCCCATCTGCTTTATCTGGTATTGCACTAATGTCTTTCTCATTATGTATTGATCTAGTAGACATGCTTCCATCTGCCGACTGACAGTGCGCTCCAAGAGAGAAACTAAGACCGGGATCGATGGCAGCCTCTTTTCTTGGTGCTAAAACTCCCTTGTCCTCATTTTTTGTTTTATTTTCTGATGGTGTGCAAGCAGTGGAATTCAACCCAGTTCCGGCTTCATTTGAAAGAAACGACGGGCCGAAAGTGTCATCAAGAAATCCAGACACTTGGGGAAAAGGTTCATCTGCAATTGAATAGAAACTAGAAGACTCATCTGGCAATCTGATAGCCTGATCAGAAGAAATGGGTTTCTGAAGAGATGATCCACCCAATAGGTTGCCACCAGCCTGGGCAAGCCATCGCCTTAGAAAGCTCTCCATTTCAATAACAGGAAGGTCTCTGAAAAAAAAAAATGAAAAGCAATTATTTTGTGGCTTCCTGAAACCTACTCACTAACAATCACACATCTCACAGCGGATGACACATGAGGAAAAAAATATAATATACAATACAAAAGATAGCACCAGTTTAAATTCCTTAAATACTAAAATTAAACACTAAACTACCGCATTGAAGAAACCCAAATGAGTTATTTAAACATCTGATAATAGTTCAGGAAGTATAACATTACACAACAGACAAAAAAAACTAGAATGAACTGAGATTGTAACTGACAACTGCAACGAATGTTTTGCTGTGGTAACAACCCGTGACACGGAAAATTAGTAACGAGCCTAACGTTACTTTCGATAAGGAACTAACAAACTCAATACTATTTTTAAACAAATAACAGATCATAATCATTAGGAAGCATTATCATCTTCTTACTCGTCTATAAACAGCCTGACTCTCTTTGAGTGTTAGATACTTCCGTGTCTGACGACTTGAAAACGGCGAAATTCTAGTCGTTGGACAAGACGCTATTAGTAGACGAGACGGTGCGTGATTTTTCTTTCGCAAACCACTTCAGCGAAATCCCGCCCTGCAGCCGATTTCATTGGTTTAGGGATCAGTGTTTGGTGTAGGCAATCAGTACAGTAATTGACATGACCAATGAAAACTTTAGAATCGGTTGCAGGGCGGGATTTCCACTGAAGTGCTTTTGGGGAAAAAATCACGCGTTGAACCGAGGGGAGATTTCGTGTTTTCAGACGATCTGTGGGGATGGATAACCCAGTTTTTTATATATATCCACTACACTTTTCAACAAAGCAAATAAAAATTGTTGCCACTCACATACTTTGCACATTACTATAATATCGGTAACTTTCTCCAGGTTATTTTCCCGGCGAATAGAGCAGGTGGCTACGTGTGGGGTCCGACATGCATGACGTATTTGTTGCCTTCATCCAATAGCGTGCGTGTCTATGTCGGTGACGCGTGGCGCGCTGAAATGAAGTTGAATACGAGTAGACTGCTGGAGATTACAGTATCTGTAGTGTTCTCTGTACCTATTGTCCTGTGGATTGTTCATAATAAAGTTCTTAAAAAAATAAAAATAAAAAAACGAGTAGACTGCTGGCATTATACAGAGCGAGAGCGGCCTCTAGAGGACAAATAACAAACTATCGTGAGGCTGCGCGCAGCACAGAGAGCGCTGACACTTCAGACACGCATTTAAAACACTGACAGCGAAACGGTATGAATACATAACACTAAAGTATATTGCCATATCATTATAAAGTAATTAATTTGTTGACTAGATGCTGCATCAGCAGAGAAAGAACAGAAGTGTGTTTGCCGTCGAGGCTGAGAGGACTCTAACATTAGTTCCTCAGTCAAGTGGTTTAAACAATGTGACAAACACACACGCAGACCTGACCCAAATGTTTATGTTGCAATTGTTACCATCTATTTGCATTATTTTATATCCAGCTGGTCCCTTTTATGCATTCATTAGCCGACAAAGTTGCATATTTAAAAATAGTGAGGTGATTTCTTTCTCATCATTGATATGTTCATGTAAGGTAGCCGACAGAAACATAAACAAATCAGAAACGCGTTCGATGTAAGTATTTTTTTATCACTACAATACATCTTGTTATTTTGATTAAATAATCATCAAGTGTTCCAAAATAAAAGCAAATAAAGTGAGAGACTATTCATAGGCTATATTACGTATACGTAATAGGTCTTTATAATATTTTAATGGCCATCTTTAAGAATGACTCTTTGGATTTATATGAAATGGTAACACTTTACAATCAGATTCCATTTTTAGCATTAAGTAAGATTAATAAAAGTTGTAGAAGTATTATTCATTGTTAGTTTGTTCATTTCAACATTTACTAATGCATTTTTAAATGGAGTTTTAATTCTTACTTTATCTGTTATTACCTTAGTTAATGTACTATGAACTAACATGAATGATAAATGTTCAATTGTATTGCTCATATTAATACATGCAGTAAAAACGTATATTGCATATAGTTCATGAAACCTGGCTAATACATAATTGTTAACAAATGCGACTTGCAAAATGTTACCTATGAAATTTACGTATGTTTCTAGGTTTTAGCTAACGAAACTTGTAATATTTTAATGTTACATTTTTTCTGTATAGAGTTTGTTCTGTAGAACTTCTTATTTTAATATATTCATATTTATATATTTATTTAATTTAGCACATTTCAGGTCAGCACTGTTTTACTTGTTTTTAATCCAGTATCCATTTTCAAAAATATCGGCTGAATTATCGGTTATCGGCATTTACAGTCAAACCTAAATATCGGTATCGGTAAAATCCACTATCGGTCGACCTCTAACACATACTGTATAATGGGGGGGGGGGGGCACTTTTGTGCTATTACTGTTTTGTTTTGAACTTCTCTTCGCTCAAACACCTGCTCATAATGATGAAGATCTACAGGCTATACATATTCCATAACTTTATTAATGAGAAGTAGGCCAATGTGCAAAATCACAGGTTAGCACGCGAAACCACCCAGCTAACAAATGCGTTATAAAAATGTTTTGCTAACATTCCCATTAAGTTTTGACATAAATAGTTTTCTGTTGGTCAAACGAACATTTCATTATCATTTTGCAAACGTAATGGGAATGTTACTTTGGAATGTTATCCGAACATTTAAAAAAATCTTAAATGTTTCAGGAAAAAATGTTCCATGAAGGATGTATAAATAATGTTTTGTGCTAATGCGTTGAGAACATTATTATTAAAGACCAGATAACTTTTAACGAATGTTCTATTAATTTGACTGGAAGAACGTTTGTTCATAACTTTGAGAGAACCTTGACAGAACGTCAGCTTTAGTTCTGAGAAGGTTCCCTGTTTAAATGTGCTATTATAGAGTGAATTGTCCTTATGTGGTAATTAGACCTGAATGACTTTAGTTCCAAATGAACCATCGTTCATGGCTTACATATATAGTGTAGGTCAACAAAACACCAGAGCTGTTCCCAGCAATGAGGCGTGAGACGAGTCTCAGCGCGTCACTATAGCAGGAGCAGCTTCATCAATGATAATCACATCAGCCTGCGTGCCGTTCCTAACAGTGGCCTTTAGCCGTGACTATATTCACAATATACAATACCTCTTGTGTAATTATATACTTTGCACCACAAACTGTTTTATTAATGCGTTATAGTAAAGGCTGCTGGTTTAAAGGAGTAGTTCACTTCAGAATTAAAATTTCCTGATAATTTACTCTCCCTCACGTGTAATCAGGGTGAAAGGTCACGCGTGTTCTGGTTCAGTAATGAAGGGTAGGGCAAAAAACTAATTAAATCTCATTCAAACTCATCAGATCATCTAATTTTCTCCTCCAACTTCAAAATCGCCTGACATTTTTAGGTAGTTTTATTTTATTTTTTTGAATGCCGTTTGTCTTAATCTTTGCACGTTGGGTTTGTAAACACTGGGTCTGTTCTTCCGCCTACGTCACGCGTGACCCTTCAACCTGATAAAGTAACGTGTGTGGCATCACAGCTAGTGCAAGACCAGCATTTGTGGTTAAAAAGTATGTTTATTTTTTTTTTTAAATGGCCGATGGTTTGGCTAGGTAAGACTCTAATTCCTCGGCTGGGATCGTAAAAAATTGCAATTTGGACCTTCAACCCGTTGGACTCCATTGAAGTCACTATATGGAAAAAAATCCTGTAATGTTTTCCTCAAAAACTTTTATTTCTTTTCGACTGAAGAAAGAAATACTGAAAATTTTGGATGACGTGTGGAACAGTAAATTATCAGGAAATGTGAATTATGAAGTGAACTACTCCTTTAAGATCTCGGTGTAACACTAGATGTAGTTCCTGCGTCTCTGACTGAAAGTCGTTTGGTTAAAAGTCTCCACAAACATTGTCACAGCATAAAATTCCATTGTCTAATTTTTAATTTTCTTCATTTTAGCTTGTGGAACCATATCTGTCCAATATGAGGAACAACCGGGACGTTCCTCTGGTGGTTTCTCAGGACCTCATTCGACATGTCCACGATCTTAAAAACAACGTGTTTGTCATGACTGGAAAAGTCAAAGGCAAGACGTACCTTCCTTTGCCTTCAGGATTGGAGAAGCTCGAGCAAGTTCCTCATGAAGGAGATAAGAGGTGCAGGCTTCTTAAAAAATTGGGATTTTAATAAACATACTTTTTTTGTCTGAAATATATCATTTGCAATTTCGTTTGGTTATATTTTTGCAGTTTGCATCACGTGGATAGAAGCCTCATTTATTCCATGGAGACGGTTGTGGTTGATTGGACTAATCAGGTGTATAAGGTCCTGAAGAAGGACTCCTCAGAGCTGTTGCTGCAGGGCTCAAACCCGACTCCTCATGCCGAGCTCAGCTTCTGGAAGAATAGGTGAGTGTGACACACGGCACTGGGAGTTCAGTCTCTGATGTGGCCTGGAAAAGCCCTTCAACCGTGTTTGTCCACTTGATGTTGTGTTGCAGGCTTGCTGATCTTCAGGGCATCCACAGTCAGCTACAGGCACCTAAAGTGGCCACATTGGCTGAGCTTCTGTATGCCATCGACAGCAGTTATTATCCTGCTTTTGCAAAAATGCTCCGGGATGTTGTGGAAGGTATGGTGTTGTTGTGCACAAACATCAGTTTTTGCCTTTAAACGTGATGCATTAAAGATGCTTTTTCCCATGTTCATCTGTATCTCTTCCCAGTCTGTCAGTAAGCCTGTCTCTATGAAGCCCCTCCTTTTGTTTAATGTGTAGTGTTGCTGTTTGATCATGGGAAAGCTCCAGTTCTTCTCTATATCAGTGTCAGTGTTTCTGAACTCCTGAAACGCCTCCATTGTATCTTGAGTTTCTTCCGGGAACGAACACGTCACAATATTCCTCATTATAATAATTCATACGCAGAATAAAGGGGCGGGGCCTGGTTGAGTTAGTTAGTAGTGTGTTAAACTGGGGGTTATGGTAAGGGGCGGGACATTTCCCAAACTCAAAGCGCTCGACCAATCACAACACACTGCTCCAGCCGACCAATCAGAGCACAGTGTGCTTTTCAGGAGGAGGGGCTTCATAGAGACAGGAAGTAAACAGAGCGTTACTGACAGACTGGGAAGAGAGGAGCCGCAACAATGGAGAATATGAGGAAAATAATCAACATTCAAGCAGGAAAACCTGTTCTAGTAGAGTAGAAAAACAGAAGGGCATAATAGGTGCGCTTTAATTGTGTGAAAGCTATGAATCTTCATTGGATTTTGTATTTGTTTATAAAGCTCTAAATGAGGCGAAGGACATCAATGCCTTCCTCAAGTCGATGGAGAAGCGTTTGGAAGATGTGGAGGGTGCAGACTTCAGTGAGGTGAAGGGCAAGATCGCTGGTCTCATGCACACAGTGTGTCTGATCTGGGCGAACTCCAAACACTACAACAAACCGGCCCGACTCATCGTGCTTTTACAGGAGATCTGCAACCTCCTCATCCAGCAGGTATTCGAACGAAGGAACGCTTTATTTAAAGGTACAAAAGTGTCACTGGGGCATTAGTGCCTAAATTAGTGCCTGTTGTCGGGAATTTCTGAAATTCTTTCTTTATTTACTCATCATATACAATCTCATATTTTATTCGCTGATAATTCTTAAAGATGTGGAATAAAGCACACAAGTAATATTGACCACTTGCATCAAATTGTTATGGTGATTTTTTGACATTTTTGAAACTTAATAGCATAAAAAATGATGACGCATGCTTTTGAAAAAGACATGACAATGGAATATTTTTTGGGGGTGAATTATTCCTTTTTCTTTTCCATTCCTAAAGATCCTGTTTAGGGTAGTTTGGGTCAGCTGTTCAGCAATGAGATAAAGCTTTACTGGTAACACTTTACAGTAAGGTTTGTTTGTTATCATTAATTAACTACATTAGTTAACGAGAACAAACTGAAAAATATTTCTCAAGCATTAATCTTACAGTAGTTCACTTCAAATTTAACATTTACTAATATTATTAAAACCACGAATATGTTAATATTATTTAATAGAGGAGCAGCCAGTTGCATTAAACACTTTGACTAGTCTTACAAGTTAATCATCTATTTTTTTTTCTTTAAGTATGGTCATAACTTTTTTATGTCAGTTACTTAAAACCGTAGATTAGTCTAATTTAAACTGAAAAATAAGACTGATTACTCCTTGGCAAACTGCTAGTTATTTAAACTAGTTCTTAACACATAGTAGTGACTAAGTTTATGCAACTGGCCACTGAGCTAAAATGAACTAACAATGAACAGTTGTGTTTTTATAACCAATGTTAACATAGATGTATTATGTAGAATACAATGTATTGCTCATTGTTAGTTAATTTTAGTTGGAGCATGAACTAATGGGACGTTATTGTAAAGTGTCAGCGCTTCACTAACTCAGAGTGTTGTTTGTCAGGCCCGGAGTTTCCTGAACCCAGAAGACGTCCTGAAAGGAGACGTGCAGGAGAGCCTCCAGCGAGTGCAGACTACTGTAGATGTGCTGACATACTTCAGGAACACATACGAGGAGCGAAGGGCCAACCTGAGTCAGTACCAGAGGCCCGAGAACACGGTTCTGCCCTGGGATTTCTCCCCACTCTTGGTGTTTGTTGGGCTGGAGCACTTCATGAAGAGACTGAGAGCGATCGAAGTAAGCAGACACTTTTTCATGTACTTGCATGTTCACATACAGTCAAACCAAACATTATTCTGACACCAGATATCATTTTTGAAATTTATTTACTAGTGTGTGCAGGACACTATAGTTCATTTATGTTAGTGAGGAGAGCAAAATAAAGTAAACTGTGACATATATTATACCCAAATATTCTTCATACGGCGACTACCAGTAACATTTATACAAATTTGGGACCGAAAATGATTCGGACACTTTGAGCTGATCATGTTATGCTGAAGTGTTTTTTCTTTAATTGCTAATGCACCTTTTTGTTATTATCTAATTGTGTAGTTAAATTTAACAGCTGACAGATATTCAACATAATTCATGTGTGAGAGTCTAACAGAAGGACGGACAAAACCTGTGAAATATCAACTGATTTAATAACTCTGAGGTCTGCTCATATTACATTACCATTTTCTAAACTATAGTGAATAAACTGTGATAATGTGAGAAACGTTGGGCCCTAAACCTGAAACTATACAGGTGTTCTGGGTAACTAAGGTATATGGAATAATGTGGGGAAAAAAGTGGTGTTATATGAAAACAATGTTGCCTGTTTTTTATTTTTTTTCATTTTCACTGTCTAGACTCTCCTGCTGACTGTAGTGGACATGATGAAGCTGGAGAAGGTCGAGTTTGGAGGGATTCAAGGAAAGTCTCTCTGCCATAAAGTCCAGCACTTACATAAATCCTTCTTGGAGAAATACAAGACTTTCTCAGAGAAGCCGTATGACTGCCTTGATGTTTGTAATTTGGTAAGTGGGCAACTTCTGCAACAGAAGCACAGATGACAGGTTGACGTTCCTTGATTAAAGGCTGCTTGTTTGTAGGAGTTTGAAGCAGATTTAATGAAGCTCCAGCTCACTGTGGACAGTTCTGACCAGCAACTGGGTGCAATCTTTGGACACGCTTTTGATGATGTTTCTGGACTGGAGGAAGCTTTCAAGGTGGGCAACACTTTCTGTTAGTGTAAAAATACAATAATGTGGTGAAACCGTTTTTTGATGTGGAGCTGAACTCATGCTCCTTGGGACATTATACATATACAGTTTCAGAGATTTGTTCCGTATTTAATGAGTTATAGATGATCTTCAGAACATGCCTGTGGTTTCGGAAAAAGCGTCTGCTAAATGACTAAATGTAAATGTAAATGTAGATACCTGCACATGATCAAGTCCCAATCAGGAACGCAGCCTGTATTTTAAGACTGGAATGCACACAAATCTCCACAGACTCAAGATCTTTAACAGAGCTCAGTTTGAACCCTGCAGGAGAAGAAAACACACTTTAGGGTCTTTCTTATTTTAGCAGAATATTCCACCCTGCAACATGTTTTCTTTACTAGCATATTTGAGTTTTGCAGTTGATAGTGCAATGAACCATAACAATAAAAACTATGTCTTTGGTGGAAAGCATTTGTGTTTATTGTTTTTCCAATAAAAAAATGACAACACAGTTTCATAGAGTCTCTGCTTGGCAGGTTTTGTTCATGTTTGGCAGACTGTTGGAACGACCCCTGATAGCAGCCGATGCTCAGACTAGATATCCCAGGCTGATCAAAATGTTTGACGAGGAACTGGAATGTTGCAAGACGATCTTCAAAAATCAGATGCAGAAAGAGGAAACCCAGGGTTCGGTCTTCATCTTCATTATCGACAAGTAACATCGTTGGGGTGTTTGTTAATATCTTATCTTGTGTTTTTAACTGTTTATTGGTCTTCCAGGTTACTCTCCTGTCTTCAAGAACATGCCTGTGGTTTCTGGAGGACTGAGATTTGTCCAACAAATGCAGGAACGCATACAAAGCCCTTACAATAACTTCAGATTCATCAACTACCCGTAAATATCTTATGCTTTGTGTTTTTTTGAGAAGGCTTGATTGGGAATCGCCCAACAGTTTGTTTTCTTCATTAAACATCTTCTTTGTGTTATGACAGGTGTCTGGAGTCTGTGGATGGAAAGGAGGTGATCGAGAAATACGATGAGCTGATGCAGCAATTCAAACGGTCAGTCTATATTATATACACAAGGGAAACCCAAGTGCCATTTATACACAGGGGGCTAACAAGACACACACAGAACATGACTATATATAGCAACAGTTATATAACACGATAACAACAGTTATTTTTCATATAATTTGTTTGTTGGTGTTTGTCTGTGCTTTGAGAATTGTCCTTATAATGTGTCTTTTATACATTTTTAGGGATTGTTTTGTTTGTTCTATTGAAGGCTCAGCTAAACAGGCCAATAAGAGACTACTATTATTCCTTTAAATTACAAATGCCACATTAAGACAATTACAAATGTATAAAACCGATGAGAGATCAGATAAAACCATGGACTCTTGTTCAGTGGTCCCCGCTGGGGGCGATCGCAATGAGTCCGCATGATTCATGAGTTCACAGAGGTCATCGACCCCCAGCGGTGTACCATTGGTATTTCGAAACGTTTCGAAACAGTTATGATGTAACAAGGCCTCGTTTACTGAAATCACATGACTTTGGCAGTTTGATACACGGATTGAACCACTGATTCGAAACAAAAGATGTGTAAAGGTTTCGAAGCTTCGTAAAGCAGGGTTTCGAAAACGCCCATACGTTTACATAAATATTTTGAATGTCTGTTTCTGTCCAATTAAATCCCTAGTATCTTAAATCCCTGTTACTAATCTTGTTTATTCTCATTGTGTGTCCCAGTTTATACTCTAAACCCAGATGAACAATTTTTATTTATCCAATATATACACCACTATGATCCACCTTTGTTAAAATAAATGGGCCTTTTTATTGAAGGACCTATATATTCTCTGCTGCAAGCGTGAGCATCACGTATAAGTAGAAGATATGCTGGTATTGCTGAGGGACCTTCAGGCTCTACATGGAATAAACAAATAAACATGATTTATTTGCTCATTTAAGGCGCTAGTGTCTGTAGATTATTACTTCAGGGTCTCATTTTCTCCAATTATGCGCAATGCTTCCATAGCAAGGCATGAACAATGGTTTTGTATAGCGTAGCTAACGCAGGAACGCTCGCGACTGCCCACAGAGAGTCACATGACCGTCTGTATGTGTAACCAAGGACTTGTATTCATGTGTGTGTTTTGCATGCAGTTTCCCTTCATATGAGAAACTAATTATGCATTTCCCAAGGAGCCAGATCTGCGTTCTCTCCAGTCAAAATTAAGCCCCCTCGTTAGATGATGGTAATCACTGCTGTTGCGTAAACACAATTTAGCCGGAGATGTTATTGGTATCTCTTGTCATAATATCTTAACACTGAGATGTATGACTTGTGTGAAGAAAAGAGATATTTGATATCGTGGACCGCAGCTCTGCTGCTGTAATAAGACGATCAACACCACACCAATCGCACAGAAATCCAATAAAGGCCAGAGTGTACAGTCTCTCACAATTGGCCTATAAAGAGATTACTGTAACAGTACAGGGAGCCGACGTGCGTTCGTGATGAATGCCGAGCTTTAGTCAGAACCAGCAGTTCAATCATTCTCACGCACATGCAGTCCTACTTAGATAAGGATGCCATGCTGGAGGAGTGTAATGTGTACATAATATGTTCAAGATTGAGATTTGAATACTTAAGAATTTGCCTGTTCAAAGCTGTGGTGTGTTCACAGGGATCCAGGTCTATCCCATTCCCATTCCCTCGACGGTCCTTTGAATAAATATACCTCAACAACATTATCTAATAATTTACTCAGCCAAAAGAAGATGTTTGAGAAAATGTCCGAGCTGCTCTTTTCCAGACAGCGAAGGTTTATACTGATTTATGCTGTCCAGCTCCAGCAAGGAAAACAATGCATCAAAATGCATTTGTGCAATATATGCATATAAAAGTGGTCTATATATGGCTTTATATTCCGAGCCCTCTCAACATCCTCTGAAGTTCATGCCATTATTTACTGATTACATTTCCCTCCAACGCAGCTGTAAAATCTAATTTGCGATTGTATTTGATGCAAAAATGCCGTCTTTAGAAACGTTGTGCAATGCTTGACGTCTGAGATTTGAGAGATACTGTAGAGGAAGAAAATACCAGCTTAAATTCAGATTTGTGTAGCTTTATTTAAGATATTGCACACAAGTTGCATGAATGACTTGTCATCTTTTGAATAAAGCACCACCAGCGTTTGATGTATGAAGAGCAGCTATTCATTGAAATCCTTAATTTTGCCATACATAAAACAAATGTCAGTAATTGTCTTGCTGATTTGTTTTCCCCCCAGATACTCCTCTAAACTGTATGACATCTGGACTAGCTCTGTGGCCGAGAAGTCACAGTTTAATCTCCAGAAGCCGCTGATATCCCGAGAGCACCGCACAAGACTCATCTCCGTCAACTTCAGCCCGCAGGTCTCTTCATACATGCTTGTGCTCAGTATGTTAATATTGTTATCCATGGGTTCAGTTCCAGCAGTGAATGTGAGTGTTGTCTGGTCCTGTAGCTGGTGTCGGTTCTGCGGGAGGTGAAGTACCTGAAGGCCAGACAGGCTGAAGCCATCCCAGATATGGCTGATGACATCTATTCCAAAAGGGAGTTGCTGTGGCAGTATGTGGCCAATCTGGAGCTCACAACCAGCTGGTACAACAAAGTGATGAGCAAAGTGTTAGAGGTGGAGATGCCACTGATCCAGAGCCAGCTGACAGACATCGATGCCCAGCTCCAAGAAGCGGAGAAGAGCCTCTGCTGGACAAGCCAAGGTAGAGCTATTCAATGTAGACTAGTAGATCTACAGATCATCTCTGCCTAAACACCAGCTTCCTTCAGTCCAAACTAAGGCAACACTAATTTCAGTGATATCTGGCAGGTAATAGGAACATTTCCCATAAAATATTTCAGACAAATCAATGTCTTATTATGGTAACACTTTACAATAAGGTTCATAATGCATTAACTAACATTAAATAACATCGAGCAATACATTTGTTACAGTATTTATTATTTTTTGTTACTGTTAGTTAATAAAAAACAGCTGTTCATTGTTTGTTCATGTTAGTTCACAGTGTAGTAACTAAAGTTAACAAATACAACCTTTGATTTTTATAACGTTTTAGTAAATGTTGAAATTAATATGAACTAAGATTAATAAATGCTGAAGAAGTATTGTTCATTCTTAGTTCATGTTACCTAAGGTACCTAATTGTAAAGTGTTACCTTATTACCACAGAGCCCTGATCACAAAAATTTTATCAGTTTGTGTTTTTATTTTATGATTGAGGTTTATTATATTATATTTAGTATTCTTATTTTTTTATATGCTCAAAAATAAAGCCTGTGTTTAAGTCTGGTCTCCTAATCAATCTTTTTTTGTACTTTGTTAAAGGAATAATTCACTGTCATGTTCCAAACCCACACGAGCACAAAAGCAGATGTTTAGCAGAATGTTCATGCTGCTCTTTACAAATGAACACACCACATATTACCTTTGCAAATGTCCATATTGTCAGGTTTGAAATGACATGATAATCCACTCGTTTGATTTAGAATACTCTAACTAAAAAGTCTACCTTTCCAATGTGTTAGGAATCTGGGAGTACATCCAGGACAAACGTGAGATGGTACATGACCTGGAGCAACGGCTACAGAGGACTAAGGACAATGTAGAGGAGATCCAGTCTATCATGAAGAGCTGGACTACGCCAGTGTTTGAAAGGAAGGAGGGGAAGAAAGATACTCTCTTAAACCTGGATGATAAGACCGAGCGTCTGGAGAGAACTTACAACCACATCCGAGCCTCCGGAGCCAAGATCCATCTGTTACTGAAAGTATGCTGTGACACAAGCCAGTGGGAATCCCGTCAAATGACAACTGACAAAATGACGCATGTTAAAGGAGCAATTCAACATTTCTTTTGTTTTTCTTTTGTTTCAGGACAATTTGTCACTCTTTAAAGCAGACCCGTCATCTGCACAGTGGAGGATTTATGTGGAATACATTGATGAAATGCTCATCGATGGTTTCTTCGATGCTATTGAGAGCTCCCTCAAGTTCTTCATGGAAAACACAGGTGTGCTTTCTAATTATTTTTTAAGCCTCAATAAAAGTAATTTTAGAGGTTTCCCTAGACGTTCCCACCACTGCAGATTGATTGTTCCTCACTAAAGCGCCCCCCACCCCCTGATACAGACCCGAAGGCTGGCTTCGACCCTCTCTTCGAGGCCCAGCTGTGTCTGCAGGCTCCGGAGATCGTATTCCGCCCGTCTCTGGAGTCTGATGCTTCAGACGGCTTCCCTCATCTGGTGGAGAGCCTCATCAATGATGTCTTCAGGATCTCCACGCTTGTGCCACGATTATCTGAGCACATTGGTTTCCCACACTATCAGGTGCTGATGCCAAACAGATCACTTCATCCGGGTTTAGCTGTGAATAAACTCAAAGATCCTTTATTGCCGCCTTTGAAGTCATCATGAAAGGTGTCTAATCCATTTTACGTGATAAGGTTGGAGAGGAAGTGTTAAAAAGTAAGAAGGGGTCTATGATGTCAGCTGAAAATTAGTAATTTCAAAGGCAGATCAAGTCATTCCCGGGAAACAAAAATATATTCAAAAATGTTTTGCTACTATTTGTTACCATTAAGTTAAGTTAGTTTTCAATAAGTTATGAAAATGCTATTTCTGAATGTTTTATAAATATTCCAAATGTCCAGTTTTAAAACATTAGAGAAACATTTCATTGTATCATTCTTTTGAATGTTCTCTGACAGTTCTGAAACAAGTAGCAGCATTTAAAAAACGTTAGACGAACATCCAACTAAAACGTTTCAGAAAAATGTTCCACGAATGATCTATAAAGGATGTGTTTGTGCTAACATTTAGAGAACATTATTATAACTCTGAAAAAACGTGCTATAACATTTCTGGAAGAATGCTTGTTCATAACTTTGAGAGAAGCTTGCCACAACGTTAGCTAGAGTTCTGAGAACGATCCCTATATTCTGGTTTTGAAGAGATTATAAAGAACAAACTTTTTGTTATCTGACTTGTGTACGATGAAACCAGAAACGTGTATTTAAACAAGAGCAGTTTTCATGTTTTTTACAATCGTAATATATTGACAGTGGTCTTGTTCCTTCAGGTTGATATGGAGGACATGGTGGATTTGGCGGGAATGAGGCAAATTGTTATGGAGCGTGTGAAGAAAATCATGGGAAAGTGCCTTGAGTACCGTAACACCCTGGAACGCTACGCCTACCTGTACGTGGATGACCGAGCGGAGTTCATGCAGCAGTTCCTGCTGTACGGGCACATCCTCACGAGTGACGAGATCGAGGCCCACGCCGAGCACGGCGTCCCAGAAGCCCCACCGACGCTCGAGTGCTTCCGCCAGCAGGTCGACTCGTACGAGCGCTTGTACGAAGAAGTGCAGCGACTGCAGCCCATACATGTGTTCGAGGGGTGGATGAGGGTGGACGCTCGTGCCTTTAAATCTGCCCTGCTCAACGTCATCAAGAAGTGGAGCTTGATGTTCAAACAGCATCTTATTGATCATGTAACTAACAGGTAAAATCACTGAGTAGCTAATTCCACGACACATATGCTAATCAGAGGCAATTGAAGGTGCAAAATGCTCTGCCTGATTCGTACAAGGTGCTTAAAGTGCTTGAATTTGACGTTTTGAAATTTAAGTTTTGGAAAACCCTTGAAAACACCCATATTTCTGAAAAGGTGCTTGAATTATTGAAAGACAGGCTATTTTAGAAAATAGTGTTTAATTTTATTTATAAAACAATCTTTTCACACCCATCTGATATTGATATAGAGTCATTTAGCATAGCTATGAGCGTGATATTGCTCATTTAATTATTCAAGTCCATTATACAAGCCCGTAGGCAGGGGGTGTTCGGGTGGTTCGCACGAACCTCTCTTCACTGCCAAAGGTCCAGAATTTAAGTCGTTTTTTTTTTCATGTGATTATTGTCATCGTTTTAATCAATGCTTGTGACAAATATTCTGGGTTGCTGTTTCAAATTAATATGATTATTGTAGCTGGACGTGTGTGTGTGTGTGTGTGTGTGCCGCGTGTGCAGTTCAGAGAGAGTTCTCAAGAATGCAGTTGCCTAAATATTTTACGTGCATCAAAAAGCGTGCTCGTTAACCAGCAGACAAGCTAATCCAGCACAAATTAGTGCATAAAAGTCAACAAAATGAAGTATTTGAACCTCATAATTAAATACAAAAGGAGGAGAAAAACTGCAAAAAGGTCCACTTTTTGAAAAAAAGATCCCCCCCTCTCAATAGGCTGGCTACGGACCTGCTATACAGCTTTCATTCTTCAGATCAATATATATTCAAGGGAGAAAAAATCAGTTTGAATTTGGAAAGCGATATCTTTGTCACAGTGTCCTTTCAATAGTTAAAGTTACCGCAGTCATTGCATGTGCTGCACTTTATTTGTACCATTTTGTTGTATTCTTTTTTTATTGAAAGAAAGAATAGTAGTGCTTGAAAAGTCTTTGAAAGTTTTGGAATTTCATTTTCCAGTCTCTTTACGAACCCTGTTTTAATCTACGTGCCGCACGTGTGCTTTTTAGTCTGTCTGACCTGGAAGAGTTCATCAGAGTGACTGAGACTGGTTTTGGAAAGAAGGTGAAGGACTATGACGGTCTGAAGGAGATCATGGGTTTCCTGATGGGGGTGAAAGACCGGCAGAGCGCTACAGACGAGATGTTCGAGCCTCTGCAACACACCATCGATCTGCTGAAGACTTATGAACAAGAACTCCCAGATGTAGTTTACAAGCAGCTAGAGGTAAGTGTCTCCATAAAATATTGATAGTGTGGCCTCTGAGGGAAAGTTTCACTGAACGCTGATAGATAAAGCCGTTAAATTGCTTAATTGCGACTTAGCACTCCTAGAATTTAGAATGACGATCTTGAAACTTTATTAGCAGTAACTGTTCTATAAACTGATGTTCTGCGGGTAGATACTGAATGTAAAGTATTACTTGGACGGCTGTGAAAAAGGCCAGCTTAAACAAGCATGCATTTCCATGATGGTTCCGGGCCGGATTCATGAAAAACTTAAGCATATTTTTCAAGAAAAATTCTAAAAACTTTTTTTGAAAAAAACTAAAGTTCTTAAATATTCTCTTAAGGCAAGACAGGTGCATAGGGTAAAATAATTAACTAATAGATATCACCATACTTCACTAGTTGATTGATTACATTAATAATTGCAAACATTTTTTGTATTACTAAATTTTTCTGAAATGTTTTTAAAATATGCAAATGAGGCGTTATCTAATTAAATATGCACTAAATTGCTTACAATCTCTAGAACAAAAATCTGAACATTGGATAAAGTCAGGTTCAAAATTCTTGTTTATTTTTTATATATTAGAGTCTATAAAGGTTTTTACAGAAGGGATTTTGGATGTCTCTATATATCAGTGCACAAATCAGAAAATACTGTCAACAGCCAAGATCATTTTTATTATAATATTTATTTAGGAATAAAATGTTGTATGAAAGCAGGACAATTATATATGAACAAAACCTTCAGAATATAGATGAGAATAAAACTGTAAAGTTTGGTATATGTAAGTGTTTTTGAAGTGGAGATTTATGGCTCTTGTAGGAGGAAAAACTCTTTTTGAGAAAACGGCCTTTAAAGATAATATACTATAATTCAAATCTACAGATGCACATAGATAAAGTGCTCTAAAAGTTACAGTTAAAAGTGTATTTTTGATGTTTTCTTTACACTAGTATGAAAAAAAAAACATTTTATGAAAAGCCAAAAAGCCCACATTCTCAAAGTTGACAGATGCCTAAAAAAACACAGTTTTTGCCTGTAGTGTCTCGCCCTAATACGCTAGTGGCTAACATCGTATGCTAGAGGTTATAATCATATATGCTGGTGTTTTCAGCATGGCATTGATCTGTGTGTGTTTGATGGACAGATGCTGCCAGAGAAGTGGACCAACATAAAGAAGCAGGCTGTGGGGGTGAAGCAGCACGTCGCCCCGCTGCAGGCTAGCGAGGTGGCGAACTTACGCAGGAAATGTGCCTCGTTTGACGTGGAGCAATACACCTTCAGGGAGCAGTTCCGCAAGAACGACTTCTTCAGGTACAGCTCATGTATACGAAGAGTCTCTGAGAATGAGAATGGTTTCAAAGCAGCTTCATAGTAATAAACAGGAAAATTACAGAATCAATGATGCAAACTTCATCAAAAATGAGACAAATTCAAATTGTAAAGCAGCTCTACAGAAGACGACAGTGTGTTCAATGTGGTTTTAGTTCAGACCGATAGAAGTGTGAAATCCATAGACTGTAAAAAATATGTGCGTAGTGTGTGTGAGGTCACCCATAGGTTTCTAAAGAGCGTTTTGAAACCCAAAGTGGGCGGAGCCGACCGTATAAACGAAAATGTGCTAAAAGGCGGATTAGCTGAGGTGACGGCTAGTAGTGACATCAGCGGCAATCCACCTGTCACTCAAGTGGCCACGCCCTTAATTATGCTGAACTTTAAGGCTTAACATAGTTTAAACGGATGAGTTATAAAAAAATTCACCCCCTCACAGTTTTAATGAAGGGCAAAATTAGGTATATAGACCAAAACCACTTTTTGCACCAGACTGTAAACATGTTTTTTTCTGCTGTAAAGTTGGGCATTTTAACATGGGGGTCTATGGGATTGACTCTCTTTTGCCTCTAGTGGCCAGTCGATGAACTGCAGTTTAAGTCACTTCCGTGTTGGATTCAAGAGAGGTTGCAGCTTGCTGAAATCTGGTCTCCATTTGTTTTCAGATTTGACTGTGTGAATCCACATGAGATGCTGGACGCCGCACACGAACAAATCCAGGAGATGGATACTATGATGGCTGGGCTCATTGAGTCAGCTAATCTCTTCGAAGTGAACATATCAGACTATAAACAGCTAAAGCAGTGCCGAAAAGAGCTGCCCATCCTCAAGGAGCTGTGGGATCTGGTGCGGGTGGTCCAGTCGTGTCTGGACGCCTGGCAGACGACGCCCTGGAGGCAGATCAACGTGGATGACATGGAGATGGAGTGCAAGCGCTTCTCCAAAGAGCTGCGAGCGCTGGACAAAGAGGCTCGCTCGTGGGACGCCTTCACTGGACTCGACGGCACCGTGAAGAACATGCTGATCTCGCTGAGAGCCGTCGCAGAGCTCCAGAACCCGGCCATCCGACCGCGCCACTGGCTCCAGCTAATGAACGCCACCGGGGTCCACTTCACCATGGACCAGGACACCACGCTAGCCGACCTGCTGCGCCTCAACCTGCACCACTTCGAGGACGAGGTGCGGGGCATCGTGGACCGGGCCGTGAAGGAGATGGGCATGGAGAAGGTGCTCGGTGAGCTGGACGCCACCTGGACCAGCATGGCCTTCGACTTTGAGCCTCACCCACGCACTGAGATTCCTCTGCTGAGGTCCAACGAAGAGCTCATTGAGACGCTGGAGGACAACCAGGTGCAGCTGCAGAACCTCATGACATCCAAGTACATCGCGTTCTTCTTGGAGGAAGTTTCCACGTGGCAGAGGAAGCTCTCGGTGACCGACTCCGTGATCTCCATCTGGTTTGAAGTGCAGAGGACTTGGTCTCACCTGGAGAGCATCTTTATCGGATCGGACGACATTCGCTCTCAGCTACCCCAGGTCGGTTTTGCTGATGTGTTTCTATCATTATTCATTCTTTCTGTACTGAAAACTTATCTTGCCCTTGAATAGCCACCAAACACACATGTAAAAACAGCCGGAATACTAAAGAAGGAAATGTGAAACAGGCTTTAAATGAGAAAGATTTGAGTAGCATCTTGTCCTGCCCTCTGGCACTCTATTCATAGATCTAGATGAGAGATGGAAATGCTTTTGGCCGAAAACATTTGTATAATTACTGCTGGGCTCCCACGGCCAGAGACACAGATGTTCTTCAGGATGTCAGAGGGTTTTTTGAGGTTTTTCCTAATGGCAAACTAAGTTGTCTTGACTCTTTCTCACTCATGAATGTCTCCACAGGATTCCAAACGCTTTGACGGTATCGATATTGATTTTAAAGAGCTGGCACTGGATGCCAGAAAAACACCCAACGTTGTGGAGGCCACCAATAAACCCGGGCTCTACATCAAACTAGAGGACATGCAGAGCAGGTTTGAGCAGCTTCTAAAGTCAGAGGAATAGATGACTCAAACATCTGTCATCTTCATTTGTTCCAGCTACACATATTCTTTTCTTTCCTACATAAAAAAGAGATATTAGGCAGAATGCTTGACCAGCTCTTTTCCTTAAAACAAAAGTTGATGATGACTTAACACCAAGGACAATAACTATAACGATAAACGGAAACTATAACTTTAAAGTTCAAATAATCGCTCTTAAGGCCTGCCCACACCAAAGACTATAACTATAAAGGTTTAAAGATCATTCTAATTCTTTGGAAATAGTGGAGTCCATAATTATAATGATAAAGACTAAGAGGAACGATATCGTTGGAATCACTTTCAGAGCGATGAACAATAAAACATTGACAGCCAATCAGAATCCACCCTGCTTTAAGAGCAACATTAAACAGACGACAAAACTTTAGCGTGCTTATAATAAACAGAACATTATAATAAACAGATGTAGATGCTAATATAATTTTAGTGGTAACACTTTACAATAAGATTCATTAGTTATTAGTCATTAGTATGTTAACTAATGAACCTTATTGTAAAGTGTTACCATTATAGTTATAGTTATTGTTCCTCGTTGTAGACACTAATATAGTTATTGTTTGTTGATGTGGGTGGGTCTTTAAACTGCCAAGCATTAGACAGGCCAAATAAAGCATCATGAATCTACAGTAAAGTTGTTCATAACACCTGTACTCTATATTACACTTATTCTGAAGCCATACCATACATTTGTCTTTACACTGACAATTCTCACAAATATCATCAAACTCATGATCAATTAAAAATGGCACATTTGAACACCTTGATGGCATTTATTTCTAGTGTATCATGTGACTGACTGTGTAAACTATTCCTTTAAGGAACCTCATTGAGGAAGTCCTCATTGAGGAAAGCACACCGTGTCCCATGATGCTTTGCGTTAAGCTGCTGATTATCTCTCAGATAGAGAGAGTGAGAGTCATTGCCTCTGTTCTTGCAGATTGTCTCTGTGTGAAAAAGCCCTGGCTGAGTATCTGGACACAAAACGCTTGGCCTTTCCACGCTTCTACTTCATCTCCTCAGCCGACCTGCTCGACATCCTGTCCAGTGGCACTGACCCGCACCAGGTACACAACAGTGGCCTAGCATATGACCGTCCGTATCATGTGACATATGCTTGTGCTTAAATGTTGCAGCACTAAGGGTAAGGTTTGCTTATGGCTCAGCTGCATTTATTTGCCTTTTGCACACACTAGATGGCAGTGTTGATTCCTGCTTCCCAAATAGTCTTGAAGGCAAATTGCAAGTTTCCATATGTCACATTAGGACAGACTTCGACTGAAATAGCAGCTGTGCAGTTGTGAAGCCTTACGTTTTCTCCCTCAGGTTCAGAAACATCTTTCAAAGTTGTTTGACAATATGGCGAGGTTGAAGTTTGAGGAGGACGGCGACGGCAAACTCACCAAGACGGGGCTGGGCATGTTCAGCAAGGAGGACGAGTACGTTCCCTTCAGTCAGCCCTGCGACTGCACAGGCCAGGTACAGCACACCTCACCCACAATGCACCAGCAATTATCAGGAGGGCAATTAGAGGAGTGTGTTTACAGAGACAGACACACTCTGCAGCGTACTGTTCACTAAAGGCATTTTAGGGCTGACGTGACATACAGGCACGAATGACACCTCAAATCTTGAGGAGAGGTGTGCTGTTACTCTTCTTAGTGACTAACAATAAATCAGCTGAAATAATCCCATAGATTTAACCTGGGTCCAGAATATCAGAGATGGGCTCTTTTGACCCAGAAACCTCTAGCACTTTCCATAGGGAAACACTTTCTTCAGAAAATGTATAAATGTAGTTATGTTAGGAGGATGTGCTGTTATAATGCTGTGGTTTACGCCACTATCTAATCCTGCTCCTGAAGTTGTGTATTCTTGTGGAGTTTTGCTCCAGCGCTCCTCAAACATCTGTTTATGGATTAGACAGATGTATACATATTTGTAGTGGAACTAATTTACAGTATTAGGCTGCTGACAAGCTTCTCCTGGCACTGGAGTGGTTTAATGCATGGAGCTGTGTTTGTTCAGGTGGAAGTGTGGCTGAACCGTGTTCTGGACTCCATGCGTGACACTGTGCGTCACGAGATGACCGAGGCCGTCGCAACCTATACAGAGAAGCCCAGGGAACAGTGGCTGTTCGACTACCCGGCACAGGTATTTCACTCATTATCACCTATGAATCTGACATCCCTGAACGAGACAATATTTATGTGGAAATAGAATTGCTGCATAGAATTAAGATATTGAGAGATATTTTTGGCAGCATTACTATATACGAGCCAGAGGATATGTCTGCATGTGCTTACAGAATGAAGGCTGTGTTCGCAATTAGCCTATTAGCAACGGGGCAACAGTGGATATACCATGATTGTTCATTTTATATAGTAGGTGCAAACATCTGAGACTGAAAATGGGATTCAAAGTCTCATTTAAACCTGTGGATAAAAACTGCTGGGATTTGAAGAATGTTATGACAAAAATGTTATGACAGAAGAAATTCTTCTGGTAACTAATTGAATTAGCATATTTGTGACATTGACAATTACCTTGTACCTTCGCATAATATACTGGTACACATGCGTTTTCTTTCTCAACTGTTTACGTTCACTTAAGACATGTTTACTAGGATATTCGCCTAGACAGATATTTTGAAATAATTTTGTCTGTATTTGTCCGTTCATGCACTAATAGTATTTCAATTTGCAAGGCTTAAAACATGTGCGACTGATAAAGTTTTGTGACGATTCAGTTCCGCATGTATATTTTTATATATTGCATCAATACATTATATCATCATTCATCTTTTTTTTTCTTACATCTTGAATACATGTGTGTGCATCTTACATTTTATTACTTTTTACTTGGACACAAGTACGCCATTGACCCACATATTGTACCAAACACAAAGACATCCTGACATCAGTGTGAAACTTTTCACTCATTGTTGTGCTGATAATATAGTTTGTAATAAAACCAACTGTAATAATCAGCACAATGCTAAACAGACAGTCATGTATTTCCACAGGTGGCTCTCACCTGCACTCAGATCTGGTGGTCCACTGATGTAGGTATTGCGTTCTCCAGCCTGGAGCAGAGATATGAGAACGCAATGAAGGAACACTATAAAAAGCAAGTGAGTCAGTTAAACACCCTCATCACCATGCTGATTGGCCAGCTCACTCCTGGAGACCGGCAGAAAGTCATGACCATCTGCACCATTGACGTCCATGCGAGAGACGTGGTGGACAAAATCATTGTGCAGAAGGTACAGCTATTTGTCTCCATATCATCTGCCCATATCAAGTGTTATTTTCTTCAGATTTCTGCAGATGAGTTGAGCCCACACACGCATTAGGGGTCTCATAAGAGAATATTCAATTCTGCCTCTATTCACACAATTTGCCAGCTTAATGAAAGTCTCGATGTGCTCTCATGTGATTTACTCATATTTTGGTCTCACTTGAATGCCTACGGTTCTGTAGAATAGAAGTCAGATTGGCTTGAGGCCTTTTCGCATGATTGGCATCAGGGTTTTAGTGCCGCTTTGACCTCTGCATTGCAGAAAAGAGCATTTTAGGCGATTGCTCAAAAGCTAGAAAGCAGGATAAGAGCACATTAAACTGTGAAGACTTGTATTTGAGCTTAGAACTGAAAAAACAACTTGTGCTGAACGCTTATAAATAAGGTATTGTATTTTTCTTCATGAAACGTGATTTTATTTCTGTAAACATTTGATCTGAGTTCTAAAACTAAACAGTAATAATGAATTTTCTCTCCTGATATTGTGAAGGGACATTCCTAAACACTACTAGAATCTGAATTTATTCCAAACGCATTGCATACGTCATGTGAATCAGAAGTAGGAATGGTTTGAACTTTGAACTGCACGATGCGATGCTTGACTGAAACACCGCATGGGTTAATGTAGAGCTCACTTGCGTGAGTCATGTGAAAAGGCCTTCAAGCTTCTCATAAGAGAATATTCAATTCTGCCTCTATTCACACCATTTGCCAGCATAATGAAAGTCTCGATGTGCTCTCATGCGATTGCTCATATTGTGGCGTCACTGGAAGGCCTCCTGGTAATCCTTCACACTCCTCTCTCTCTCAGGTGGAGAGCTCTCAGGCCTTTCTGTGGCTGTCACAACTGCGGCACCGCTGGGGCGAGAAGGAGAAGCACTGCTTCGCAAACATCTGCGACGCACAGTTCCTCTACTCATACGAGTATCTGGGCAACACTCCTCGATTGGTTATCACTCCGCTCACAGACAGGTGAGGCGCCCTGACAGACACAGCTTTGGGTTTGAAGTGACTCGTTCTGAATATCCTCACAGGGACAGAGGAGCCCATTAAACCGTCAGATGGCCTTAAGCTGAAAGAAGACAGGCTGCTCGGGAGGATCGACCCTTTGAAAGCATAACAGAGCAGAGACGCTCCTGTTTGATGGTCAGATAAATGGCAGTGCAGCTTCCTGAGCATATGGTGCATCTCTGAGCTGTGCTGCCCGAGTCTCACTCCTGTCCTTCATTCTCACTGAAGAGAGAGAGCATGCAGAAAAATGACACCGGTGGCACAGATGGCTCCATTAAGATACCGCGGCCGCTGCAAAGCTGGCTCACTTTATAGAGTTTCCTTAAAGCTTTAAATTACTTTCCCCAAAAATATTTTTGCTTGGTTTATCGTAAAATCAATATTTGAACCTTGCAAGCTTAACAAAAAAAAAAAAAAAACTCACTAGACTTGCATGTTATGAATTAGGGATCATACACAATTTACACTATTGTTCAAAAGACCGGAAAGATATATTTTTTTAAGAAATTAATACTTTTGTTCAGAAAGGACGCATTATATTGATCAAAAGTGACAGTAAAGACATTTATAATGTAAAAAAAATATTGTACAGTATTTCAAATAAATGCTGCTCTTTTGAATTTTATATTCATCAAAGAATCTTGAAAAATCAGTGTCCACAGAAATACGAAGCAGCTAAACTGTTTTCGATTTTTTTTTTATTGATAGTAATCATAATCAGCAAATTATCATATTAGAATGATTTCTGAAGGATCATGTGACACTGAAGACTGGAGTAATGATGCTGAAAATTCAGCTTTGATATGCAACATACATGTACAACATTGATATACAGCTTTTGAGTTCCAACATAACAGTTGATCTGACTCGTAAGCATCAAGAGTCAGACTGTTCTAGTCGTATTGTACATTTTCAATTCCCAAAAAAAGAATCAGAATCAGATTGTTTTTCCTAGACCAGCAAAGGATGTTGATTCAGGAACATTGCCTGTTTGTGTAAATTATGTAAAACAGTGCCATCCTTGCTTAATAATGCAAATGATCTTCACTGAAGGACTCTTCAGGGGGAAAGGCTTGCCAAATATCCTACGTTTGTTCTTCGCACCGGTCATCAGTAAATACACCACACGCAATGTGGAACATGAGGTATAAAAGGTGATCCATTCTCCCAGAATCGAGAGTCTCTGGCCACAACAACAGCACACTGTAATAACAGACTTTAGCTGTGGGTAAACAGTTGAGTTTCAGGAACTCTCTATTGTATGCGACGGATCGTTTGTGTTGGTGTTTGTTTGCTACAGCTTGTTTTTCTCCTCTGGAATGCAGATGTTACATCACACTGACCCAGTCACTGCATCTGGTCATGAGCGGAGCCCCGGCTGGTCCCGCCGGCACCGGCAAAACCGAGACCACCAAGGACCTGGGCCGAGCCCTGGGCATCATGGTCTACGTGTTCAACTGCTCCGAGCAGATGGACTACAAGGTGACCAGAACTAAGAACATCACAGGCTTTTTGCATCTACATTTACATTCATGCATTTGGCATATGCTTTTATCCACAGTCACTTACATTGCATTGAAGGAATACAGTTGATCAGTTCATGCATTCCACGGAAATTGAACCCATGATCTCGGGCTCTGCTCCGACATGTGAATGAATGAACAGGAACAGTACTGTATCCCACAATGCAATGTGACTTGAGTGTACTGTAGCAGTAGCAGTAACTGATGCACAAACCCCAGTAAATATCTCTGTATTCAGTAAAGCATCATTGATAAGTCTGTGTCTGGCGCTGATGATTACTGTATACTGGCCTGAGAGTAATATTCCCTGATAATATTTCTGCTATCATATCATGTGTGTTTTTTATCAGCTGTTCAGAATCAGAACTAGAGATGCCAAATTGAATCACTATTTTGATCTAATCGCTAAACTAGTTTGCAAAAAGGTTTGATTAATTTAGTTCACCAACCAAACTCACTGAATCATTAGCAGCAGTCTCTCTCAGCGTGACAGTGTGCTTTATGAAAGAGTGCGGGATGAGGCGATGTTTTCCTGCAATGCATTGCACAGAACTTGTCTTGTATTGTTTGTCAGTGCCGAGGCAGCTCTTTATTGCTCATGAGTGACTCTGCACTTCAGGTACAGACAGTTATGGCCTTCCATAAGAGTATGAAAATATGTGGACATGTTACTGATGGAAAGCTAGAAACGCTCCTAATAGTATTCTTTTTTCAACATAACCAGTGTTGTTTTGATCGGAACAGCTTTTAATCAAGTTCACAGCGTGCTCTGAACTCTCTGTGATGAATCTCTCCGTCTCAGTGCTCTACACCTCGCCTGATCTGTCCTTCGTCTTATGAGAGATGTCCTACTGGGGCCCGGCAGATTAGAGGAGCTCTGATGGCCGGGCTTTTTTACATCTGAAACCATGTCAGTATTCTGGCCTCCTCAGTGTTTGCTGTCGATAGATCTCATCTTTACTGACCGCGGTTCACCACACGGACCACTGCAGAGGAGACAGCCTTTCTCTGTCTGGGACAGTGTACATGCTTTAGTAATGTGCATCACATAATCTGATTTCTTTTTGATGTAACAATGCATTACAAGTAATGTGCATTATGTAATCAAATTACTTTTTTAATGTAGCAAGTAAAGCATTACAAGTAACATGCATTACATTATCAGATTAATTTGTTTCATGTAAAGAGTAACACATTACAAGTAACGTGCATTACTTAATGAGATTACTTTTTTATGTAATGAGTAAAGCAACGCATTAAAGAGTAATGCATTACTTCATAAATTTATAAAGTCAAGTCACCTTTATTTATATAGCTTTTTTAACAATACAGATTGTTTCAAAGCAGCTTTACAGAGATAACGGGAAAATAATGTTGTAATAATATTGTTAAATGTAAAATTAAATGTCCCCATCTAAGCAAGCCAAAAGCCAATTTACACATTACTATTTGTTTTTATTTTTGTTTACTTGTCAGATTTATTAATTTGTGTAAAACGTTGCGTAGACATGTACACTCATGCGTGCGGGAATAGTAAAAAAGAAACAAAGAACATACTTTCAATAAAAATAAATGTACGGAAGGAAATATAACACCGTAATGTTCGGAGATCTTTCGGCAAACCGTAACTCTAGGGCTCAGGAAATATGCTAAGTGCTCAGAATATAAAAATCTTCTATGTGTTTTTAAAAGAAAGTTAACATGTTAATTAGGTTATGTCGTTACTGTTTACTTAAAAAAACTTCACAGTGAAATAAACAAAGTCTTGGAAGAGATCGAGACTCTGTCAAGAGACATAAAGTAATGCAAGCGTAACATAACACATTATAATCAGTAAAAAGTAATGCAATTAGTTACTTTTTAGAGAGAAATGCAATATTGGAACGCATTACTTTTTTTAAAGTGACTTTACCCTGTGCTGGTCAGAGACAGCTGTGAGACGCTGGTTACTCTGGAGCTCAGAGAGAGTTTAGAATATCAGTGTTCTTGCAAATGCTGCTCATCCACCCAGAAAATGCCGGATTAGCATGTGTTGTCCTTGTTTATAAGCTGGAATTTCAGCGGCGCGAGTACCGTGAGCTCATTTCTAGAAAACAAAAGATTTCCTGCATAATTTTGCGTGATTCTGTTGGTTGCGATGGATGCTTTCCCATGATGCACTCATAAGTCTCTGGTTTCTCTCCCTCAGTCATGTGGCAACATCTACAAAGGCCTGGCACAAACAGGAGCCTGGGGCTGTTTCGACGAGTTCAACAGGATCTCGGTGGAGGTGCTGTCTGTGGTGGCGGTGCAGGTGAGATTAATGCATCCATCAGCGCAGAAACCTTGAGACGGAACCAGGGAAAGCTGTAAAGAAAGATATAATGCACCAGAAACACTGTGAGGGAATTCTCAAAGTGCCGGCATCTGGTGTTTGCCATTGAGATTTTATGCCTTGCAGTTCACAGTTAAGCAGGGAAGCTGAAGACAGTGTGTGCTGTAGCTGTAATGAATCGTCATCATTATGCTGGCAGTCATTTGCTCACAATGGCTATTATGATGAGGATGATGATGATGATCGTGATTATGATGTGTAGCTGCTCGTCGTTTAGACACATTTAGTTCTGATACAGTGCGACAGGTTTTAATGGGCAATTCCTGGAACTGCGCACTTTTCCTTTGAAATGTCTGAAATGTCAGGACACTGAAAGGTGTTTCTCCCTTGTAATAAAAAATGAATTAGCTTTGCTTTTGTAGTGTTCTCAGAGAGCAGCTGTCATGAGGAACAGTTTACAGTGAGTCAGAACATCAGAGTAATGATACGAGCCGCTTGACAGGCCCTCGGATAACGGGAAGGGCCTGCTGTTTAGCGTTATCCATTTTCACTAGGAGGATATTCCACAGGAATGTAGTCCATCGAAATAGTATTTTTCACAAAGACAGATAGAATCAATTATTCATTTAGTTAAGCTAAAACAAACAGAAGGAGCTCCAGACGTATCAATATTAGAGGAATTAAGCGAGCTGTAGCGTTGGCCTGTGGGACACACACCGAGGTGTTTAGCAGAACGTCTGAGCTGCTCTGCTCCACACAGAGGAAGCACAAAACGGCACACAAAATGCTTTCTGTGCGGAGAAGACTGAATTCACTAAAAGTCTTGCTTCACAGAGTTGGTCACCATTCACATTCACTGTGTGTGAAAAAGCAGCCTGGACTTGTGGGTCAATTTCAATATATTTAATTAGCAATGCGGCTTATATATAAAATATAGGCCTATATATAAATATATTAAATATTTGAAAATTTACCAGCAAGTCCGAGCTGCTTTTTTAAATATATATATATAATATAATTTTATTTATTATTATTATTATTATTATTTGTGAAAAGTGTTTGCATTTGTGTTCCACAGAACAAAGTCAGGTTGCATTAAAATGTTAATAAATGATAACTGAATTGTCCTTCTACGGGTAACCCTGTAAGTTAATATTTCTCAGAAATGTCCAGTCAGTCCCCTTCTCAGGTGCAGTGTGTCCCAGACGCTTCATTCCTCTGCTGTTTCAGCTGCTCTTAATGCACGCCTGTGCTTGGCTTAGATGCTTTGCTATAGAACAATATGTAAAATTCATGAAGGCTCTATGTAGTGTGGGATTTGGAGTTCATGTGAGGCCATGGCAAAGTAACGCCTCATATCTTATTCCATCAGCACACAGCAATATGTGACTCATGCTTAATGTTATATGTCAGTGTTTATCTGCCTCTAGCTGAACTCTCTCAGACTGTCTTCAGTGCCGAGGCGTCTGAATCATTTGTGTTTCGCTGACACTAAACTGATCCACACACCCTGCTAGACTGAGCACTCGTGTGACGCATTAATCCGATTAGATCGTTTTTGATTGTCGCCTCATTAAATATTCCATTAAAGCACAACCAAGCCTGTGTCCTGATATAGTGATTAATCTCTGGCCTGTAATTCCTCTCTTTCTCACAATGACCACTGGCAAATATGAATTTATAACAGAAAATTCAATTTGATTATTTCATCAAGGTCAGTGGATTTGGCCGTTTAAACAAGACATGCCTCTTGTACAGTTTCCTATACTACGCTTTAAAAGAGTTAGAGAGCACAACCGTGATCGCTCGCTTTTCAGTGGCCTAGTTTCTGGAAGTATTTTATTTTCTTCATAGGGATTTATAAAGTTCTTAAAGGGGTCATGTTTTGGATTTATATATATATATATATATCTTGAACAATAATGTTTTTGGGAGTTTTTGTGCACTCCCACAAAAAAAAAGGATATTTTCAACCCTCATTCTGACCGTGTCTAAAATGACCCATTTTTAAGGCGTGTCAGTAAACGACCACTGTTATGATTGGCTAACGGCATTGCATTGGAAACAGTCTCAGCCACTCACCAACTCGATTTGGTGTGTTAAACTTTATTTAAAGGAGCCACTTGTGCAGACTGACCATAGGGTATAAGTTAACCTCATGGAATCTTTTAAATGTGAAAGGAAGAAATTGATCGATAGAAAGAGCTTAACAATTATAGTGACATGTTTGCTAACGAAAAAAAAAACAATGAAAAGCCATTTGTGTGATGTGGCTTTTGTGTTCATGGTTAAGTGCTAATCTAATTTGCATTCCTGCTGAAAAACAAGCACTCTAACATTGAAAATTAATGACTTCCATCCACTTTGACGCTCTCGCTGGCAGCGGTATGAACGCAAAGATATGGAGATATGAAATTATGTTTACATTTACATTTATTCATTTAGCTGACGCGTTTATCCAAAGCGACTTACAATTGCTATATGTCAGAGGTCGCACGCCTCTGGAGCAACTAAGGGTTAAGTGTCTTGCTCAGGGACACATTGGTGTCTCACAGTGGATTCAAACCCGGGTCTCTCACACCAGAGGCATGTGTCTTATCCACTGCGCCATCGCCACCCTGGAGGTTTAATGGTACAATGACTTATTATATGTCAACAGATCAAGAAAATGTAAGGTTTCGTTAGTCATTTTGCATGTTATACTGTCAGGGATGAAGCGAGGACTCAATTGCAGGGAAAGGAAGGCTTTTATTAATAATAAAAATACAAACAAAAACTACCCCAAGGGGGAAGACTTGACTCCTGAGACCTGACCTGACCTGACCACAGGAGGAATAAACAAGGGTAAACATGCGACAACAAACCAGCACAGGACTGAACACACAAGGAGAATAAATAGGGAGAGCAAATAAAGCAGGTAACGATGGAGGACAGGTGGGGCTAATGAATCAATAATCAGGTAACGAGATGGGCGGGGTTAGACAATCGACAGGAGAGCACATGCACAAGGAAACGCATGACAAGACATGTGCTTACACCAAACATGACAAACACACAAGCACATGGCCAGTAGAGCAAATCACAAGCCGTGTTCTCACACAAACCGAGACCTTAACACGCAGCCAATGAGAACACCCATAAGCCACGTGTTAAACACAAAACATGACAACATGAAAGCACACAGCTAGTGTTAAACACAAAACGTCACATGAAAGCACATGAAACACGGCACACAGACAAGACAAAACAGGAGTGTCAGGGCTCTGTCACAAAACCAAGAAATAGACTAGACAGAAGTGACAGAGCACATATACAGTATTTTCAATTAAAGTTTCTTTATAAATGTATTGCAAAATATTCAAACATACAGAAATAAAAAGTTGTTTAAAAGTGCAGACAAACTCGATTACATGATTTGCAACGCTTCATTTTAGTAAGCAGTTGCTGCTGATCTTCAGGTTTTCCGTCGTAACATTGACTTCTCTGGGTAGTGGATTATGGGAAGCGTCACTGTCAGTTTATCTGTTAAACACAGTTCAGTCAGTGAGATTTCATCTTCATTATGGCTTCTACAGATGTTCATCTCAGAGCTCATGGCAGATCTGACTAAAAAGTTTATTGTTGTTAAGAAAATGAATGGGATTTTACTTCTCTTATGATTTATTCTCACTTTCTCATTGGTTCTGAAGAGCAAGTAACACATATTCTATGACGTATGATCCATCAGGTCAAAAGTATTCAAGATGCCATTCGAGACAAGAAGAAGAGGTTTAACTTCATGGGCGAGGATGTAAACCTGGTCCCTTCGGTGGGCATCTTCATCACTATGAACCCCGGATACGCCGGCAGGACCGAGCTGCCGGAAAACCTCAAGGCTCTCTTCAGGTGCGCGGAGGATTTGCATTTCATTAGGTGTCGTTTGCTCTTAAAGGGGAACTCTGCGGTTTTGCACATCAGCATCTGAATCCTGCTTAGAGGGAGATTGGATGCCGCCTGCACTCTTTTATAACAGAGATTTCCAAGTTTACAATTCATTTTTACCATCCATATCAAGCAATAAAGAGCTCTGTTTTCCTCTGTAGAGTCAGCATTCATAAACACATTTTAATTTGACCAGCTATACTTTATTTGTGGCTGAAGACTCGATTCACATTCACACGCCATGTCCTGCGGCCACGTTCCAGGTGTGGTTCTCCATCCGGCTGTTGTTATTACCGTTCTATAGGCCTTCAGGTGTTGATGGATGGAGGATCAGCAGGTGTCTGTCCCATGAAGAGACCAGAAAGAGCCAGTTATTACATATTTGAGAACTGAAAGTACATTTTTTCACACATACCGGATGATATTTTAAAATGAATGTTTTAGGCCTGTAATAAGCCACGTTGAAATTATTTTCTATAGTAGGCTACTTCATAGCATACTTAAAAAGATAGTTATAGAGCGCATCTAACTGTGATCACTCATTTTCAGAGACGTATTTTTTTCTCCATAGTCATTTATGAAGCTCTCATTTATAAAAAAAAAAAAATTCAATAATTGTAATGTTTCTTGAGGTTCACTTATAATGTTAATAACATTTTTTGCACAAAAAACTAACATGTGGAAAAATGTATATTTTCCATTCTGTCTGAAATGATCCGTTTTTAATGTGACTGATCCACAAAACAAAAACGCCTCACATCACATCAGAAAAGCTGTCTATCAGTAACTGCAACTGTAAGCCTATAGTGTCAACAGTAATGGTAATGAAAACGACCGTGTGCAGAAGTTTGAGAGCCCGAGCTGCATGTATGATTTATTTGCAGGCTCACAGTCACGATGTTGTTCTTTGTGTTTGTGTGTGTGTGTTTCTGTCCTGTAGGCCGTGTGCGATGGTGGTGCCGGACTTCGAGCTCATCTGTGAGATCATGTTGGTGGCAGAGGGTTTCATCGAGGCTCGACTTTTGGCCAGAAAATTCATCACTCTCTACCAGCTCTGCAAGGAGTTGCTCTCCAAACAGGTTGAGAAGTGTTTCTGCTGTTTCTTTAAACGATCACTCCAATGCCATTACACTGTTCTTAGAGAGCCTTCAGCTTTTCTAGCGTTTTGAGGAATGTTTACCTGTCATTGGGACTTTATTTGAATGCAATGTTATGAAACATCCTATTGTTCTCTAATAAAAATGCCGTCAATCCCACTATCATCGTTCTGTTACTCTATAAAAACTTTTGATTCACACTGTGAAATATTTGAATGGGAAAGCCTTTATTATTGAATAGTGTGTAACAGCGTTTGGCCGTGGATGCAGTTGATCGGACTCTCGTTGAGGCTCTTGTTTGTCCCGTGTCTCACTGTCGTCGCAGGATCACTATGACTGGGGTCTGCGGGCCATTAAGTCAGTGCTGGTGGTGGCCGGGTCCCTGAAGAGAGGAGACCCCCGCAGACCCGAGGACCAGGTGCTGATGAGAGCCCTGAGAGACTTCAACGTCCCGAAGATCGTGACCGATGACATGCCTGTGTTCATGGGCCTCATCGGGGACCTCTTCCCGGCCCTCGACGTGCCCCGCAAACGGGACATGGACTTTGAGAAATTTGTCAAGCAGTCCGTGTTGGACCTCAAACTGCAGGCCGAGGACAACTTTGTGCTAAAGGTGAGTTCAGCCGACACGTCCAGCTCAACTCTGTCAGTCTGCTTTACTGTAATGGCCAGCACATCACCAGAGTTATCATAAACTAAAGTGCAACATAAGATCACGGGCCAATCCGCATGGGGTTTCCAATAGCCGATTAACAATATCTTACATATGTAGATCCATATTTGGATTCCAAATTCACTTTTTTGTGATAGAAGTGAAGTCGTATGGAAATGTATTGATTTTTGACAGAAGAACAGATAAAAAATTCAATGCCGTGGCTATTTTTGGTAAAGCGCCTAAACAAAATCTCACAGGAACCTCAATTTTTATTATATTAACTTTGAATTTGAAACAGAAATTGGTTAAACATATGTTTTGTAAAATATAGATTTTGTATAAAATAAAAAATGTTTTGTACAGTGCATTTGCTTTACAGTCGATATATATATATATATATATATATATATATATATATATATATACAGGTCCTTCTCAAAAAATTAGCATATTGTGATAAAGTTCATTATTTTCCATAATGTAATGATAAAAATTAAACTTTCATATATTTTAGATTCATTGCAAACCAACTGAAATATTTCAGGTCTTTTATTGTTTTAATACTGATGATTTTGGCATACAGCTCATGAAAACCCAAAATTCCTGTCTCAAAAAATTAGCATATGATGAAAAGGGTCTCTAAACGAGCTATTAACCTAATCATCTGAATCAACTAATTAACTCTAAACACATACAAAAGATTTTTAAAACTCCCAGCCTGTTTCATTACTCAAAACCACAATCATGGGTAAGACTGCCGACCTGACTGCTGTCCAGAAGGCCATCATTGACACCCTCAAGCAAGAGGGTAAGACACAAAGAAATTTCTGCACAAATAGGCTGTTCCCAGAGTGCTGTATCAAGTCACCTCTGTGGGAAGTCTGTGGGAAGGAAAAAGTGTGGCAAAAAACGCTGCACAACGAGAAGAGGTGACCGGACGCTGAGGAAGATTGTGGAGAAGGACCGATTCCAGACCTTGGGGGACCTGCGGAAGCAGTGGACTGAGTCTGGAGTAGAAACATCCAGAGCCACCGTGCACAGGCGTGTGCAGGAAATGGGCTACAGGTGCCGCATTCCCCAGGTCAAGCCACTTTTGAACCAGAAACAGCGGCAGAAGCGCCTGACCTGGGCTACAGAGAAGCAGCACTGGACTGTTGCTCAGTGGTCCAAATAACTTTTTTCAGATGAAAGTAAATTTTGCATGTCATTCGGAAATCAAGGTGCCAGAGTCTGGAGGAAGACTGGGGAGAAGGAAATGCCAAAATGGGTGCCATGTCAACTGCTAGTGTTGGTCCGCTGTGTTTTATCAAGGGCAGGGTCAATGCAGCTAGCTATCAGGAGATTTTGGAGCACTTCAAGCTTCCATCTGCTGAGAAGCTTTATGGAGATGAAGATTTCATTTTTCAGCACGACCTGCCACCTGCTCACAGTGCCAAAACCACTGATAAATGGTTTACTGACCATGGTATTACTGTGCTCAATTGGCCTGCCAACTCTCCTGACCTGAACCCCATAGAGAATCTGTGGGATATTGTGAAGAGAAAGTTGAGAGACGCAAGACCCAACACTCTGGATGAGCTTAAGGCCGCTACCGAAGCATCCTGGGCCTCCATAACACCTCAGCAGTGCCACAGGCTGATTGCCTCCATGCCACGCCGCATTGAAGCAGTCATTTCTGCAAAAGGATTCCCGACCAAGTATTGAGTGCATAACTGAACATAATTATTTGAAGGTTTTTGTATTAAAAACACTTATTTTATTGGTCGGATGAAATATGCTAATTTTTTGAGATAGGAATTTTGGGTTTTCATGAGCTGTATGCCAAAATCATCAGTATTAAAACAATAAAAGACCTGAAATATTTCAGTTGGTGTGCAATGAATCTAAAATATATGAAAGTTTAATTTTTATCATTACATTATGGAAAATAATGAACTTTATCACAATATGCTAATTTTTTGAGAAGGACCTGTATATATATATATATATATATATATATATATATATATATACACTGAACACAATTATAAACACAACACTTTTGTTTTTGCCCCCATTTTTCATGAGCTGAAAACTGATTTTTTTCCCGTTCAGCTCATGAAAAATGGGCGCAAAAACAAAAGTGTTGCGTTTATAATTTTGTTCACTGTATATATATATATATATAGTGTATGTATATATACACACATAGTATGAGCTGAAATGGAAAGAAAACCCGATGCCTATCATCTCAAAATGATGATTGGTTTGATGAGTGATTGATTTAATACTACATATGATTATTATAAAATGGGTCGTTCCGATCCTCAGTTTGTTTTGGGCAAGTGGTGTTTAAAGAGTTGTGCGGTGTTCTGAGTGTGTGTTTGTGTGGATTCTGTCCCCGTCGAGGAGCGAGAAACAGAAGTGGAGCTGAACACTCTGAGTGAAGATGGGAAATTGCTGTCGTTTATTCCGCTCACATTCTCTGTCCCAGACAGCCTGTCAGTGTGTGTGTGTGTCGTGTGGCGATGCGTAAAGCTGGATGCTTTGGCCCGCTTTGAAACTAGTATTGTTTGTGGGGGAAAGAATTCAAAAGTCCTGATCAATGGCGCTCTCTCATTTTTCTCAACTTCACCTCTTCTTCGGTTGCATTATCTTCCTTTTAGAGCCATAAACCTGCTGTTGTGTTTCAAGCAAATAGACATTAGTGTCAGAGCAGTCTGCAAGTGGATATATTGGACAAATCAAAGATAGCAGGAATTACAGTGTAATGGAGCCTCAGGTGCCGGAGCGCAGCTGTAATGTGGAGCATTAGGATGAGGTGGAGATATCAGCCTGAGCCGGGGGAAATAAGTGCAATCTCAGACGGGTCAAAGAGCCATAGAAACAACACCTCAGCTGTCCATCAGCTCTCCACGCGGTGTTTAACCCCCGCCACACGCGTCTCTGAGAGGAAGAGCTGCAGTCTGCTATTAGCCATCGCCCCCAAACACATCAGATCAAAGCATCAATCAGCAAACCCTCCGGCGCTGAAGAGCCCGACGGGACCCGCATCAATGCCACTGATTGAACATGCCATCAGTTCCAAGAGGAAAATCTGTGGCTTTGCTCCACATCTCGCTCTTCTCTCAGAGGGGGGCAGATCTCTGTTTAAGTGTTTATCTTCTCATAGTGCTCCAGAAACACATAACTGTGAGCTTCAGCTTCAGTCAATGACACTCCTACCGTATTTTCTCGAATATACGCAAGTCGCATTGTTTTTATCACCTGAAACGTGCTGCGACTTATATAATGCAATAATGTATTTTGTGATCACAGAGGCTATATACATTTCTGGCTAAATTTAACATGACTTTTTTTTTGATATAATGCATGTTCAGATATTCAAAACATTCATAAATAACAAATAAAACAAAATATTCTGTGGGCCATGAAACATTGTAAAAAATGATCAAAAATGCTGGCGCTGGTTGGCCACTTTTTTCAACAACGCTAGCAGGGAAACAGGTAATGACTTTTTACAGTTTTATTTTTTTTAGGCGTGATAAATGGCATCCATTACTTGACCTTATTTATATGTTAAAGCACAATACTAAATAAAAATGTGGTAAAATATTTCATTTATTTTTATAAAATATTACTGACAAAAGTACATGTTGTCATATGAACAGCCAGTCATAAATGTGACTGTTTACAGTAAGTTATAAACTCAGATCACACTGAGCTATAGATGCAGTAGCTGTAGCGGAGCTGGGTCATAATGACATTTCTGCAGTTCTGTCTGGTGATGAAATCAAATGTTAAAATGAAGCATTTAGACTTCAGGATAGGAAACAGAAGTGTTCTGCATATTATTAAAACAATAACACAAAGAGAACCGCACTGAGACGTCCGCCTCCACTGGAGCTCAGCTCAACACTGGGTTAGTTTAGGTTAGTTTAGTTACAGCTGCTGTGCTGTTAAACAGAACTTTTCGTAGTTTTTGTTTTGAAATATTTGGCATGAAGTCACACTGGAGCTGAAAATCTCTTGATATTTACTGAGGATGTATTCAGCCAGCCAAGATAGTTTGTCTCTCGTGTGTGCGGTTTATAGCACAAAACATCAAGCAAAGCAGCGTTGTGTGTGTGTGTGTGAGTGTGTGTGTGTGATATTTGTCTCTGTTGTTCTCAGGTGGTTCAGCTGGAGGAGCTGCTGGCCGTCCGTCACTCCGTGTTCGTGGTGGGAAACGCCGGCACCGGGAAATCCCAGGTCCTCAAATCTCTCCATAAGACGTATCAGAACATGAAGCGCAGGGCGATCTGGGCCGATCTCAACCCTAAAGCAGTGACCAACGACGAGCTGTTCGGCATCATCAACCCGGCCACGCGCGAGTGGAAGGACGGTGAGCGCCGCTGTATTCCCCAGCACTTCCTCACGCGTGCATGTCAGACTCAACACGTGTGCTTTCCCCCGCAGGGCTGTTCTCCAATATCATGCGTGAGCTGGCCAACATCAGTCACGCCGGGCCCAAGTGGATCGTGCTGGACGGGGACATCGACCCAATGTGGATTGAGTCGCTGAACACAGTAATGGATGATAACAAGGTAAAGCCGAGACGGCCAGCACAGCATTCAGACATCCGTGTGAGAACGCTTGACCCTCAGATGACCTGTATGTGCTGCAGGTGCTGACGCTGGCCAGTAACGAGCGCATTCCTCTGAACCCCACCATGAGGCTTGTGTTTGAGATCAGTCATCTGCGCACGGCCACGCCAGCCACGGTCTCCAGAGCCGGTCAGAGCACTGCTCATCCTCAGCACAACAGCTAAACTAACGATAAATATAAACATGGGTTGGAAATGTAAAATAAATGAAAACTAGGAATGTTGCCTTGGCAAAAAAAGTGAAAAGGTTTAGTTGAAGCTCACAAATTATTAACTGGAGTTAAGTAAAAATAAACAAAAACTGAAATAAATTAAACATTATAAACTAAAACGAATAAAATGACAAAAGCACATAACGAAAGGACTAAAAATTAACACGAAACTAAAAATATAAGTTACAATATTAAATATTAGAACTTAAATAACACTGTTTCATTGTTACTTTTTACTTTATTGATATCCAAAGGAGAGTTTATATTTACGAGTGTGTATCCTAACAGCTTGTGTGTACTCCTCCACACAGGTATTCTGTACATCAACCCTGCAGATCTGGGCTGGAACCCGCCGGTGTCGAGCTGGATCGACCGCAGAGAAGTGCAGTCCGAGAAGGCCAATCTCACCATCCTGTTCGACAAGTACCTCCCATCATGCCTCGACACGCTCAGGTCACGGTGCGTCCACACACAGTCAGGTGTTCCAGTCAGCCTCCCTCGAGCTCGACTGGCACTCCGCTAACGCTCCCGTACCTGATCGAGCTCGACTAGCACTCCGCTAACGCTCCCGTACCTGATCGAGCAGCGACTAGAACTCCGCTAACGCTCCCGTAACTGCGACTAGCACTCCGTTAACGCTCCCGTACCTGATCGAGCAGCGACTAGAACTCCGCTAACGCTCCCGTAACTGTGACTAGCACTCCGCTAACGCTCCCGTACCTGATCGAGCAGCGACTAGAACTCCGCTAACGCTCCCGTAACTGCGACTAGCACTCCGTTAACGCTCCCGTAACCGATCGAGCTCGACTAGCACTCCGCTAACGCTCCCGTACCTGATCGAGCTCGACTAGCACTCCGCTAACGCTCCCGTACCTGATCGAGCTCGACTAGCACTCCGCTAACGCTCCCGTACCTAATCGAGCTCGACTAGCCCTCCGCTAATGCTCCCGTACCTGATCGAGCTCGACTAGCACTCCGCTAACACTCCCGTACCTGATCAAGCAGCCACTAGCACTCCGCTAACGCTCCCGTACCTGATCGAGCTCGACTAGCACTCCGCTAACGCTCCCGTACCTGATCGAGCTCGACTAGCACTCCGCTAACGCTCCCGTACCTGATCGAGCTCGACTAGCCCTCCGCTAATGCTCCCGTACCTGATCGAGCTCGACTAGCACTCCGCTAACACTCCCGTACCTGATCAAGCAGCCACTAGCACTCCGCTAACGCTCCCGTACCTGATCGAGCTCGACTAGCACTCCGCTAACGCTCCCGTACCTGATCGAGCAGTAACTAGCACTGCGCTAACGCTCCCGTACCTGATCGAGCAGCGACTTGCACTCCGCTAACGCTCCCGTAACTGCGACTAGCACTCCGTTAACGCTCCCGTAACCGATCGAGCTCGACTAGCACTCCGCTAACGCTCCCGTACCTGATCGAGCTCGACTAGCACTCCGCTAACGCTCCCGTACCTGATCGAGCTCGACTAGCACTCCGCTAACGCTCCCGTACCTGATCGAGCTCGACTAGCACTCCGCTAACGCTCCCGTACCTGATCGAGCAGCGACTAGCACTCCGCTAACGCTCCCCGAACTGCGACTAGCACTCCGTTAACGCTCCCGTAACCGATCGAGCTCGACTAGCACTCCGCTAACGCTCCCGTACCTGATCTAGCTCGACTAGCACTCCGCTAACGCTCCCGTACCTGATCGAGCAGCGACTAGCACTCCACTAACGCTCCCGTACCTGATCGAGCTCGACTAGCACTCCGCTAACGCTCCCGTACCTGATCGAGCTCGACTAGCACTCCGCTAACGCTCCCGTACCTGATCGAGCTCGACTAGCACTCCGCTAACACTCCCGTACCTGATCAAACAGCCACTAGCACTCCGCTAACGCTCCCGTACCTGATCGAGCTCGACTAGCACTCCGCTAACGCTCCCGTACCTGATCGAGCTCGACTAGCACTCCGCTAACGCTCCCGTACCTGATCGAGCTCGACTAGCACTCCGCTAACACTCCCGTACCTGATCAAGCAGCCACTTGCACTGCGCTAACGCTCCCGTACCTGATCGAGCTCGACTAGCACTCCGCTAACGCTCCCGTACCTGATCGAGCAGCGACTAGCACTCCGCTAACGCTCCCGTAACTGCGACTAGCACTCCGTTAACGCTCCCGTAACCGATCGAGCTCGACTAGCACTCCGCTAACGCTCCCGTACCTGATCGAGCTCGACTAGCACTCCGCTAACGCTCCCGTACCTGATCGAGCAGCGACTAGCACTCCACTAACGCTCCCGTACCTGATCGAGCTCGACTAGCACTCCGCTAACGCTCCCGTACCTGATCGAGCTCGACTAGCACTCCGCTAACACTCCCGTACCTGATCAAACAGCCACTAGCACTCCGCTAACGCTCCCGTACCTGATCGAGCTCGACTAGCACTCCGCTAACGCTCCCGTACCTGATCGAGCTCGACTAGCACTCCGCTAACGCTCCGGTACCTGATCGAGCTCGACTAGCACTCCGCTAACACTCCCGTACCTGATCAAGCAGCCACTAGCACTGCGCTAACGCTCCCGTACCTGATCGAGCTCGACTAGCACTCCGCTAACGCTCCCGTACCTGATCGAGCAGCGACTAGCACTCCGCTAACGCTCCCGTAACTGCGACTAGCACTCCGCTAACGCTCCCGTACCTGATCAAGCAGCGACTAGCACTCCACTAACGCTCACGTACCTGATCGAGCAGCGACTAGGACTCCACTAATGCTCCCATACCTGATCAAGCAGCGACTAGCACTCCACTAATGCTCCCGTACCTGATCAAGCAGCGACTAGCACTCCACTAAGGCTCCCGTACCTGATCCAGCAGCGACTAGCACTCCACTAATGCTCCCGTACCTGATCGAGCAGCGACTAGCACTCCGCTAACGCTCCCGTACCTGATCGAGCAGTAACTAGCACTCCGCTAACGCTCCCGTACCTGATCGAGCAGTAACTAGCACTCCGCTAACACTCCCGTACCTGATCAAGCAGTAACTAGCACTCCGCTAATACTCCCGTACCTGATCGAGCAGCGTCTAGTACTCCGCTAACACTCCCGTACCTGATCGAGCAGCGTCTAGTACTCCGCTAACACTCCCGTACCTGATCAAGCAGCGACTAGCACTCCACTTACGCTCCCGTACCTGATCGAGCAGTAACTAGCACTGCGCTAATGCTCCCGTACCTGATCGAGCAGTAACTAGCACTCCGCTAACGCTCCCGTACCTGATCGACCAGTAACTAGCACTCCGCTAACGCTCCCGTACCTGATCGAGCAGTAACTAGCACTCCGCTAACACTCCCGTACCTGATCAAGCAGTAACTAGCACTCCGCTAACACTCCCGTACCTGATCGAGCAGCGTCTAGCACTCCGCTTACGCTCCCGTACCTGATCGAGCAGCGACTAGCACTCCACTAACGCTCCCGTACCTGATCGAGCAGCAACTAGTACTCCGCTAACGCTCCCGTACCTGATCGAGCAGCGACTAGTACTCCGCTAACGCTCCCGTACCTGATCGAGCAGCGACTAGCACTCCTCTTACGCTCCCGTACCTGATCGAGCAGCGACTAGTACTCCGCTAACGCTCCCGTACCTGATCGAGCAGCAACTAGTACTCCGCTAACGCTCCCGTACCTGATCGAGCAGCAACTAGTACTCCGCTAACGCTCCCGTACCTGATCGAGCAGCGACTAGTACTCCGCTAACGCTCCCGTACCTGATGGAGCAGCAACTAGTACTCCGCTAACTCCCGTACCTGATCGAGCAGCGACTAGCACTCCGCTTACGCTCCCGTACCTGATCGAGCAGCGACTAGTACTCCGCTAACGCTCCCGTACCTGATCGAGCAGCAACTAGCACTCCGCTTACGCTCCCGTACCTGATCGAGCAGCGACTAGCACTCCGCTAACGCTCCCGTACCTGATCGAGCAGCGACTAGCACTCCGCTTACGCTCCCGTACCTGATCGAGCAGCGACTAGCACTGCGCTAACGCTCCCGTACCTGATCGAGCAGTAACTAGCACTCCGCTAACGCTCCCGTACCTGATCGAGCAGTAACTAGCACTGCGCTAACGCTCCCGTACCTGATCGAGCAGCGACTAGCACTCCGCTTACGCTCCCGTACCTGATCGAGCAGCGACTAGCACTCCGCTAACGCTCCCGTACCTGATCGAGCTCGACTAGCACTCCGCTAACGCTCCCGTACCTGATCGAGCAGCGACTAGCACTCCGCTTACGCTCCCGTACCTGATCGAGCAGCGACTAGCACTGCGCTAACGCTCCCGTACCTGATCGAGCAGTAACTAGCACTCCGCTAACGCTCCCGTACCTGATCGAGCAGTAACTAGCACTGCGCTAACGCTCCCGTACCTGATCGAGCAGCGACTAGCACTCCGCTAACGCTCCCGTACCTGATCGAGCTCGACTAGCACTCCGCTAACGCTCCCGTACCTGATCGAGCAGTAACTAGCACTGCGCTAACGCTCCCGTACCTGATCGAGCAGCGACTAGCACTCCGCTTACGCTCCCGTACCTGATCGAGCTCGACTAGCACTCCGCTTACGCTCCCGTACCTGATCGAGCTCGACTAGCACTCCGCTAACGCTCCCGTACCTGATCGAGCAGCGACTAGCACTCCGCTAACGCTCCCGTACCTGATCGAGCAGCGACTAGCACTCCGCTTACGCTCCCGTACCTGATCGAGCTCGACTAGCACTCCGCTAACGCTCCCGTACCTGATCGAGCAGCGACTAGCACTCCGCTAACGCTCCCGTACCTGATCGAGCAGCGTCAGCCTGAGCTGATGAATATTCTTGAGCTCAACTTCTTATGTGCTCCATTTACCTGTGCCTGGGTTATTTTAGTGACTATTATAGCTTTTATTACACTTAGCAATAGTTTTAAAGTCTTAGAAACTTTGTTGTGGGTTTTTCTCATTTGTATTATTTTTTGTTGTTTTGTCTATACAGTGTTTTTATCATTATTTTTAAGTTAAACTAAAGCTAGTTGCTCATTTTCATTTAGTTTAAGGTTTTTATTTTATTCCAGTAGTGAAAATGTTTCTTTTTAATGGTTTTAGTTTACCTTGCTTAGAGAAACAGCACAGATCACACACTGGAGTGTGTGTAAGCGGCTCCGTTTACTGTGCAGAAACACTGAAACGCTTTCCTCACTGAGCCTAACGGGTGTTGTTGAGATGTGTGTGTGTGTGTGTGTGTCCTGTTCCCAGATTTAAGAAGATCATCCCCATCCCTGAGCAGAGTTTGGTGCAGATGCTGTGCTTCCTGCTGGAGTGTCTCCTCGTCCCAGAACACACTCCTCCTGACAGCCACAAGGATCTGTACGAGCTCTACTTCGTGTTCGCTGCCGTCTGGGCCTTCGGAGGAACCATGTTCCAGGACCAGGTGTGTGTGTGTGCGCGCGTGTGTGCGCGCGTGTGTGTGTCGGAGGAACCATGTTCCAGGACCAGGTGTGTGTGTGTGTGTGCGCGCGTGTGTGTGTGTGTGTGTCGGAGGAACCATGTTCCAGGACCAGGTGTGTGTGTGTGTGCGCGCGTGTGTGTGTCGGAGGAACCATGTTCCAGGACCAGGTGTGTGTGTGTGCGCGCGTGTGTGTGTGTCGGAGGAACCATGTTCCAGGACCAGGTGTGTGTGTGTGCGCGCGTGTGTGTGTCGGAGGAACCATGTTCCAGGACCAGGTGTGTGTGCGCGTGTGTGTGCGCGCGCGTGTGTGTGTGTGTGTGTCGGAAAAACCATGTTTCAGGACCAGGTGTGTGTGTGTGTGTGTGTGTGTGTGTGTGTGTGTGTGTGTGTGTGTGTGTGTGTGTGTCGGAAGAACCATGTTCCAGGACCAGGTGTGTGTGTGTGTGTGTGTGTGTGTGTGTGTGTGTGTGTGTGTGTGTGTGTGTGTGTGTGTGTGTGTGTGTGTGTGTGTGTCGGAGGAACCATGTTCCAGGACCAGGTGTGTGTGTGTGTGTGTGTGTGTGTGTGTCGGAGGAACCATGTTCCAGGACCAGGTGTGTGTGTGTGTGTGTGTGTGTGTGTCGGAGGAACCATGTTCCAGGACCAAGTGTGTGTGTGTGTGTGTGTGTGTGTGTGTGTGTGCGCGTGTGTGTGTGTGTGTTGGAGGAACCATGTTCCAGGACGAGGTGTGTGTGTGTGTGTGTGTGTGTCTGTGTGTGTGTGTGTGTGTGTGTGTGTCGGAGGGACAATGTTCCAGGACCAAGTGTGTGTGTGTGTGTGTGTGTGTGTGTGTGTGTCTGTGTGTGTGTGTGTGTGTGTGTGTGTGTGTGTGTGTGTCGGAGGAACCATGTTCCAGGACGAGGTGTGTGTGTGTGTGTGTGTGTGTGTGTGTGTGTGTCTGTGTGTGTGTGTGTGTGTGTGTGTGTGTCGGAGGAACCATGTTCCAGGACCAAGTGTGTGTGTGTGTGTGTGTGTGTGTGTGCGCGTGTGTGTGTGTGTGTTGGAGGAACCATGTTCCAGGACGAGGTGTGTGTGTGTGTGTGTGTGTGTGTGTCTGTGTGTGTGTGTGTGTGTGTGTGTGTGTGTGTGTGTGTGTGTGTGTCGGAGGGACAATGTTCCAGGATCAGGTGCGTCTCTGCTGGCTTTACTCCTCATGAACACTGCCTGCTTTAACACTGTGTGTGTGTGTGTGTGTGTGTGTGTGTGTGTGTGTGTGTGTGTGTGTGTGTGTGTGTGTGTGTGTGTGTGTGTGTGTGTGTGTGTGTGTGTGTGTGTGTGTGTGTGTGTTTCACTGCAGCTCGTGGATTACAGGCTGGAGTTCAGCAAGTGGTGGGTGACGGAGTTCAAGAGCGTGAAGTTTCCGGCTCAGGGCACTGTGTTCGATTACTACATCGATCCCGAGAGCAAGAAATTTGAGCCATGGTCAAAAATGGTCCCGAAGTTTGTGATGGATCCTGAAATACCTCTGCAAGTCAGTGTCCAGCTTTACTCTGTTACAGGAAGTGCTGAT
>NW_027508704.1:97500-107500 GCF_051911475.1 Siphateles boraxobius | reverse complement strand
ATGTAACCCTAGTTCCCTGATAGGGAACGAGACGCTGCGTCGAACGCTGTGGGAACACCCCTGCGTTGTGCGTCATGAAGCACGTATGGAATCAGCCTGTGCTGGGGGCTCTTTGTCGTCGCGTAACGCTAACGACGGATACTTCCCTCACAGGGTGGGGGGCGGTCATGAGTGGTCGTCCAGCCCAAGGCCTGTGGCAGGACCATCATCTATCATGGCATATAAATTGTCTAGAGATGTTGGCGGTGTTTCAGGCTCTGAAACACTTCCTAGCAGACCTGAGAGGTCATCAAGTGTTAGTTCAGTCTGACAACACGTCGGTGGTCTCTTATATAAATCATCAAGGGGGCCTGCGGTCTCGCCGGCTTTACAAGTTGACCCGTCAGATCCTCCTGTGGTCCCAAGGGGAGTTACTATCACTGAGAGCAATGTATCTTCCTGGGTATTTGAATGTGGTAGCAGACTCCCTGTCGAGGCAGGGGCCGAGGCCGGGGGAATGGAGACTCCACCCCGAGGTGGACCTATTCGCTTCCAAGGAGACCACGTCTTGTCATCTGTGGGGTTGGACGCTATGGTGCAGCCGTGGCTGAGGTCACGTCTGTTCGCCTTTCCCCCGATTGCTCTGCTACCAGGAGTTCTGGAGATGGTTCGCCGGGACGGGGTCAGCCTTCTACTAGTAGCCCCGTCCTGGCTGGCCCGAGTATGGTTTGCGGACCTGATTTCTCTCCTGGACGGCTCTCCTTTGGAGCTCCCGGTCAGGAGGGATCTACTCTCTCAGGCGGGCGGCACGATATTTCACCCCGCCCAGAATTGTGGAAACTGTGGCCTTGGCCTATGAGGGGGCCCAGCTCATAAATTTAGGTCTCTCAACCGCTGGTTGTTGAGACCATTCTTCACTTCGGAGCTCCATCCACGAGGAAGCTTTATGCCTTGAAGTGGAAACTCTTCACTTCTTGGTGTGGAGAACACTTGCAGTCCAAATCACAGTCTTTGCTGTCCCAACTTAATTGATATAAGTAGTGTAGAACATTATATAGAAACTGTGTCTATTCCTCGCTTAGTGAGGCCAAACAATAAATCTAGTGTAGGATCTAGCAAAAATCTTATTGTAATTAAACCAGAAAATCTAAATATCAGTGAACAAAAACAATTTCTAAAGCTAGGTCTTCTAAACATTAGATCGCTCACACCTAAGGCGGTTATTGTAAATGAAATGGTCACAGATAATAGTTTCGATGTACTTTGCCTTACTGAAACCTGGCTTAAACCAAATGATTATTTCGGTCTAAATGAGTCCACTCCACCAGGATACTGTTATAAGCATGAGCCCCGTCTGATCGGTCGTGGCGGCGGGGTTGCAACAATCTATAGAGATATTCTTAATGTTACTCAGAAAACAGGTCACAGGTTTAATTCGTTTGAAGTACTTGTGCTAAATGTTACGCTCTTAGATGCAAGAAACAAATCCATATTATCTCTAGCCTTGGCTACCCTATATAGACCTCCAGGGCCCTATGCTGATTTCCTAAAAGAGTTTGCATACTTTCTCTCAGATCTATTGGTCAATGTCGATAAAGCAATAATTGTTGGAGACTTTAACATACACGTAGATAATACAAATGATGCGTTAGGGACTGCGTTTACAGATTTATTAAACTCCTTTGGGGTCACGCAAAACGTCAGCGGTCCCACTCATCGTCTAAATCATACACTAGATTTAATTATATCATATGGAACCAATCCAACTGATATAAATATTATACCGCAAAGTGATGATCTCACTGATCATTACATGGTAACTTGTATAATACGTACTGCTGAAATTTGTCACGTTGCGCAACGTTATCGACCAGGCAGAACAATCCTTCCAACCACTATAGATAGATTCTCAAATAGCTTACCTGATCTATCTCAGCTGCGCAGTGCACCCAAACAAACAGATGAACTAGAGGAAATGACTAGCAGTTTGAGCACCATGTTCTCTAGTACACTAGATATTGTTGCACCAATTAGATTAAAAAAGGTAAGAGAGAAAACTAAAGCACCATGGTACAACAGTGCTACGCATGCAATCAAGAGAGAAACTCGTAACTTAGAGCGTAAATGGAAACAAACTAATTTAGAGGTCTTTAGAATCGCGTGGAAAGACAGTATGTCACGTTATAAAAAGGCTCTAAAAGCAGCAAGGGCTGAGCATCTCCGCAAACTAATAGAAAATAACCAAAATAATCCAAGGTTTTTATTCAACACCGTGGCTAGACTAACAAATAAACAAACATCACCAGAGCAAAATATTCCATTACAATATAGTAGTAATGATTTTATGAATTACTTCAATGAGAAAATAGAAAGCATCCGAAACACAATTGTAAATATACAATCCTCTATGATGTCTTATGATTCAGCCTCAATTATGGCCCCTCTAGAACAACTACACCGATTTACAACTATAGGACAGGAAGAGCTAAATAAACTTATCATTGCATCGAAACCAACAACATGTTTATTAGATCCAATACCCACTAAACTACTGAAAGAAGTGTTACCTGTAGTCGAAGAGCCTCTTCTTAATATTATTAACTCGTCTTTATTTTTAGGTCATGTTCCAAAAATATTCAAGCTGGCAGTAATAAAACCTCTCATTAAGAAACCGCAATTAGATCCAAATAACTTAGCAAATTACAGACCCATCTCAAATCTTCCATTTATGTCTAAAATACTAGAAAAAATTGTGTCCGCTCAATTGTGCTCTTTCTTACAAGAAAATGATATCTATGAAAAATTCCAGTCGGGATTCAGACCGCATCATAGCACAGAAACTGCGCTAGTTAAAATTACAAATGATTTACTTTTAGCTTCTGACCAAGGCTGTATCTCAATACTAGTTCTACTCGATCTAAGCGCTGCGTTCGACACTATCGATCATAAAATACTCCTGGATCGACTACAAAACTACACTGGTGTTCAGGGACAGGCATTAAGCTGGTTTAGATCTTACTTATCAGACCGTTACCATTTTGTCTGTCTAAATGGGGAAAAATCAAAGATAACGTCAGTAGACTATGGAGTGCCGCAAGGATCGGTGTTAGGCCCTCTGCTATTCTCAATATATATGCTGCCACTTGGTAATATTATAAGAAAACATGGAATTAATTTCCACTGTTATGCTGATGACACTCAATTATATATCTCATCACGACCAGATGAAAACACTAACTTATCTAAATTGACAGAGTGTCTAAATGATATAAAATGCTGGATGACGTGTAATTTCCTGCTATTAAATTCAGATAAAACGGAGGTACTACTTATTGGTCCAAAAAACTACCCACAAAATCCCTTACAATACAACTTTAATTTAGAAGGATGTCCTGTTACTTTATCCACTACAGTAAAAGACCTGGGTGTTATACTAGACCGCAACTTGACTTTCGAAAATCATATTTCATATATTACAAGAACAGCCTTTTTCCACCTTAGAAACATTGCTAAGCTACGCAACATGCTATCTGTTTCTGATGCAGAAAAGTTAGTTCATGCTTTCATGACCTCGAGACTAGATTACTGTAATGCTTTATTAGCTGGCTGTCCTACATCCTCAATTAACAAGCTACAGTTAGTGCAAAATGCAGCTGCTAGAGTTCTTACTAGATCAAGAAAATATGATCATATAACACCTATTTTATCATCTCTACACTGGTTACCTATTAAGTTACGTATCAATTACAAAGTATTCCTACTGACCTATAAAGCCCTAAATGGTTTAGCTCCTGTGTATTTAACAGACCTTCTATCGCCATACAATCCATCGCGCTCTTTAAGATCACTAAATTCGAGGCTTCTGGTCATTCCTAGGATATCTAAGTCCACTAAAGGAGGGAGGGCGTTCTCGCATTTAGCTCCTAAACTCTGGAATAGCCTTCCTGATATTGTACGAGCCTCAGACTCGCTGTCCCAGTTTAAAACTAGATTAAAGACGCATCTCTTTAACCAAGCATTCACTTAATGCTTAACCTTTGATACTGCTGAATCGGTTCGAATGCATTAACATTATGAACATCAGCTATGCTAATTATTTCCCATCTGCCTTTCTGCTGTTATCTCGGGACGCTAGTCCCGAGGTAAATAGCGTTCGTCAGCTCCAGTTTGTATCCAGCCTCTCACGGAGACTTCAGATGACCCAACACCTGTGAAGAGACGACTCGACGCCTGTGAAGAGACGACTCAAAGCCGGCGATATGTTATGCCATAAATTAATACTTGATTAACTAACTGTATTTTTCTATGTACATTTCCGAAATGCAATTTCTGTAAAGCTGCTTTGAGACAATGTGTATTGTGAAAAGCGCTATACAAATAAATTTGAATTGAATTGAATTGAATTGACCCAGTTAACTGCCCAGTGGGTGCAGTGCTGGAGTTTCTGCAGGAGCGTTTCTCTGCAGGGTTATCCCCCTCCACACTAAAGGTGTATGTGGCGGCACTGGCTGCTTACCACGTCCCTTTCAGTGGAGTTTTTCTTGGGAGACACCCACTTATAACTAGTTTCCTTCGTGGCACACTGAGGCTGAGGCCAGCAGTTCGTACGAGGGTGCCGACCTGGGATCTGGCCATCGTATTAGAAGGTCTTTCCCTAGCTCCCTTTGAACCTATAGAAGAAGTTCCTGAGAAGTTTCTCACCTTTAAAACTATCTTTCTTCTTGCTATCTCCTCACTAAAAAGAATTGGAGATTTGCAGGCTCTGTCGGTTTCACCCTCGTAACTGGAATTTTCGCCTGGCATGGTTAAGGCTTTTCTGCATCCTAGACCAGGTTACGTTCCCAAGGTCCCTACTAATTTTGTTAGACCTACAGTTCTGCAGGCCTTTTGTCCTCCTCCATTTCTGTCTTCTGACCAGAAGAAACTTAATTTACTCTGCCCTGTTAGGGCATTAGACGCTTATGTCCACAGAACTGCCCTGTGGAGGAAATCAGAACAACTATTTGTGTGCTTTGGGCCACCTAGGAAGGGGTGTCCCGCGTCTAAACAAAGAATGAGCAAGTGGGTGGTCGAGGCTATCTCACTTGCTTATGAGTCGGCTGGTCAGCCTTCCCCTTTGGCTGTACGAGCCCACTCTACCAGGAGTATGGCTGCTTCAAAAGCTTTATTGTCATGAATTTCCTTGAGTGATGTTTGTGATAAGTCTGGATGGTCTTCACCGCATACTTTTATTAAGTTCTATGACCTAGACTTAAGCTCTACCCCTGGGGCACAGGTGCTCTCGTCCTCTGTGTGCTAGTTCTCACATGACGGTCACTTGGTCCTATGGCGACGTGGGTTACGAATGTAACCCTAGTTCCCTGATAGGGAACGAGACGCTGCGTCATTCCGCCATACTCCCGGCATTCCCGTAAGCGCTTCCTTCAGGCCTATCAGAAGCTGATGCGCTTGTGTTTTTGGGGTGCTTTATAGTTTCCTGGTCGATGACGTCACCCGCCTATGACGTTCCATCTCTCCATTGGACTGATTCCATACGTGCTTCATGACGCACAACGCAGGGGCGTTCCCACAGCGTTCGACGCAGCTCGAAGTTCCCTTGAAAGGGAACGGAGTTATCTGTTTGTGCAAATGAAATATTACTGAGTTCATTTGCAAGAACAGATAACTCCGTTTTTGTTCATTTTCATATATTATGGTTTTTTTTTTTACTTGTAACAAACAACTTGTAAATGTCCCAATTGGGAGAGGGTGAGCAATTTTCAAAGAGTTTAATTAAATTTTCATGTTATATATTTTTGGATGTATTTTTGAGTTAATAAACTTGGCACATAATATTAATCTATCTAAATATCGATAAATCGACTGATATTGCCCTGAATCTAATCGAATCGTAATCATATCGCAGAATTTTTTGAGGTATGTTGAGGGAAAGAGATGTAGATTAGAATGATTCTGAAGTGAGACTTGAGTCTCGAATGGTCCATGGAAGAGGGTCCAATGGTAATTTCCTTTGTTTTCTCAGAGAAAAGCCCTCTCTCCCAGTCTTACAACAGGAATAAATGATATTTTGAAAGGTATTAAAAAAGAAAACAGTCATTTTAAATTGTCATAATATTGAATAAATTATTAATTAATATTATTTTTTTTTTTTTATCAAATAAATGCAGCCTTGGTGAGCAAAGGGACTTCTTTTAAAACATAAAAAAATCTTACCAATCCAAAACTTTTGACTGGTAGTGTATATATAAATTATTTTGAAAATGTTTGATATAGTGTCACCTCTGAAAGCTGAAGCACAGGCTTAATGTGCGACTGTTGAACCGTGTTTCTCAGAGGCATTTCTCGGTGTTTGCGCTGTCGTTCCCCGGAGTGGAGGCGCTGAACACCATCTACTGCAGCATCCTGAGCCAGCACCTGAGCGGAGACGGCTTCCCCGCGGCCCTGCAGAAGAGCAGCGCTCAGCTAGTCACGCTAGCACTCGCGCTCCACCAGCGCATCGCCACCACCTTCCTTCCCACCGCCATCAAGTTCCACTACATCTTCAACCTCCGCGACCTCTCCAACATATTCCAGGTACTGTAATCCGGGCAGCGTCTCCCGCTCTCTTTAACTGCGGAACGTTTATAATCTTTCCTATGTATAATATTACATTTATAAGTCATGAGTAATTTCAGTCTCAAATGACTAATGATTGAAAGGCAAGGCTGATGGTTTGAGATGAGCCATAGATTATTGATGAACTGAATAAAACAGTGGTTCAGATGTCACTGCACTTGGTGTGACTCTGTCACAAGCCCACCGATCAGCTTCTGATTAGTTCCTCTTTGCAGGCGAAATGAATAATTAACTCATCAATGGCATCTTTTCATGTGCACATCCTGACAGATGCAGACAAAGCCATTTCATCCATTAGTTAAAAGTAATTTCAGGTTTTTTCTAACCATCAGACATGCATGTGGTCCATTCTCCCGCATAAACAGTCGACACGTCCCGCTTTTAACTGGGGGTCTTATGGCCCAGCTCTTGTTATTGTGCGGGATTAGACAAACGCTCTTCGGATTTCATTGTTTTAAAGGGCTTCACTGGGCCCCGTTTCCTCGGTTTAGAGCTGATGACAGTGTAAGAGAAGAGAAGCGCCTGTGAACCTCTGAGCCGTCGCAGTAATGAAGCGGAAGGAGACGCAGCTGAAGGAACATTTGAAGATCGGCCCTTAGTTCTGCCTTACTAATTCAGCTCACAGTCCAGAGCCTCAAAGCTCTCGCTCCCAGCGTCATCTTATTTACAGCACTGCATGCTCACGCTCGGTGTGTGTGTGTGTGTGTGTGTGCTGAGGAGACCGCAGTGAGACGCTGTTTCTCAGACTGCTTTAATTAGTTGGCGATACGCAGGATTGAACGTCTCGTGTTACACCGAGAGGGACCCAAAGGCCCAATCCCATCACTTTTGTTTTTGTGAACGGTTTAAAAAAAATTAAAAGGCAGCTTATTTGCCCCACAGCCAAGAAAAGTTCCATTTTAATAAAGTTCAGACTGTTAGATGCTGTCGGCAGATACTGTACTTCATTTCAACACTGTGACTGACGTGAAGTCATTAGTTTACAGTCGTGTGTGAGAGAAGGCTAAGATAATGAGGCTCCGCTGAGGACGTGAGTGTGTGTGTGTGTGTGTGTGTGTAGCGAGCAGTGTGTGTGTGTGTGTGTGTGTGTGTGTGTGTGTGTGTGTGTGTGTGTGTGTGTGTGTGTGTGTGTGTGTGTGTGTGTGTGTGTGTGTGTGTGTGTGTGTGTAGCGAGCAGTGTGTGTGACGCTCAAGAGCCCAACGCCGACACACACACACACTGCTCGCTGTATGTCATCGTGACGGCCCTCCTCAGCCTATATGTGCTGATCAGCGACGGCCAATCAGTGTGCTGGATCTGGCATCTGGACTGCAGTGAAGCGGGCCGCACAATAATGAACACCGCAGCACTTATGGAGCACGCGCAGTTTGATATTATATAGTTTAATTAAGATTTATATATATATATAATTAGGTTTTTTCGATTTGTCATTTCTTTTCTCTGTATTAAATCAACTTTTTTCTTTTTGTTACACGTTGGCAACTTTGTCTTACACTTTTTTAAATGCTTTATTCATTTATATTTGGCTAGTTTTTAAATGGCTTTTATGTATAGATTTTTATTGTTGTACCCTTATTCCAAACTTTCAGTCCTAAAAACCACTGATAATTTAAGCAAAGAGTGAATTAAAAGAATAAATATATATATATAAACAAAATAATAACATATAAATAAAAACAATAAAATAATTTCTTGTTTCAGTATTTATTATGTGAAACCATTTATATAAATAGTCATTAATATATTTAATAGTTAAATAAAGTGTAATTTTATTGCGAAAGATTTTTACGTTTTAAAATTTTCAGCACAGAATGTAATGAAACTCCTAATTTGACGTGTAGAAATATGATTCTGAAGAAAATGACTTATGAACTTGATTATTTTACGGTTGTTTATAATCTACATAAGTGCCTATACTGTACTGTATAAAGCGCTGTAGAAGTAAAGATGACTTGATAACAGCAGGGTTGCTGGATAGTAGATTAGGATTCAATAATCTACAGATATCTTTGGAGCAGTTTTCTGGATTCAGAAGTGAAATGATAATCCTGCTTTGAGACCCTTTAGTTAGCTTGAACAGATGCAGTCTCAGCTCCTGCCGGCACAGAGCTAGTTCCCCGGGTGAGCGACGCTGGGCAGCTGTTACTCCCGTCTCCTGATGATAATCAATACGCCTCGCTGCACTCTTTTGATCAATCTCCTTATTTTGGAGATTAACGACAGCCTCCCGGTCACTTCTGTGAGCAACGACCCTGACGGAGACCTGTAGAACAAAGGACATGATGACATAATAATTCATCTTGGTGGCTGAAATCCCTCTTAGTCACTTTCAGATCATTGTAGAGTTTATAGTTGTGGAATATTAGGGCCATTGCACAGAGTCCGAAATTTTCGTATAAGTTTTTTCATATTCGTGATTCGGTGTCTCTGAATTGTCAAAACACCATTTAAACTGCTTGCTACAGATGCGAAAAATGCAGAAAATCGAACACGATCCGATTTTTTTATGACGGACGAAAGTTTCGGAGGCAGTGTGCAAGCGTAATTGACATAACCTGAGGTTGCTTTTTTTTTTTTTTTTTACGTGCAAAAATTTCGGATGCGAATTTCGGACTCAATATGCAATGGCCTTTAGACGAACCATATATACTTCTTTCCCAAAAGCATCAATGCTCAAACAATTGATATCTGAATTGTTTGCCTTGGCTTTATTGCTTTGCCACTGAGATGCAAAAGAGTATTTTGAGATGTGAAATGCTGGAGAAGCAACGCTAACTCTTGTGTTGTGTCACTCAGGGAATCCTGTTCTGCACCAGCGAGTGTGTGCGCACCCCTCAGGACCTGCTCAAGATCTTCCTGCACGAGGCCAGCCGGGTCTACCGAGACAAGATGGTGGACGACAGAGACTTCGCCCTGTTTGACAAACTGCAATCAGACACGGTGAAGAAGATCTACCAGGTGAGCGTGGAGCGAGAGCCAGTGCTAATCGAAGCTAAAGCCGTTCTCTCCACGAGAGAGAAGGAGAGAAACAGCTTTCCGTCCCCTTATCTGTGCACGCTCACTCCTGCAGAACTGCAGAAAAACACACAGTTCATGCTGGTTTAAGAGGAACATGAACTGATTGAATTCTCAGTCATTTGGTTGAACTTCCCAAGGCAGCAGCACTGAACGTTAGTCAATATTTCATGGAGTTTTGAGGCTGTTTTTATCCCCACTAGGATATGGAGGAGACTCTGGAGGAGACCACGGCCATGAACATGTTCTGCCACTTCGCCACGGGCATCGGGGAACCCAAATACATGCCGGTGCAATCCTGGGCGAGCCTGAACAAAACCCTGCTGGAAGCGCTGGACGGCTACAACGAAGTGAACGCGGCTCTGAACCTGGTTCTGTTCGAGGACGCCA
>NW_027508704.1:0-90000 GCF_051911475.1 Siphateles boraxobius | reverse complement strand
CTTAAAGTTTTGACCAGTCTGGAAGAAATAAATCAGACCAGACTAAGCAGTTTATGCGACTGGACTATCCCTTTTGAGTTGACATTAATCACCCAAACTCCTCATTGCCACTGATGCCGAGTTCACACTGCTCGATTTTAGGCCCGATTTTCACTCGCCAACAGGTTTTGCGAAATCACCGTCAACTGCCTGAAATTAGAGGCAAACCAGTGCTCGTTCACGCGAGTGACAGTCACGCAGTGTGAGTTATCAAAGACGCCATCTGACAGTGTGAGATATTTGACATGATCAAAATCTGGACCTGTTGGCGCTTCAAAATCCTGCGGTGTGAATGTGTTCTGACCGAGAACTACAGCGGTGGTGGCCTACAGCCAATGAGAGAGCAAGGAAGTTATAGACCAGAATATCTGCTTTACAGTTATATCAAACAGAAACGAAGCACAAACACCCGCTTGCCCAGACGCCACAGCGGCGCATTAACCCTCGCTCTCCTGAGCAGAACACAGTCTCCGATCTCTCCCTGATTATCTGTTTATATTCCTCCTCTTCACTGCAACTCAGCACACAGACCATTCGGATCGCAGGCTTCTTGAAGGCTGTCTTTCATTTTTAATAATAATTCTAGTCTCGAGAACAGTGCTTGGACGAGTTTAAAATCATGCAATGGGAACTATAAGTGTGTTCTCAGCAACACTTGTGCTAATTATTCTGAGGCGTTATTTCTTCTCTCATGCTTGCTTCTGTTTGAGCCGCATTATGCCTTCTGACGGATCGAATACTGTGTGTGTGTGTGTGTGTGTGGTCCTCAGGTAATGGATTGGGGATCTGTCCTCGCTCCCACCAGCCTTTAGATGGAAAGCTATCAGAAAGCTCATTTAAACGCAGAGATTATACTTGCTAGGGGCGAGAGGGGAAGAAATGTAAAATCAAAATCCACACACACTTTACGCTATTGTACTGTTAGAGATCGACGCCCACCAGAATAACCTATTTACATTAACGGCAGAGAGCCGGCCTGGCTAGAAATCAAAATTAAAAGTAGGTGCTAATGAGGCAGAAAGGTTATTAATGGAGCTCCAGGCTGCTTTATTGAGGTGGGACCCGCTAACATGTAATTAGCGGATATCAATTCAAGCTAGTTTGTCCCGCTCGCATTCGGGGGCGTCGAGGTGGACCGGCTGCTTTGCTTTTTATTTGTTTTATAGCCACTCATTAAGCGTTTCATCTTAAATGAGAATCTGTGTTGTTTTTCTTTGCTCAAAATAAGCATGTTTATGATGCAACCTTCTTAATGACGATCAGAGCGGCCCGGGTTTATGGTCACGGTCCCGCTTTGTGTACTATCTAGAGTTCGTTTGCCTATTTATCTCAAACTGTCTCTTTTAAGATGACTCATGATATTTTAACCAGCCTATATTACGCTTGTGTTCTTTGATGTAAACTTGTGAAGATGAGAATCGTCTCTCTGACTGAAGAGGATCATTACAGTCGTTTCATGTAGTTTGAGAAACTTCCATCGAGAGCTTGAAGAGTGCTTCTGACTGCGCTTCCAGGGCAATTAGTCCTCCATCATCTTTACCTCCTATTCATCAGTGTAATTACCCACATGATAGCAACTTGATTCTGTGGGCATCGCAGGGTTTTGCTACCCGAGGGCAGTCTGGCTTCCTGGAGGATAATCAGCAGGTTTGGAGCAGATTCGAGAGGAGTCTGGGATTGCTGGAGAACTGCTTCGGCGTGCCTTATTTGACTATTTGTTTGCTGTGGGATTGAGTCTGACAACAGTTGTTCAGCTAATTGCGTATTTCGCCCAATTTTCTCTCCCGATCGGCTTTTCCCGCTCTGACTCTGTTTGCCTCGCAGAATAAGTGCCAATCGCATAATCCATTGTGACATATAAAAACAAAAAGACGTTCATTACCAAACGTTCATTCGCCTCGAGGGATTGTCATTTATCTCTTAAAACTTCCAGCGCTCAATTCTCCGATAATATCACTAATATTATTTCACAATGACTCCAGAACAAAAACAAATAGCCTGTTATTCAAAACAACTGGTGATGCAATTAGTTGATGACAGAAAGCTCATTAGCTCCTCGACAGACTTTAATACTGAATAATAAATACAGCATAAATATTATTATGATGCCACTTTATAATAAGGTCCCATACATTTACAGCATTTATTAGTTTTTTATCATAATTAGGGTTATAATTATATATTATATACAGACATCAGATATAATTTCTTATATTTTTTTACTAGTGTGTGCAAGACACTATAGTTCATTAGTTCATAGTTCATATCCAGGTGAGGAGAGCAAAATAAAGTGAACTGTGACATATTATACCCAAATACTCTTCATACAGTGACTACCAGTAACACAAATTTGGGACCAAAAATGATTCGGACACTTTGAGCTGATCATGTTTTGCTGAAGTGTTTTTTCTTTAATTGCTAATGCACCTTTTTACACACAGACTGAACAACACGAAGCATTGCTTGGTGACTGGTTGAGCTAAACTGGTATTATCTAATTGTGTAGTTAAATTTAACAGCTGACAGATATTCAACATAATTCATGTGTGAGAGTCTAACAGAAGGACGGACAAAACCAGTGAAATATCAACTGAGTTCTTGTCAGATTTTATTATCATTTTGTAAACTATAGTGAATAAACTGTGATAATGTGAGAAATGTTGAAGTCTGAATATATTCTGGTTTGACTGTATATAATTGTTGTGTGTGTTGGTTTGACTGTATATAATTGTTGTGTGTGTTGGTTTGACTGTATATAATTGGTGTGTGTGTTGGTTTGACTGTATATAATTGTTGTGTGTGTTAGTTTGACTGTATATAATTGGTGTGTGTGTTGGTTTGACTGTATATAATTGTTGTGTGTGTTAGTTTGACTGTATATAATTGTTGTGTGTGTTAGTTTGACTGTATATAATTGGTGTGTGTGTTGGTTTGACTGTATATAATTGTTGTGTGTGTTGGTTTGACTGTATATAATTGTTGTGTGTGTTGGTTTGACTGTATATAATTGTTGTGTGTGTTGGTTTGACTGTATATAATTGTTGTGTGTGTTGGTTTGACTGTATATAATTGTTGTGTGTGTTGGTTTGACTGTATATAATTGTTGTGTGTGTTAGTTTGACTGTATATAATTGGTGTGTGTGTTGGTTTGACTGTATATAATTGGTGTGTGTGTTGGTTTGACTGTATATAATTGTTGTGTGTGTTGGTTTGACTGTATATAATTGTTGTGTGTGTTGGTTTGACTGTATATAATTGTTGTGTGTGTTGGTTTGACTGTATATAATTGGTGTGTGTGTTGGTTTGACTGTATATAATTGGTGTGTGTGTTGGTTTGACTGTATATAATTGTTGTGTGTGTTGGTTTGACTGTATATAATTGGTGTGTGTGTTGGTTTGACTGTATATAATTGTTGTGTGTGTTGGTTTGACTGTATATAATTGTTGTGTGTGTTAGTTTGACTGTATATAATTGGTGTGTGTGTTGGTTTGACTGTATATAATTGGTGTGTGTGTTGGTTTGACTGTATATAATTGTTGTGTGTGTTGGTTTGACTGTATATAATTGTTGTGTGTGTTGGTTTGACTGTATATAATTGTTGTGTGTGTTGGTTTGACTGTATATAATTGGTGTGTGTGTTGGTTTGACTGTATATAATTGGTGTGTGTGTTGGTTTGACTGTATATAATTGGTGTGTGTGTTGGTTTGACTGTATATAATTGTTGTGTGTGTTGGTTTGACTGTATATAATTGTTGTGTGTGTTGGTTTGACTGTATATAATTGTTGTGTGTGTTGGTTTGACTGTATATAATTGTTGTGTGTGTTGGTTTGACTGTATATAATTGGTGTGTGTGTTGGTTTGACTGTATATAATTGTTGTGTGTGTTGGTTTGACTGTATATAATTGGTGTGTGTGTTGGTTTGACTGTATATAATTGTTGTGTGTGTTGGTTTGACTGTATATAATTGTTGTGTGTGTTGGTTTGACTGTATATAATTGGTGTGTGTGTTGGTTTGACTGTATATAATTGGTGTGTGTGTTGGTTTGACTGTATATAATTGTTGTGTGTGTTGGTTTGACTGTATATAATTGGTGTGTGTGTTGGTTTGACTGTATATAATTGTTGTGTGTGTTGGTTTGACTGTATATAATTGTTGTGTGTGTTGGTTTGACTGTATATAATTGTTGTGTGTGTTGGTTTGACTGTATATAATTGGTGTGTGTGTTGGTTTGACTGTATATAATTGTTGTGTGTGTTAGTTTGACTGTATATAATTGGTGTGTGTGTTGGTTTGACTGTATATAATTGGTGTGTGTGTTAGTTTGACTGTATATAATTGTTGTGTGTGTTAGTTTGACTGTATATAATTGGTGTGTGTGTTGGTTTGACTGTATATAATTGTTGTGTGTGTTGGTTTGACTGTATATAATTGTTGTGTGTGTTAGTTTGACTGTATATAATTGGTGTGTGTGTTGGTTTGACTGTATATAATTGTTGTGTGTGTTAGTTTGACTGTATATAATTGTTGTGTGTGTTAGTTTGACTGTATATAATTGGTGTGTGTGTTGGTTTGACTGTATATAATTGGTGTGTGTGCATGTATTGCTGATTTCTGCGGTGTCTCAGGTGGACGATCTGAAGGCCAAGCTGGCGGCGCAGGAGGTGGAGCTGAAGCTGAAGAACGAGAGCGCTGATAAACTGATCCAGGTCGTGGGAGTGGAGACGGAGAAGGTGGCGAAGGAGAAGACCGTGGCTGATGACGAGGAGAGGAAGGTGGCCATCATCGCAGAGGAAGTGATGCGCAAACAGAGAGACTGTGAGGAGGACCTGGCTAAAGCCGAACCTGCGCTCATAGCGGCTCAGGAGGCGCTCAACACTCTCAACAAGGTCCGACATCTCACTTTATAATATACACTACCGTTCAGAAGTTATGGAGCCGTAAGATTTTTAATGTTTTTAAAAGAAGTCTCTTCTGCTCACCAAGGCTGCATTTATTTGATTAAAAATACTTAAAAAGCAGTAATATTGTTAAATATTATGACAATTTAAAATCACTGTTTTCTATTTTAATATATTTTAAAATGCAATTTATTCCTGTGATCAAAGCTGAATTTTCAGCATCATTACTCCAGTCTTCAGTGTCACATGATCCTTCAGAAATCACTATAATATGATGATTTGATGCTCAAGAAACATTTATGATTATTATCAGTGTTGAAAACAGATTCTTTGATGAATGGAAAGTTCAAAAGAACAGCATTTATTTGAAATAGAATATTTTGTAACATTATAAATGTCTTTAATCTGTTGATCAATTGAATTAATCCTTGATGAATAAAAGTATTGATTTCTTTTATTTCTTTCCCCCATAAAATAAAATAAAAATTCTTACTGACTTATTAAAGAAGTTTAATGTTACAAAAGCTTTCTATTTCATATAAATGCTGTTCTTTTGAACTCTCTATTCATCAAAGAGTGCGGAAATAAAAAAAGTAAATAACTGTTTTCAACACTGATAATAATCATAAATGTTTCTTGAGCATCAAATCATCATATTATAGTGATTTCTGAAGGATCATGTGACACTGAAGACTGGAGTAATGATGCTGAAAATTCAGCTTTGATCACAGGAATAAATTACACTTTACTATATATTCACATAGAAAACAGCTGATTTACATTACAATAATATTTAACAATATTACAGTTTTTTTGTGTATTTTTAATCAAATAAATACGCCCTTGGTGAGCAAAAGAGACTTATTTTCAAAACATAAAATATCTTACTGATCCTAAACCTTTGACGGGTAGTGTATGTATGTATGTATGTATAACTATATTTTTATATACTGTAGAGTATTGAAGTTTTTTAGAAGGTCTGCTCACTGTATATTTTTCTTGTTTTGCCCCTTTTCTTCGTGTTTCTAGAACAATCTGACGGAGCTGAAGTCGTTCGGTGCGCCTGTAGCCGCTGTGACGAACGTGACGGCCGCTGTGATGGTGTTAGCGGCTCCCGGCGGCCGCGTTCCCAAAGACCGCAGCTGGAAGGCAGCCAAAGTGATGATGGCGAAGGTTGACGCCTTCCTCGATTCGCTGATCAATTTCAAGAAGGAAAACATTCACGAGAACTGTCTCAAAGCCATCAAGCCGTACCTGCAGGACCCAGACTTCCAGCCGGAGCTCATCGCAGCTAAATCTAACGCGGCCGCAGGCCTGTGCTCATGGGTCATCAACATCGTGAAGTTTTATGAGGTTTACTGCGAGGTGGAGCCCAAGAGACAAGCCCTGAGCAAAGCTAACAGTGACCTGGCCACCGCGCAGGACAAGCTCTCCGTCATCAAGGCTAAGATCAACGTGAGTTTCTGATCAACAGCAGCGACAAGACTAGAATAGCCCGTGTAAACACACTTATATAGGTTGCTGACAAGTATGCTATATATATAAATATGGTATACCTTCTACGAACATTTTGAACATTTTAATGTATCAAACTGTTATCGTTACGCATACAGATTAAATGGCCTCGTATTAATTACGATAAAATGAATGTGACACCACAGTATTGTTTAAAATGAATTATTGAAGGGAAACAGTGGAAAGTGTTGAAGAGCATAAAAGCTTGACCTAAGACCTTTATCCATTTACATTTGTGTGCATTTTTACATAAAATCGTGATGTAGATAAAAATTGATTTATTTATTTATTTTCTTGTATTATCTCTTTATATCCTTTCCTTAATTTTTTAATTACTTCACATTATTTGTATTCTATATACTCTATTTCTGCACTATGTATTCACTTTAGCAATATTCTAAATGTCTCTCAGACTATAGATCAGTTTGACTGGTTGAATGTGTTAAAACTACACACTGCTTTATACAGTCTTTACATATATCCACACAAGCACACGTGAGTTCAGCATTGGGGTTTACAAGTAACGTGTGATTAAAATGTGTGATTCAAACGTTCTTATAACATCCTGCCTTCTTCTCTCGACAGCAACTGAATGAGAACTTGGCGAAGCTGATGGCTAAGTTTGAGAAGGCCACGACAGACAAGCTGCGGTGCCAACAGCAGGCCGAGACCACAGCGCTCACCATCGCGCTCGCTAACCGCCTGGTGAGCCAATCAGAGACTTCATTACGGAGAAATAGATGAGCAAGCCAAACAGAAAAACATGAATAATAATTAAAATGCAGCAAACCCCGAGAATCAGTAATTTCTGCTGTGCACTGAAGCGTGCAGCTCTTCTCGTCAGCAGTTAATCACACAAACACACAAACACACACATATGCGGCAGAGCTGGTGTTTGCTGAAGCACACATATAAACCATTGTTTGATCTGGGAATGATTGTGACCCGCGGTGTGCGAGGGGTTAAAGGTGAAGTGTGTCATTTCCTCACCATTACCACCAGTAGTAATTACCACTTTAGTGTTACTAAAAACAGCATCATTTCAGGAGAAACACACAGGCCACAGATGTCAGACGTACTGCAATTCTGAGTCTTTTAGAAAATCTACTTTTCACAAAAAATAAAAAAAATATATATATACTAGGGATGCACCGAAATTTCGGCTGCCGAAAATGCCATTCCGTTTTTCCCTGAAAGAGAAAAAAGGACGAAAATATGCCGCCCGCTTTGTAGGACTACTTTATTTTGATAATACGCGAAAAAATAAATCTGTTAAATCTGATTCTGCTGCATAGAACTGAATGATGAATAATATGTTGATATATTGATATTAATACATTGATATTTAATATTATTTTAATGTAGGCCTATTTTCTGTCAAATTTTTGTGTTACTTGAAATAAAAGTGTGGTTATTTTATTTATTCAGATTCATTAAATGATTATATTTAATTAAAAAGTTTAATAATACAATTATACAAAAAACGAATTTAAAATAAGATTTTTTTATTTTTAAGTAATTTTCGGTTTCGTTTTCGGCCCAGAATTTTCATTTCGGTGCATCACTAATATATACTGTATATTACTTTGAAGTTTAATGAGTGCTTTCTGTGAGTGTTTTGAGTGATCTTGTGCGGTTGTGTGTGTGTCAGGTCGGGGGTCTGGCGTCGGAGAACGTGCGCTGGGCCGAAGCCGTGAAGACCTTTAAGAGTCAGGAGGAGACTCTGTGTGGAGACGTGCTCCTCATCACTGCGTTCGTCTCTTATCTGGGATACTTCACCAGACGCTACCGCCTGGAGCTGATGGACAACACCTGGAGGCCGTACCTCAGCCAGCTCGAGGTCTGGTCACAGCTCAATCTCAGCTTTCATTTCAACAATTACATGTGCATGTTTGATTAAGGCCAATGTGGCTTTCCTTTGAAATCTACAAGCATAACTGCTTCCTTTGTGTGTCGAGCGAAACGGTTCTGGAACAAGAACACATGTGGGCGGGGCTTGACTGTGTCCGTGGGGAATTGATTGGATGGTTGTGGTTTGCTATTGGCTGATCTCATGTGAGTGACAGGTTATAGCCCCGCCCACATCGTCAGAGAAGAGAAGAGATGCTGCAAGAGGAACTTATTCTGATTCAAGAATTATCCATTTTGATTTCATGGTGACTTTAATCGTTTAAAATGCATAATGTAAAAAGGGTTCATAGACAGACGTAGGCTCAGACTCGCTCTCACTCACTATTATATGTTCGGTGTAAAACGAAACTGTTGTCATGTTTTACTGCAGGACAGCAGATGCGAGTGTGTGTTCTGTCATCTGTGCAGGACTGTGATATGAAGAGTGTGTGAAGTAACATATTCCAGCAGCTGTGTGAGAGTGAACAGCACATAACAGGCACAATACCGCTATAAACATGAATATCTATTGGTGCAATATGCATCACATGACTAAACTTACGTCCTCGGTTTCACAGTCCACACTACAACGCGAAAACGGCATTTTCAAATCGATCCACTTTGGAAAGCGTTTTCAAAAAGCTTTGTTTTCATTAATAAGAACGCCGTCTCAGTGTGACGGAAGGCCAATCGGAGAGAAAAAGACATTAGTGTGGAGAAGGCCTGAGTATCCGCCAGTCATCGCCTGTTGTCCCGCAGGTGCCGATCCCGGTGACTCCCGGCCTGGACCCGCTCACCATGCTCACGGACGACGCTGACATCGCCACCTGGCAGAACGAGGGGCTCCCTGCGGACCGCATGTCCACGGAGAACGCCACCATCCTCACCAGCTGCGAGCGCTGGCCCCTCATGGTGGACCCGCAGCTGCAGGGCATCAAGTGGATCAAACACCGGTACGGGGAGGACCTGCGCATCATCAGGATCGGCCAGAGAGGGTACGCACTATACGCTCACAACCGACCTTACTGAGTCTGCTTGGGTCATCATTAAAGCTGACTCCTGCACTGTCACACAGATATCTGGACTCCATTGAAAGGGCTTTATCTGTGGGGGAAGTCGTCCTCATCGAGAACTTAGAAGAGGCGGTGGATCCGGTGCTCGGGCCGCTGCTCGGCCGGGAGACGATCAAGAAAGGACGGTGAGAGTGTTTAAATCACCTTATTAATAATATTGGATAAAAACAGGGGCCGGATTTGCTAAACATTCTTAAGAATAAAATTCTTCTTAACTGCCAAATTCTTCTTAGTTTCTAACTTAAGAAAAAGATAAGAATATTTTGTATTCCCAAAAAATCTTCTTATGAATTTTCTTAACAACTTTCTTAAGAAGTTTTTCGTGAATCCGGTCCCTGGCTCATAATTCTTGTTTGCTTTTGTTGACATATTACAGTTAGGGTAAAGGTTTTTACAAAAGGGTTTTCTCTTTTTATCACTCCATAAATCAGAAAATACTGTCAACAGACGGAAAACAAATACATTTCCACCATGTTTTCAGGAATGAAATGTTATATAAATCAGGCCAATGATAATAAGAGCAAACCTCCTGAATATAGATATGAATGAAACTGTGTGTGAAGCTGCTGAAGTGGAGATTAATGACTCAAACTCTCTGCCTGAAAAGATGTGTATTGAGTTTGAAATCTACACACGCTAAGAGATAAAGTGCAATAAAAGAAACACTTAAATGTGCCTTTTGGATGATTTCATTCCTCTAGTCTGAAAGAAGAAGCAAAATAGAGTTCTAAACTGAGCAGTGCATGAAGATCACTGGGTTTGCCGGTAATGTCTCGCCTTAAAACACTGTCGCATGAAGGTTTTTTGTTGTTGTTTAAATTGATTATTGTGTTATTTATTCACGTCACCTCTGTCCAAACCTGTATGATGTTTTTTTTGTGTGTATGTTTTTAAACACAAAAGGGATATTGTGTTCCATATTTTTGAGTTTGACAGTGTCTAACTTTCTCCTCCTTTGATGTAGCATGAGAGTAGGGCAGGGGCGGTATGGGTTTTTTATAACCGCGGTTGAAAAGCAGGATATTCCCGCGGTATAGCGGTGAACCGCTTTAAATACACACAACCCCCCCTCCCCCCGACAGACTTTAGCGCACACACCAGAAGTAATTTTTGCTAGACAGACTTTGTGAAATATTGTCACATACATCCAAAAAAACAAGCACATTTTGAAATAGTCAAATTTTCATCAAGCAGTAATTTGGCATGAACCAATCACTGAATAGATTTCCTCATTTAAGAAAATTCTCAGATACATTCGGATTGAATTCATAATTTTCAGGAAAATACATTATGATGTTCACATTGGAAATGAAAGATGAACACCTTTTCCAACATGTCTTAATTACAAAAATTATATTCCATATTTATGTTTACATAATATAATGTTATTTTTTATTTAATCTATGTCGATTATATGAAAAGTGAACAGCATGAGTAAGATAGGATCATAAGATCAGACATGATTTTGACGACTTTATTAAGTTTTGTTTTGTAGAAAGCCTTTCTTTGAATTACATTTCGTTTTGTATAAATTTTATCTTAATTTTAATCGCTGTTTCATTAACTAATTGCCTGGAATTAATAAATAAGAAGCAAATATAGCAGACATATAATCAGGAGGACGTGGAGGCGCCGGTGTGATCTCTTGCGCGTGAACTGGAGCTCGTCTCAAATTAAACCGAAACTCGGCGTATAGGCTAGGCCTACTTGCCTTACAGACAGGAGAAATAAATAGAAAGCTTTCTACTTTTAAACAAAATTCAAAACGAAAAGTTTAAAATTTTAGGCTACAGTAGCCTAGTCAGGTAAGGTCAGGTTTGCCGATGTGCGTTATAGGCCATTTATTTATCTATTTTTATCCCTGTGCGCCGATCGGAGACGGAGTTCACTGCTGATATTGGGGATACAACATAGCCAATACACTAGTGACTTTAGCCTTTAAATATCTTTGCTGCATTGGATCAGTGTTCTTTCTAGAACAGCCAAGAGCTTTCTAGCCTCGCGACAGCAGCGCCTCGCATCGCTCATACACCTTAAAACAGTCAGCGCCGCGGATGCAGTTTCGAAAATTGATGAAAAAACGTTGGTGCGGGTGGATGGCGGACAGATGATGAGTTTTGTGATGCGGTTGCGGATGAAATAATAATAGCCCATCCGCGCATCTCTAATGCGAATGGAATGTTATTATGCGTCCTGGAACATCGCGCTCCTCAACTCTCGAAAGGTCGGATTTGCTCCATCTTTTGATGATAAGTTTTGTTTAGAAAACCTTGAATCCATGTTAGCCACAATATCATTAGACATAATCCATGTCATTAGAATCAATGAATCCATGTCATTAGACACAACGTGCACACATGTGGAGGCCAATGTTTTTTTTTTCTTTTTGCGGTGATGACGGTGACGAGCTCAGACCCGCGATTGGAGTCACATGACCGCGGTATTGCGGTAATGCGGTAACCGTCCCAGCCCTACATGAGGGGAAGAAAGTCCTACAGATGTGGAGCATCATCATGGCACCAGCAGTAAATAATGAGCTAATTCTCATTTTTAATCCTCAACAGCTACATAAAGATTGGTGACAAGGAGTGCGAGTACAACCCCAGTTTCCGGCTGATCCTTCACACGAAGCTGGCGAACCCTCACTACCAGCCGGAGCTGCAGGCTCAGTGTACGCTGGTGAACTTCACCGTGACCCGGGACGGGCTGGAGGACCAGCTCCTGGCAGCTGTGGTCAGCATGGAGAGACCCGACCTGGAGGAGCTCAAGGTGATCGCTTACAGGGACAGTTCACACAAACATTACATTAGCCCATGATTTACTCCCTCGACCCATCCTAGGTGTGTATGACATTCTGTCAGACCAATACAGTCAGAGTTATATTAAACAATGTCAGAGTAATACGATGCGCTGCTGATATTTACACTACTTCTGGCGTCATGAGTTGCGTAAGTTGCGCTTTAGGTGTAAGTAGAGGCTGCATATGTTCGTTTGGCTGGAAGCTCGAATTTTACTCTGTAACATGTTAAATATGGATATTTTTTCTTACACAAACACATGGCTTCGCTTCAGAAGGTCTTTATTGACCCCTGAAGCCTGTGGAGCACTTTATGATGGACAGATTCATGATGGTTTCAGACTCTGATTGTATTCGTCTGAAAGAAGAATGTCATATACACCTAGCATGGCATGAGGGAGAGTTGCTGTATGACAGGCGATTATGAGCTTAATTGGATTCATCAGTTTCTGAGGTCTACATTGGCTGAAGTTATGCATGCGTATCAGAATAGATGATGACATTTCCCAGAGAGCGCCTGTGTGTTCTCACCTTTACTTTACAAAAGGTTAATTAGTGGTGCACTATTTGCTCCATGCAAACCATGAAATTAGCCCATGATTGTATATAATTAGCACAAGCTTACCCTAAGCAATTTTGCTGATGACCAATGAGAGCTTTGCCTATCGGTAACACATTTGCAAATGTACCATATTACCATTAGTTTATTAGCATAACATTACTGCAAGTAATTAGCTGGAATGGTCAAGCCAATGGTCCCCATTAATCCTCTCACTTTCCCCAGAGGAAGCTTCTTTTATTTATTTGTTCAGCTTTACTTCATTCCGTCTTCCTGAAATGTGTGTCTGAAGCTGAGGGGTTTTATTTGCGAACGAATTACACCAAACCAAAGAAGTGTTTTAATAACTGACAGGCAGTGAGTGCGGTTATTTCTAGACATGTGCATCCCATAGAATTGATACGTTACTTAATGAAGCTTGATTAATTAGTGTTTCCAAGCTGAGATCCTAAGGATGGGGAAAATGCTGCCGAACTCTCCTATCGTCTTAATTAATATTAAAAGTTGTAGAAAGTGTGACAGTCCCTTAACGTCGAGTAAGATGAGTTATCGTTACACTCTGTCCGGTCTTTACCGGATTTTATAATTAGATCTTATGCAACCACACCACAGGGATGCTGCTTTTATTTAGATGATTTTTAGAGGGTTTGTTCATATTCCCTTGCTTGTGTTTTACATCACGCAATGCCATCATTAATTGCGGTGAGTTTATCTTATCACAGCCTTCACATTGAGATCTGCACATCTCAAGGCCATTAGATCAAGTAAATGCCACTGTGATCACGCATCAGTCTCACTAATGAGCAGGAGAATCTGCTGTTCTCAAATCAACCAAACACACTGTCTGTTGCTCAGATGAACCTGTAAGTGCACTAAGGTTCTTCACAGTAAGGCTCTCAGCTGCTGGTTAATTGTTTGTTTTTCAGCTCCAGGGTAATTGGACACACAAGATGCCAGTGCAAAATGTAATCATTAATGACTGACTCATTAGGAAGGGCTAGTTTCCCAAACCGGTTTTCCTCCTCTCTGATGAGCCGTCGCACGGCAAAGTCCAGATCTTTGACCCGAGCTCTTGTGATTTTGTATTTGTAGAAGATCCTAAAAGCGCTCCAGTGGCCGCGGGCCAAGCGACGCTATTATAGGTTTGTTTCGTGCTGATTGACCTCTTCAGGGATGTACTGTGTCCTGACAGGCCACTATGAGAGTTTCTGAGATGACGGCTCTCTGAGCGTGTCTGTGTGATTGCGGTCCAGGTCGTCGCTCGTGTGCATTAGTTTCTCTATCAAACGTAAGGATTGGATCCATCAGCATTGACAGTCCCGTCACACTCGGGCGCTTGTGGTGTTTGATGTGTTTGGCGAGAGGAAGTCTGTTAATCGCTGTTAAATTCAAAGACGACTGCATATATTGATCTCGGATGCCCTCTGATGTGCCTGAGTTTACCCCGTGGCCCTTGTTTTATCTCACATGTCTTTCTGTGTCTTTTACTTTGTAGTCAAACCTCACAAAGCAGCAGAACGGCTTCAAAATCACTTTGAAAACTCTGGAGGACAACCTGCTCTCACGCCTGTCCTCGGCGTCCGGGAACTTCCTCGGGGACATCGAGCTGGTGGAGAACTTGGAGATCACCAAACGAACAGCGGCAGAGATCGAAGTCAAGGTGCGTTTGTGTGTTTCACGACTGTACAGAACACATGTGCTACATGATAATGGTTGCAGTAGAAGGTGCCACAGTTTACAGTTTGATAAAAGCACAACAATTTCAATAAGTATATATATATATATATATATATATCTCATTATACACTTTACAATAAGTTTTCATTTGTTAATGATAGTCAGTGGTGGAAAGAGTACTGAAAAAACATACTCAAGTAAAAGTACCATTACATTCCAAAAAATGTAGTGTGGGTAGAGTAAAAAGTACTTGTCCAAAAAACTACTTGAGTAAGAGTAAAAAAGTAGCTTATTTAAAAGTACTCATGAGTAGTGAGTACTGAGCTGCGGATTCTACCCCTTATAATAAACACTGTGCACTACAATTTATAAATGTAAAAAAAATTGCACATACTGTAATTCACATTATATTTTGTTCTTTGTCAGAAAAATTGAAGAATATCTATCATCCATCTTTTTAAAATGCATCAAATCAGTACACTCCTGTGATTAAAATCACCATTTAAATCATATTATTTGGGGGGGAAAAGCATTTAAAATTAGGCGAAAGGCCACTGGGCCTGAGCATGCTTTTGTTGCACATAGAATATCAATATTCATAACTGTGTAAAGAATTCAAAAACCTTTAGAAACTCATATGATAGTTCAGCATCACACACCATGAGATGGGTTAAATAGAGAGATTAAAAAATACCCAATTTCTCTCCAAAACGGTAGCAATGTTAGTGTTTTGATAAATGAGAATCACTAATATTATCAGATTACCCAGCCCGATCTCACGGCAATTCGTACGAATTTTACGAGGTGGCTAATTCGTACGAATTTGTACGAATGACCTACCCCTGACCCCGCCCTTAAACCCACCCATCACGTGGGTTCAGACAAATCGAGGTGGCTAATTCGTACGAGTGAGGTTGTACGAATTCATACGAATTAGCCACTTTTTAATCACTTGTACAAGTTCGTACGAATTGTTCGTGAGATAGAGTTGAATTACCTCACATAATGCACTGAAAAAGGCTAAGATAGTGAGCTAACACTAATTTCACACTTTTTAATTCCATAAATATGTTACAATTTAAACGTAAATGCACATTGGTCTAGAAGGGTGGCATCATCCCTTACATTTTACACGGCTACATTTACACACATTGTAAGGAAAATTGTGCATTAAATAGGGAAGTTATATCCAGAAAACTTTTACAAAAGAAACAAACAAACACACACACACACACACACAAATGCATGTCTCTTTGTAGTCTCGGCGAAGCTGTTTTATCAGCAGCATCCACACACAAAAAAACCAAAGTTGAACATGAAAAATGTTTTTGCGCAAGTGCACTTGCCAAAGGAAGACGGATTGTATGATGGATCAATCAAAAACCGTCGTTTATTAACGAGCTGTAGTCACGCACTGACAGAAATGCAGTTCAAGTTAACGCCATGTTCATAGAGTGCACTGATTCTGAATCTGGCGGCATGGCGAGCGCGAGACGCGGCAGTGCACAGATCGTGACGCGCGTCTCTCTATAATGTGATTGTGAAGTAAATGGGAGCGGGAATTCACCGCATTATGAACTCATCACGCAATACCCCCAACCTCAGACCAAATGTTAGGCCCTGTAGACAGGCCAGCCTATATAAATATCATTATAAGCAGAAATGTAACTTAGCATATTAGAGGAAGACGCTGATATATGGATTGAATTAATGCGTGAAGAATGCACTTCCACACCAGGCACGAGTAACAGCAGGAATAGGCGGTTAAAGTTTTCTGTGCTTAATTTGATTTTATGACAGTCACGAGACCGATTACTCGATCCAATCACGTTGATGGATAAAAATAAAATAAAATTAAAACAAGCATGTAACGAGTAACGACCACAAACAGAAGGAAAATAGCGGAAAAAGTACCGATACATCACTTAAAATGTACTCGAGTAAAAGTAAAATTACACAATTTTTAAACTACTCAAAAAAGTACAATTTCTGAAAAAAATGACTTAATTACAGTAACGTGAGTATTTGTAATTCGTTACTTCACACCCCTGATGATAGTTAATACAATGTTAATATTAGTTTACAGTGTGTTAACTAAAATGTATCAGCAAACGTTGAGAACAACATTAATATTATTAAAAGCTGTGGAATTATAGTTGTTAGTTGTTAATGTTAACCCAGTTTAATAAAACTTACAGTAAATGCTGTAAGAATATATTGCTCATTGTTAGTTCATTTTAGTTATTGCATTAATTAATGTAACAAATGAGACCTTATTGTTACCCACTTTTGTTCTGTTACCATTCATATAATTGCTTGCGTTACATACAGGATTTCAATTAATTATGGTTAATTAAAACCTGATGTTAAAATCTACTAATGAAAGTAGTTTTAATCCGGTCTCATTTGTAATCCACAGTAAGAATATATACTGAATATATATATATATATATATATATCAACGTGGCGAGATGGAGACACATCCATATGCTTGTGTTTTACTTTTTACCAATTCAGATTTTATGTGTTTCTGAAATCTTCATATTTGTTCACTATTTGGTTCACTAGTTTATATTAGTTTTTGTGGTGTGGTATATAACACACTTTTGCTATTATTCTGTGATGTTTCATGAGCACGAGTAGTTAAATTCAGCATATGTCAGCCATCCTCGAACCCTGTATTGTCAGATGAATAGTGATGTGTATGTGTGTGTGTGTGTGTGTGTGCGCTGCTACAGGTTAAGGAGGCGAAGGTGACGGAGGCGGAGATCAACGACGCCAGAGAACACTACCGTCCAGCGGCGGCCCGAGCCTCGCTCCTCTACTTCATCATGAACGACCTCAATAAAATACACCCCATGTACCAGTTCTCTCTCAAGGTGCGGATGGAGGAGTGGTGTTCTCGTCGCTCCCAGACAAGTCACAGCGCAGTGTAGTGCTCCTCAGTGTGTTACAGCACTAGCTGACGAGTTATATGCAGTGTAGTGCTCCTCAGTGTGTTACAGCTCTAGCTGGCGAGTTACAGTGCAGTGCAGTGCTCCTCAATGTGTTACAGCTCTAGCTGGCGAGTTACAGTGCAGTGCAGTGCTCCTCAGTGTGTTACAGCACTAGCTGACGAGTTATAGTGCAGTGTAGTGCTCCTCAATGTGTTACAGCTCTAGCTGACGAGTTACAGTGCAGTGTAGTGCTCCTCAGTGTGTGTCACAGCACTAGCTGACGAGTTACAGTGCAGTGTAGTGCTCCTCAATGTGTTACAGCTCTAGCTGACGAGTTACAGTGCAGTGTAGTGCTCCTCAGTGTGTCACAGCACTAGCTGACGAGTTACAGTGCGGTGTAGTGCTCCTCAGTGTGTCACAGCACTAGCTGACGAGTTACAGTGCAGTGTAGTGCTCCTCAATGTGTTACAGCTCTAGCTGACGAGTTACAGTGCAGTGTAGTGCTCCTCAGTGTGTCACAGCACTAGCTGACGAGTTACAGCGCAGTGTAGTGCTCCTCAATGTGTTACAGCTCTAGCTGACGAGTTACAGTGCAGTGTAGTGCTCCTCAGTGTGTCACAGCACTAGCTGACGAGTTACAGTGCGGTGTAGTGCTCCTCAGTGTGTCACAGCTCTAGCTGACGAGTTACAGCGCAGTGTAGTGCTCCTCAGTGTGTCACAGCACTAGCTGACGAGTTACAGCGCGGTGTAGTGCTCCTCAGTGTGTTACAGCACTATCTGACGAGTTATAGTGCAGTGTAGTGCTCCTCAGTGTGTTACAGCACTACCTGACGAGTTACAGCGCAGTGTAGTGCTCCTCAGTGTGTTACAGCACTAGCTGACGAGTTACAGTGCAGTGTAGTGCTCCTCAGTGTGTTACAGCACTAGCTGACGAGTTACAGCGCAGTGTAGTGCTCCTCAATGTGTTACAGCTCTAGCTGACGAGTTACAGTGCGGTGTAGTGCTCCTCAGTGTGTCACAGCACTAGCTGACGAGTTACAGTGCGGTGTAGTGCTCCTCAGTGTGTCACAGCTCTAGCTGACGAGTTACAGCGCAGTGTAGTGCTCCTCAGTGTGTTACAGCACTAGCTGACGAGTTACAGTGCAGTGTAGTGCTCCTCAGTGTGTTACAGCACTAGCTGACGAGTTACAGTGCAGTGTAGTGCTCCTCAGTGTGTTACAGCACTAGCTGACGAGTTACAGTGCAGTGTAGTGCTCCTCAGTGTGTCACAGCACTAGCTGACGAGTTACAGTGCGGTGTAGTGCTCCTCAGTGTGTCACAGCACTAGCTGACGAGTTACAGTGCGGTGTAGTGCTCCTCAGTGTGTCACAGCACTAGCTGACGAGTTACAGTGCAGTGCAGTGCTCCTCAGTGTGTTTCAGCACTAGCTGACGAGTTACAGTGCAGTGTAGTGCTCCTCAGTGTGTTACAGCACTAGCTGACGAGTTACAGTGCAGTGCAGTGCTCCTCAGTGTGTTTCAGCACTAGCTGACGAGTTACAGTGCAGTGTAGTGCTCCTCAGTGTGTTACAGCACTAGCTGACGAGTTATAGTGCAGTGTAGTGCTCCTCAGTGTGTTACAGCACTAGCTGACGAGTTACAGCGCAGTGTAGTGCTCCTCAGTGTGTTACAGCACTAGCTGACGAGTTACAGCGCAGTGTAGTGCTCCTCAGTGTGTCACAGCACTAGCTGACGAGTTACAGTGCAGTGTAGTGCTCCTCAATGTGTTACAGCACTAGCTGACGAGTTACAGTGCAGTGTAGTGCTCCTCAGTGTGTCACAGCACTAGCTGACGAGTTACAGTGCAGTGTAGTGCTCCTCAGTGTGTTACAGCACTAGCTGACGAGTTACAGTGCAGTGTAGTGCTCCTCAGTGTGTCACAGCACTAGCTGACGAGTTACAGTGCAGTGTAGTGCTCCTCAGTGTGTCACAGCACTAGCTGACGAGTTATAGTGCAGTGTAGTGCTCCTCAGTGTGTCACAGCACTAGCTGACGAGTTACAGTGCAGTGTAGTGCTCCTCAATGTGTTACAGCTCTAGCTGACGAGTTACAGTGCAGTGTAGTGCTCCTCAGTGTGTCACAGCACTAGCTGACGAGTTACAGCGCAGTGTAGTGCTCCTCAGTGTGTCACAGCACTAGCTGACGAGTTACAGTGCAGTGTAGTGCTCCTCAGTGTGTCACAGCACTAGCTGACGAGTTACAGTGCAGTGTAGTGCTCCTCAATGTGTTACAGCTCTAGCTGACGAGTTACAGTGCAGTGTAGTGCTCCTCAGTGTGTCACAGCACTAGCTGACGAGTTACAGCGCAGTGTAGTGCTCCTCAGTGTGTTACAGCACTAGCTGACGAGTTACAGCGCAGTGTAGTGCTCCTCAGTGTTTTACAGCACTAGCTGACGAGTTACAGTGCAGTGTAGTGCTCCTCAGTGTGTCACAGCACTAGCTGACGAGTTATAGTGCAGTGTAGTGCTCCTCAGTGTGTCACAGCTCTAGCTGACGAGTTACAGTGCAGTGTAGTGCTCCTCAGTGTGTCACAGCACTAGCTGACGAGTTACAGCGCAGTGTAGTGCTCCTCAGTGTGTTACAGCTCTAGCTGACGAGTTACAGCGCAGTGTAGTGCTCCTCAGTGTGTTACAGCACTAGCTGACGAGTTACAGCGCAGTGTAGTGCTCCTCAGTGTGTCACAGCACTAGCTGACGAGTTACAGCGCAGTGTAGTGCTCCTCAGTGTGTTACAGCACTAGCTGACGAGTTACAGCGCAGTGTAGTGCTCCTCAGTGTGTTACAGCACTAGCTGACGAGTTACAGTGCAGTGTAGTGCTCCTCAGTGTGTTACAGCACTAGCTGACGAGTTACAGTGCAGTGTAGTGCTCCTCAGTGTGTCACAGCACTAGCTGACGAGTTATAGTGCAGTGTAGTGCTCCTCAGTGTGTTACAGCACTAGCTGACGAGTTACAGTGCAGTGTAGTGCTCCTCAATGTGTTACAGCTCTAGCTGACGAGTTACAGTGCAGTGTAGTGCTCCTCAGTGTGTCACAGCACTAGCTGACGAGTTACAGCGCAGTGTAGTGCTCCTCAGTGTGTTGCAGCTCTAGCTGACGAGTTACAGTGCAGTGTAGTGCTCCTCAATGTGTTACAGCTCTAGCTGACGAGTTACAGTGCAGTGTAGTGCTCCTCAGTGTGTTACAGCTCTAGCTGACGAGTTACAGTGCAGTGTAGTGCTCCTCAATGTGTTACAGCTCTAGCTGACGAGTTACAGTGCAGTGTAGTGCTCCTCAGTGTGTCACAGCACTAGCTGACGAGTTACAGCGCAGTGTAGTGCTCCTCAGTGTGTTGCAGCACTAGCTGACGAGTTACAGCGCAGTGTAGTGCTCCTCAGTGTGTTACAGCACTAGCTGACGAGTTACAGTGCAGTGTAGTGCTCCTCAGTGTGTCACAGCACTAGCTGACGAGTTATAGTGCAGTGTAGTGCTCCTCAGTGTGTCACAGCTCTAGCTGACGAGTTACAGTGCAGTGTAGTGCTCCTCAGTGTGTCACAGCACTAGCTGACGAGTTACAGTGCAGTGTAGTGCTCCTCAGTGTGTTACAGCACTAGCTGACGAGTTACAGTGCAGTGTAGTGCTCCTCAGTGTGTTACAGCACTAGCTGACGAGTTACAGTGCAGTGTAGTGCTCCTCAGTGTGTTACAGCACTAGCTGACGAGTTACAGTGCAGTGTAGTGCTCCTCAGTGTGTTACAGCTCTAGCTGACGAGTTACAGTGCAGTGTAGTGCTCCTCAGTGTGTTACAGCACTAGCTGACGAGTTACAGTGCAGTGTAGTGCTCCTCAATGTGTTACAGCTCTAGCTGACGAGTTACAGTGCAGTGTAGTGCTCCTCAGTGTATCACAGCACTAGCTGACGAGTTACAGCGCAGTGTAGTGCTCCTCAGTGTGTTGCAGCTCTAGCTGACGAGTTACAGTGCAGTGTAGTGCTCCTCAATGTGTTACAGCTCTAGCTGACGAGTTACAGTGCAGTGTAGTGCTCCTCAGTGTGTTACAGCTCTAGCTGACGAGTTACAGTGCAGTGTAGTGCTCCTCAATGTGTTACAGCTCTAGCTGACGAGTTACAGTGCAGTGTAGTGCTCTTCAGTGTGTCACAGCACTAGCTGACGAGTTACAGCGCAGTGTAGTGCTCCTCAGTGTGTTGCAGCACTAGCTGACGAGTTACAGCGCAGTGTAGTGCTCCTCAGTGTGTTACAGCACTAGCTGACGAGTTACAGTGCAGTGTAGTGCTCCTCAGTGTGTTACAGCACTAGCTGACGAGTTACAGCGCAGTGTAGTGCTCCTCAGTGTGTTACAGCACTAGCTGACGAGTTACAGTGCAGTGTAGTGCTCCTCAGTGTGTTACAGCACTAGCTGACGAGTTACAGTGCAGTGTAGTGCTCCTCAGTGTGTCACAGCACTAGCTGACGAGTTACAGTGCAGTGTAGTGCTCCTCAGTGTGTTACAGCACTAGCTGACGAGTTACAGCGCAGTGTAGTGCTCCTCAGTGTGTTACAGCACTAGCTGACGAGTTACAGTGCAGTGTAGTGCTCCTCAGTGTGTTACAGCACTAGCTGACGAGTTACAGCGCAGTGTAGTGCTCCTCAGTGTGTCACAGCACTAGCTGACGAGTTACAGTGCAGTGTAGTGCTCCTCAGTGTGTTACAGCACTAGCTGACGAGTTACAGCGCAGTGTAGTGCTCCTCAGTGTGTTACAGCACTAGCTGACGAGTTACAGTGCAGTGTAGTGCTCCTCAGTGTGTCACAGCACTAGCTGACGAGTTACAGCGCAGTGTAGTGCTCCTCAGTGTGTTACAGCACTAGCTGACGAGTTACAGCGCAGTGTAGTGCTCCTCAGTGTGTTACAGCACTAGCTGACGAGTTACAGTGCAGTGTAGTGCTCCTCAGTGTGTTACAGCACTAGCTGACGAGTTACAGTGCAGTGTAGTGCTCCTCAGTGTGTCACAGCACTAGCTGACGAGTTACAGTGCAGTGTAGTGCTCCTCAGTGTGTTACAGCACTAGCTGACGAGTTACAGTGCAGTGTAGTGCTCCTCAGTGTGTTACAGCTCTAGCTGACGAGTTACAGTGCAGTGTAGTGCTCCTCAGTGTGTTACAGCACTAGCTGACGAGTTACAGTGCAGTGTAGTGCTCCTCAGTGTGTTACAGCACTAGCTGACGAGTTACAGTGCAGTGTAGTGCTCCTCAATGTGTTACAGCTCTAGCTGACGAGTTACAGTGCAGTGTAGTGCTCCTCAGTGTGTTACAGCACTAGCTGACGAGTTACAGTGCGGTGTAGTGCTCCTCAGTGTGTTACAGCACTAGCTGACGAGTTACAGCGCAGTGTAGTGCTCCTCAGTGTGTTACAGCACTAGCTGACGAGTTACAGTGCAGTGTAGTGCTCCTCAATGTGTTACAGCTCTAGCTGACGAGTTACAGTGCAGTGTAGTGCTCCTCAATGTGTTACAGCTCTAGCTGACGAGTTACAGTGCAGTGTAGTGCTCCTCAGTGTGTTACAGCACTAGCTGACGAGTTACAGTGCAGTGTAGTGCTCCTCAATGTGTTACAGCTCTAGCTGACGAGTTACAGTGCAGTGTAGTGCTCCTCAGTGTGTTACAGCACTAGCTGACGAGTTACAGTGCAGTGTAGTGCTCCTCAGTGTGTTACAGCACTAGCTGACGAGTTACAGTGCAGTGTAGTGCTCCTCAGTGTGTTACAGCACTAGCTGACGAGTTACAGTGCAGTGTAGTGCTCCTCAGTGTGTTACAGCACTAGCTGACGAGTTACAGTGCAGTGTAGTGCTCCTCAATGTGTTACAGCTCTAGCTGACGAGTTACAGTGCAGTGTAGTGCTCCTCAGTGTGTTACAGCACTAGCTGACGAGTTACAGTGCAGTGTAGTGCTCCTCAGTGTGTCACAGCTCTAGCTGACGAGTTACAGTGCAGTGTAGTGCTCCTCAGTGTGTCACAGCACTAGCTGACGAGTTACAGTGCAGTGTAGTGCTCCTCAATGTGTCACAGCACTACCTGACGAGTTACAGCGCAGTGTTAATGGAACTATTAATAAAGAATCATAAACTCTGAGTTTGAACCAGTGTAATGAATCAACACTGATTAACCCAGATTTTTATTTTATTCTACTGTTTTCTCCCTAACTTCAGCACAGAACTTTTTAAGAAACACTTTATTTTACTGTTCTGAAGAACAGCTTTATAGACATGAATATATTATGAATGTATAGTTAATTTGTGTTCACACTTTCTTGTGTTTTCAGTTATCATGCCGACAAGATACAATCTACAGATATCAAAATAATTGCTGCTTCTTTTGTGTACAAATGAAATGAATGCTGATCTTCCTCAGCACTAGTTACAGAAACATCTCATTAGAGAGAAACTCATTAGTTGTTTGTCCGTCTCTGTCTCTCCTCATTGTTCTCCTGTGTGTGTGTGTGTGTGTGTGTGTGTGTGTGTGTGTGTGTGTGTGTGTGTGTGTGTGTGTGTGTGTGTGTGTGTGTGTGTGTGTGTGTGTGTGTGTGTGTGTGTGTGTGTGTGTGTGTGTGTGTGTGTGGGGGGGGTCCAGGCATTCAGCGTGGTGTTTCAGAAGGCCGTACTGAAAGCTGAGGCCGATGAGAGCTTGAAGCAGCGAGTCTTAAATCTGATCGACAGCATCACGTCATCGGTGTTCCAGTACACGACCCGCGGACTCTTCGAGTGTGACAAGCTTACATACACCGCCCAGCTGGCCTTCCAGGTGAGCATCACACACACACACACACAAACACACACACACACACACACACACACACACAGACACTTCTCCTAAACACATTCTTCATCTCTCCGGCAGGTGTTGCTCATGAGTAAAGAGATCAATCCCCGAGAGCTGGACTTCCTGTTGCGTTACCCAGTGCTTCCTGGAGTGACATCACCAGTGGACTTCCTGTCCGATCACTCCTGGGGCGGCATTAAAGTGAGTTTCATTATAGCATTTATTTCTTTGAAACTGTGCTCATCATATCTTAATATTTGATTGTCAAATCAATTCAGAACCAGGATAAGCTTTAATATCAGGAAAGATTTCGAGTTAAAGCCGATAACATGACACTTTTATGTTTCTGCTTTGGAGTTTGTCGTATAAATCACCATCCACGTTCGTTCCCTGTATGAAAAACATAAGCTCGGATATGCGACATAAGTGTGTGATTCACATTAGAAAGAAATTGAAACACCATGATAGTGAAGGCCCGTTCAGACCAAGAAGCATAAAGATAACTATAACTATATCAGCGTCCACACCGTTTATTCTCAGGTGTGTCGCTGTCTCTTTAAATGCTCAAGCTCCTAAAGCAGGATGGATTCTGATTGGCTGTCAGTGTGTCTATTGTTCATCAGCTGGAAAGAATCGTTCTGAGAGTGATTGCAATGATGCCGTTCCTCTGTGTCGTTATAGAGTTGTGCTGTGGACTCTGATATTCTTTTTTTTTTTTTAGCTAATTTTAGAACTACATTTTTATCGTTATCATAATAGTTATCTTCCTTGGTGTGAACGAGCCTTGAATGATGCGGCCCCGCAAACTATTAATATCCAACACTTTAACTGTATACAGTAAATATTGGCTTTTAATAACTTATTATTGTAGTTGTTATTGTTGTCGTCTTTTTTGGAGTGAACTGTCCTTATTATAATATTAGAATTTGTATTTCACAATCACTTCATCATAGATGGATACAGTTATGAATTCAAAATGACCAAGTGAATAGTAAGAGCCGGTTCTTACGCTGAAAAACATTGGGAAACGGGCCTGATCTACACAACACCGGTTAGCTCGTGGTTTAAGTGCACTGCTTCCACCAGTTTCCATCTATTCTCTTCTGTCCTGAAAAGCGCTTACTAAACATGTGACTCGACGCCCGCTGGTCTCCCGCAGTTATCGTCAGCGCTGCGAATGTAAATCTCATCTCATTTGAGAGTCCATAATGTGCTGAAATCTGCCATTAAGATATAGTGTTTCCCATAAGCGAGGCTTTCAGGGATTATGAGTCATCATTCTCCCACCGGATGAAAGGGACCGGCGTATGTCACAGCGTTGTTCTTCCCAGAGAAGAGAAATATAACTTCACCAGAGCAAATCTGCTTTTCTGCCGCCTAGGCACTTCTGGAAGTCTGGTTTATGAAGGAACACGCTCATGTTTACTCAGCAGTTTGTGGCAAAAATACGCTTTACTTTGTAGTTAGATTTGATTAGCGCCTTGACAAAGTTGAATCTGAACTCTTCTGTCATCATAACTTCTCTTCTTTTTGATAAGATTGCATATTGTCCACTCAGCATGCTTGCAAAATAATGCATACTGAATGAAACATGCTTGTATTATTGATGAAAGCTTTGCTGGCATGAAACGTGTCCTGCTGTGTGACACGCCAAACTCTAGTGAAGATTTTACCTAATTATTTTATAATTATTTTGCCTGCAGCTTTTATGACTTCATATTAATTCTGAGACGACGTGAAATAGTTGTACTTCTAAAAAAAATTAATTTGCTAAACTGCAGGACCATTTCAAATGAACCGGTGTAAAGGAAAGTCTATGGACGTATTACACATCAACTTCCTTTTGAACCGTTTATATCTCTGCTGATTTAATATGATCCCTGTAATCAGTATTTTATCTTGCTAATGATTTATTCTATGAAAGATTGGTGACATTGTGTTGTGGTTTCAGTCTCTCTCTGCCATAGAGGAGTTTCATAACCTGGACCGGGACATCGAAGGCTCGGCTAAGCGCTGGAAGAAGTTTGCGGAGTCTGAGTGTCCTGAGAAGGAGAAGTTCCCTCAGGAGTGGAAGAGCAAGACGTCTCTACAGAGACTGTGTATGATGCGAGCGCTGCGGCCCGACCGCATGACCTACGCCGTCAGGTTATTACCCAGCTTTAACCTGTCTGATCTCAGATCTGTGCTTCCTGAATGCTTCAGTCTCTGTTTGAAGACACTCGGCTGATTGTTAGTGAACGTTACAGAACTTTAAGATTACTGTAAAGTAAACGCACTGACCCAAACATTTTACAGAATAATTTGGCTTCAAAGCCGTGTCTAACCAAGTCCAAATTTGAAGTTGATATGACAAAAAATGAGTAGCTAAACGGTTTTAAAGTACCATGTCCATGATAGCGCAAAGTCTGATTTCAAAATATTTTGAACAGGATGCATTTTGAGTGTTTAAGCTTTCCAATAATACCTAATATATGATGATTATTAAAATATGTTAGCATGCGCCAAGTGTGAGTGACAGCTAACAGGGTAATATTTAGCTACAAAACAATATGTTTTTCTACACTGGCGTGATATTCCCAGTCCCTGTACAGAGAGCGCTGTCTGCCATTGGTGGAGAGTTAGTAGTGTTTCTGCAGTGGAGTCTGTGATCCTGAGCTTTAGGAAGACGGCGCAGTGTTGATATAATAAGAGTCCTCACCAGCTCAGTTCCTTCAGCGCTTTACACACGGTTCACTGGGAGCATAAGCTCGTCATAATCACAGTGTCTTTATAAGGAGTTTGTGAAAGCAAGTAACGAGCTGGTTCTCCTTCAGGGACTTCGTGGAGGAGAAGCTGGGCAGTAAGTATGTGGTGAGCCGCTCGCTGGACTTCGCTGTGTCGTACGAGGAGTCGGGAGCCGCCACTCCCATGTTCTTCATCCTCTCTCCCGGAGTCGACCCGCTGAAGGACGTGGAGAAGCACGGTACTGGCCAGCTACCTCATTTACCCACAATGCTGCAGTGATTTAAAGCTAAGCTGGCATTTTGGCATTTTCCAAATGTCATTTTGGTATTTTTAAAACGACCCTTAAAGATCAGTGGATACCTGCTCTCATAGCCTGTGATTAGTGCAGCTGATGTCCTGAAGTTAGCGTTAGCGTGTCTGGGAGAGACTGTCAGAGCTGATTGTATCCAGACTCTCTCCAGGGGCCGGTTTCACAAAGATAGACTTTGACTAATCAGACTTCAGATCGACATCTAAATCAGACCGTTGCACAAAGAACTTACGACTCGGACTATCTTAAGTAGGACTACACTGCAATGCATTCTGGGTAAAATTAGACACTTTTCAAAACAAAAAACATGGCGGATGGAGTAAGCACATTCAACCGCTCAGTGCAGTTTACCCCCAGCGGAAAACATGTGTTTGTTGGAGGAGTATAACAGTTACAAGGACATTTTACTTGGGATATTTAGCGGAGAATGTAGTAACAAAAAGAAATGTTTAATTTGGAAAAAAATACGACAGTCAACAGCGTTGATCTGACCGTTGAGCGGACCGTTAAAGACGTACCGAAAAGAAAAGTCGTCATTATTATATATTTCCAGTGGGTTACTGCCCTAAAAACCCTTTCCCTCCTCATAGCTCTCTCATAACGCCGTCAGCAAACCACAAATTATGAGCATTTTCCCTTTTCTTTTGGCTGTTTGTACTGTAACTGATTGTTACTGCTGGTTGCCAAGGTAACAGAGTCTTAGACCTGGGTTAGCCTGGGGTAAGTGTCTAATGTTTTTGGTCTAATTTAAGTCAGTCTTATTTTTGTGAAACTTGCATTAGACTAGTCTATGAACAGATTTTAGACTTGTCTAACACTATAGACCCGTCTAACATAGCTTTGTGAAACTGGCCCCTGGTCTCTCGAAGGCAGCTTTGAGGGTTTACTGATAGTCATGTGAGGGATCAGATTAAACACCACATCTGTAATCTTAGTCTTTAATATCTCCCTGCAGGAAGAAAACTGGGATTCACCTTCGACAACAAGAACTTCCACAACGTGTCTCTGGGCCAGGGCCAGGAGGTGGTGGCAGAGCAGGCTCTGGATACGGCGGCCCGAGAGGGACACTGGGTGATCCTGCAGGTAAACCAGTCCAGGAGTCTGTTCAGCTCAGTCACATGATCACATCACACTGATGTCTGTTCAGCTCAGTCACATGATCACATTCAATTCAATTCAATTCAAATTTATTTGTATAGCGCTTTTCACAATACATATTGTTTCAAAGCAGCTTTACAGAAAGTGCATTTCAGAAATGTACATAGAAAAAATACAGTTAGTTAATCATGTATTAATTTAGGGCATAACATATCGCCGGCGTTGAGTCGTCTCTTCACAGGCGTTTAGTCATCTCATCGCAGGTGTTGGGAACTCTGAAGTCTCCGTGAGAGGCTGGATACAAACTGGAGCTGACGAACGCCATTTACCTCGGGACTAGATAATTAACATAGCTGCTGTTCATAATATTAATGCATTCGATCTCAGTCACATGATCACATCACACTGATGTCTGTCCAGCTCAGTCACATGATCACATCACACTGATGTCTGTCCAGCTCAGTCACATGATCACATCACACTGATGTCTGTCCAGCTCAGTCACATGATCACATCACACTGATGTCTGTCCAGCTCAGTCACATGATCACATCACACTGATGTCTGTCCAGCTCAGTCACATGATCACATCACACTGATGTCTGTCCAGCTCAGTCACATGATCACATCACACTGATGTCTGTCCAGCTCAGTCACATGATCACATCACACTGATGTCTGTCCAGCTCAGTCACATGATCACATCACACTGATGTCTGTCCAGCTCAGTCACATGATCACATCACACTGATGTCTGTCCAGCTCAGTCACATGATCACATCACACTGATGTCTGTCCAGCTCAGTCACATGATCACATCACACTGATGTCTGTCCAGCTCAGTCACATGATCACATCACACTGATGTCTGTCCAGCTCAGTCACATGATCACATCACACTGATGTCTGTCCAGCTCAGTCACATGATCACATCACACTGATGTCTGTCCAGCTCAGTCACATGATCACATCACACTGATGTCTGTCCAGCTCAGTCACATGATCACATCACACTGATGTCTGTCCAGCTCAGTCACATGATCACATCACACTGATGTCTGTCCAGCTCAGTCACATGATCACATCACACTGATGTCTGTCCAGCTCAGTCACATGATCACATCACACTGATGTCTGTCCAGCTCAGTCACATGATAACTTCACACTGATGTCTGTCCAGCTCAGTCACATGATCACATCACACTGATGTCTGTCCAGGTCAGTCACATGATCACATCACACTGATGTCTGTCCAGCTCAGTCACATGATCACATCACACTGATGTCTGTCCAGCTCAGTCACATGATCACTTCACACTGATGTCTGTCCAGCTCAGTCACATGATCACATCACACTGATGTCTGTCCAGCTCAGTCACATGATCACATCACACTGATGTCTGTCCAGCTCAGTCACATGATCACATCACACTGATGTCTGTCCAGCTCAGTCACATGATCACATCACACTGATGTCTGTCCAGCTCAGTCACATGATCACATCACACTGATGTCTGTCCAGCTCAGTCACATGATCACATCACACTGATGTCTGTCCAGCTCAGTCACATGATCACATCACACTGATGTCTGTCCAGCTCAGTCACATGATAACTTCACACTGATGTCTGTCCAGCTCAGTCACATGATCACATCACACTGATGTCTGTCCAGCTCAGTCACATGATCACTTCACACTGATGTCTGTCCAGCTCAGTCACATGATCACATCACACTGATGTCTGTCCAGCTCAGTCACATGATCACATCACACTGATGTCTGTCCAGCTCAGTCACATGATCACATCACACTGATGTCTGTCCAGCTCAGTCACATGATCACATCACACTGATGTCTGTCCAGCTCAGTCACATGATAACTTCACACTGATGTCTGTCCAGCTCAGTCACATGATCACATCACACTGATGTCTGTCCAGCTCAGTCACATGATCACATCACACTGATGTCTGTCCAGCTCAGTCACATGATCACTTCACACTGATGTCTGTCCAGCTCAGTCACATGATCACATCACACTGATGTCTGTCTAGCCCAGTCACATGATCACATCACACTGATGTCTGTCCAGCTCAGTCACATGATCACTTCACACTGATGTCTGTCCAGCTCAGTCACATGATCACATCACACTGATGTCTGTCTAGCCCAGTCACATGATCACATCACACTTTTAGGTGTGTTCGACTTCATGCAGACCGATCGGTGGCTGACTTGAAGCAGTGCATGCCGGTTAGAAATTTTGTCCGACTTGATGCAGCGCCGACGCCACATGACTGTGAGCGCTGTGAGTGTGTGTGGCAGCTGAGGGATGTGTGTGTCTCTCGCTCTCGGCTGATTAATGAGCAGTTCTGTTGCCGGACGCCACTCTCCACTAATGAGTGCATTACACCCAGTGTCTCAATACACACACGAGTCTGGACGTCCTCCAGCACACACACACACTCACACACTGCCCATATAGATAAAACAGTGATCAATATGTCAAGAAAACTCTCTGAATTCAGACGTTCTGATGCGGATGATTCTCACGAGAGAACGCTGCATCATTCAACACAATCTCCACAGAATCACAATGCCTCTCATTGACCGGCTGAAGCGGCAGAGCGTGATCCTCTTCACCTGAACTCCTCCGCTCGCTGCGCTGGGCAGAAACACGCCGCTTTAACTGCCTTTGCTTGAGATTCTCAGTCGATGGACCACAGATTCCCATCTCCATCAGGCTGATCTCCCGCCTCGGGAAGTTCCCCTCCGCTGAAGGCTAATTACACTGCGGCTCACGGGCCATCCGGCACAGAGTCCACTCACTGTAGAGGCAATCAAGGGCTGATCCTGGAGCAGAAAATCCCCTCGTCTGTTACACACACACTGAGCAGAGCCGGAGCGCCAGGACCACTGCTGCTGCCAGGACAGTGTTTAACTTTAATGCTTTTCTGGAAGGAATATTCTGCATTCAGCCTTTAAAAGCCTCAGCGCCGCAGTATCAAGCTTGACCGGTAGTAATGATGTTAGTATGACAGTAGAATTTGAGTACAAGTAAAATAGATGTCAGAAAGTTAGTCAATGAGTTTACAGTGTTTTAATATCAAGTCGCCTCCTGAAGAAAGCAGAAACCGCATGCAGTTGTGTGTGTGTGTGTGTGTGTGTGTGTGTGTGTGTGTGTGTGTGTGTGTGTGTGTGTGAGAGAGAGAAGAGAGAGAGAGAGGCGCCCATTTACTCACACATTCACACACACACATACATACACACATAAACTCACATATGTGCACACCTATGTGAGCACACACAACTCAAAGTACATACACTTCTTTTTTTCTATACTTATTCATCACATAATTTGTTCTACTTTGTTCATTTTAATTTTTTCATAAATGCGTTGGCAATACAATGTACAATTTGTCATGTAAAGGAAAGAAAGGCTTAATATCTGATGTGGTCTTCAGCTCATCCTTGGCACTTTCAAGTCATTACAAACCAATTGCAATACTGACATCATTTAGAGTTTATTTTCTTTCTTTTAAATCTTTCTCTCAGAATCAATAGCGCTGTTATAGTGATTTTAACACAGCACAGAGTGATAATCTGCAGATAATGACACGGAGGAGATGGGGTTTGTGCTCTTGCATTAGTTGTCAGTTATTTCCATCTTTGTTACCAGAATGTCCCTTTTTGTTATTACATTTTTAATACAATGAGAAATGTTGCATTGTAGAGCGTTGGACAGTACAAAAGACAATATTCAACTCTCATTTATTTGTATAGCGCTTTTTCACTATACACATCATTTCAAAGCAGCTTTACAGAAAATGCACGAGTCCATATTACAATTAGAGTGTTATGCACTTCAGAAATCACAGTTAACCAAAAAAAATCATTTAAACAATGTATTAATTTAATACAGGAACAATGAGCTCATTAAAGTAATGAGTACATGTTTATGAACAAAGAATTATGACATTTATAAAAATGTAGCATTGGTGCCTGTCGATTCAGAGTTTGCGTCTGAAGACGATACTTGTGTAGAAGATTGTAGAAGGATCTTTACATCCTTTACATCCATCCAAGTATTGAAGGATGGTGTGTGTGTGTGTGTGTGTGTGTGTGTGTGTGTGTGTGTGTGTGTGTGTGTGTGTGTGTGTGTGTGTGTGTGTGTGTGTGTGTGTGTGTGTGTGTGTGTGTGTGTGTGTGTATGTGTGTGTGTGTGTGTATATGTGTGTGTGTGTGTGTGTATATGTGTGTGTGTGTGCAGAACATCCACCTGGTGTCGAAGTGGCTGGGCACGCTGGAGAAGAAGCTGGAGCAGCACGCGGAGGGCAGTCACCCGAGCTTCAGGGTGTTCGTCAGCGCCGAGCCGTCCTCCTCGCCCGACGGGCACATCATCCCTCAGGGCATCCTGGAGAACTCCATCAAGATCACCAACGAGCCGCCCATGGGCATGCATGCCAACCTGCACAAAGCCCTGGACAACTTCAACCAGGTACGGGACTCTGACAGCCAATCACACGCAGTCACACACCACTACACTTATGCTGTGCAATATTTGCCCAAAAATAAACCCTCAAAATTAAACTTATTGTAATTCTCCTGACACACACCTTTATGCTGTGTTCAAACTATGATTTACAGCGCACAAAAACTATTCTGGCATATTATATAGTTTTGATAGTATATAAAATAGGATTAAAACTCTTTAGTATGTGAGTCAGCAATTTAGAAAAAAATCTATATACTTTGAAAAATGTAGTTTAAAACATGCCATTTCTTAAAAATGTACTCTTTATATTCATATTAGCTTGAATTGTTTTAGGGAAAAAATATGTGAAATAGTGTTTTTAATATTATGGTCTATTCAGTCATGAACTAGTGCAAAGTGCCCGTGCAAAATCAGTTTTCTCATTGTTACAATTAAACAGCAAAAGTTCAGTGAAATTTTTATTTGTGCATGATAGAAAGCAAATACTGATACTGACATAATGACATACAATAAATATGGAAAATGTATTACACTATTCAGGGAGCAGCTTCACTGTGAACGTTTGTGAATAGGCCACTACCAATGATGGCCGTGAATAAAATATAATATTCAGAAGTAAACAGTGTAGCTCACTTAATGTTTAGCTGAAAGAGTGTTTATGTCAGAATGTTTATTTTTAAACCACAACTTTACTAACAAAAAGAAGCAACCAAGTGCTTCTTTTACTGAGATATTTAATCTTTTGCATTTCTAATCCAAACAACCTGAAACTCGGCCCTGCACACACTCGTGCCGTAGCAACACCCGTCAAGTTAACCCATCGGACTAGCGGTCGAGAGATGTGCGGATAACACACACACACACAGCAACCTGTAATTTATAGATAGATATCATTGATTTTGATGACAGTCACAGTTGATCAGCCTGATGTTTTTGACTTCATGCCATCCAATAAATACATGTAAAAATAAAAATGAATCTCAATATGTCCTTCATAGAAGAGGTGTGTAAGTTAGTGTATGTGTAAATTGTATTTCTGAATAAATGTGTAATTTGCAAGGCGTGTGGTGTTCGGTGTTCTGTGTGTGTGTGTGTGTGTGTGTCTGATCCAGCACTCAGCTACTGCTTGATGTGAGTCTTAGTGAGAGAGGTGTGTGTGTGTGTGTGTGTGTGTGTGTGTGTGTGTGTGTGTGTGTGTGTGTGTGTGTGTGTGTGTGTGTGTGTGTGTGTGTGTGTGTGTGTGTGTGTGTGTCTGATCCAGCACTTCTCGGTGATAGGTGTGTGTGTGGTGTTCTGTGTGTGTGTGTGTGTGTGTGTGTGTGTGTGTGTGTGTGTGTGTGTGTGTGTGTGTGTGTGTGTGTGTGTGTGTGTGTGTGTGTGTGTGTGTGTGTGTGTGTGTCTGATCCAGCACTTCTCGGTGATAGGTGTGTGTGTGTGGTGTTCTGTGTGTGTGTGTGTGTGTGTGTGTGTGTGTCTGATCCAGCACTTCTCAGTGAGAGGTGTGTGTGTGGTGTTCTGTGTAAAGCCGATCTGTGGCAGGTTTTCTCTGCAGAACGCGTCACATTCTAGTCTCGTACACACCTTGAGAGTAAATCAATGACAGAGAAAAGGCCTAAACAGCTCAAACTCTAGTGAGAAGCAGAAATCCAGAAAATGACAGATACTTTCATATTGACCTTTCCAGCTGTCCAGCACAGAGCAGTCGAGAGCTGCATGTCGGCGGCGTCAGAGTCAGAGGATTTTTAACTCCTGGTGATTGGTTTGATTGTGACGAGCAGGGACACACCGCTGTGGAGATCCTGAACTGAACAGGATCAGGGCTTTAACTCCTCTATTATTAAAGCTGCACCAGCACAAACTACTGTGTGTGTGTGTGTGTGTGTGTGTGTGTGTGTGTGTGTGTGTGTGTGTGTGTGTGTGTGTGTGTGTGTGTGTGTGTGTGTGTGTGTGCGCGTGCGCGTGTGTGTGCGCGTGCGTGCGTGTGTCTTACGTTCACTACTCACTGCTCCTACACTCAATTAAGGGATTAGTAGGAACACCATACTAATACTGTGTTTGGCCCCCTTTCACCTTCAGAACTGCCTTAATTCTACGTGGCATTGATTCAACAAGGTGCTGAAAGCATTCTTTAGAAATGTTGGCCCTATTGATAGGATAGCATCTTGCAGTTGATGGAGATTTGTGGGATGCACATCCAGGGCACGAAGCTCCCGTTCCACCACATCCCAAAGATGCTCTATTGGGTTGAGATCTGGTGACTGTGGGGGCCATTTTAGTACAGTGAACTCATTGTCATGTTCAAGAAACCAATTTGAAATGATTCAAGCTTTGTGACATGGTGCATTATCCTGCTGGAAGTAGGCATCAGAGGATGGGTACATGGTGGCCATAAAGGGATGGACATGGTCAGAAACAATGCTCAGGTAGGCCGTGGCATTTAATCGATGCCCAATTGGCACTAAGGGGCCTAAAGTGTGCCAAGAAAACAACCCCGACACCATTACACCACCACCACCAGCCTGCACAGTGGTAACAAGGCATGATGGATCCATGTTCTCATTCTGTTTACGCCAAATTCTGACTCTACCATCTGAATGTCTCAACAGAAATCGAGACTCATCAGACCAGGCAACATTATTCCAGTCTTCAACTGTCCAATTTTGATGAGCTCTTGCAAATTGTAGCCTCTTTTTCCTATATGTAGTGGAGATGAGTGGTACCCGGTGGGGTCTTCTGCTGTTGTAGCCCATCCGCCTCAAGGTTGTGCGTGTTGTGGCTTCACAAATGCTTTGCTGCATACCTCGGTTGAAACGAGTGGTTATTTCAGTCAAAGTTACTCTTCTATCAGCTTGAATCAGTCGGCCCATTCTCCTCTGACCTCTAGCATCAACAAGGCATTTTCGCCCACAGGACTGCCGCATACTGGATGTTTTTCCCTTTTCACACCATTCTTTGTAAACCCTAGAAATGGTTGTGCGTGAAAATCCCAGTAACTATGCAGATTATGTAAATACTCATACCAGCCCTGTCTGGCACCAACAACCATGACACGCTCAAAATTGCTTAAATCACCTTTCTATCCCATTCTGACATTCAGTTTGGAGTTCAGGAGATTGTCTTGACCAGGACCACACCCCTAAATGCATTGAAGCAACTGCCATGTGATTGGTTGATTAGATAATTGCATTAATGAGAAATTGAACAGGTGTTCCTAATAATCCTTTAAGTGAGTGTAATGTGTGTGCACTAACGTGGATGTGTTAATGCAGACAAATTCTGAGTATGTGTTGCCATACTTGGCCTTCAAATGTCACTCACTTAAAAATAAGCAGAGGATATTTGTTTATTGACGTTATTAGATTGCTTATATCTCTTGAATTGTACCTCAATCCCTTACTGTAAAGCAAATGTGCTGAACCAAACTTTTTTTTAAATACAAAATATATATTTTACAAAATAATTTGGTCTCTAAAATTGCTAGAAAATCAAAGCCGTATGTCTAAGTTGTGTCTAAATTTGAAGTTGATATTACACAATTTGAGTCACTAAAAGGTTTTAAAGTATCATTTTCATAGTAAAAGCGACGTCCGATTTCTAAACGCTTTTTAAGTTTAAGCTTTTAAATGATACCTAATTATTAATTAAAAAAAGCAATAAAATAAGCATGCCAGTGTCCACAGATCGGCCGGCTGTGGTGTGTTTAATGACGTTATCAGTTTGATTGTACAAATGCGTTTGGCTCTGCACTTCAGTCCCTCAATCCCTCTCTCACTGAAGGGCTTTGAAATGACGAAAGCTCTGACAAGCAGTGACAATTACAAAGCAGTCTCAGTTCCGGAATATACTGGAGCGCAGCCGATCTTCTGTGTGTCCTGTGGCTGATGTCCACCGGGACCCTGACCGGGAGAGCAACGCTTTCTCTGACATGTCGGATGTTGTTGTAGAAAGTGAAGTGTGTTGATTGATGTGTGTTGATTGACAGGACACGCTGGAGCTGTGTGCGCGTGAGCTCGAGTTTAAGAGCATCTTGTTTGCGCTGTGCTACTTCCACGCCGTCGTGGCGGAGCGGCGGAAGTTCGGCCCACAGGGGTGGAACAGGAGTTACCCGTTCAACACCGGAGACCTGACCATCTCCGTCAATGTGCTCTACAACTACCTGGAGGCCAACAGCAAGGTGAGTGTGTGTGAGTGTGTGTGAGTGTGTGTGTGTGTGTGTGTGCGTGTGCGTGTGCGTGTGCGTGTGCGTGCGCGTGCGTGCGTGCGTGTGCGTGTGCGTGTGTGTGTGTGTGTGTGAGCTACCCGTTCATCACCGGAGACCTGAACATCTCCGTCAACGTGCTCTACAACTACCTGGAGGCCAACAGCAAGGTGAGTGTGTGTGAGTGTGTGTGAGTGTGAGTGTGTGTGTGTGTGTGTGTGTGTGTGTGTGTGTGTGTGTGTGTGTGTGTGTGTGTGTGTGTGTGTGTGCGTGTGCGTGTGCGTGCGTGCGTGCGTGCGTGTGCGTGTGCGTGTGTGTGTGTGTGTGTGTGAGCTACCCGTTCATCACCGGAGACCTGAACATCTCCGTCAACGTGCTCTACAACTACCTGGAGGCCAACAGCAAGGGGTGTGTGTGTGTGTGCCTACTGGACTGAGAGAGAGTGGAGCGCCTGCTGACATATGCTCCTCTAAAAGAGACTGATTGTGTGTCTGAGCATGTTTAATTACTCACACACCTACACAACATCCTGCTCCCAATTTAATATTTATGTCCGTTCATTACACAGAACAATAAAGAACCAGTGCTCGCTTTTATGGCAAAAACGGAACACAAAAGAGCCATGGACTCTGACTAGATTTGCATTTCCTGAAGGACATACCAGGAGGACAGTGGGAAAGTGTCAGATAGCTTTGCTTCAGTGTAAACGAAATAATAAAATGTTAAAGCCATTGTCATGTTTAGTCAGTTTCTCTCGAGCGCTGTGAATCAGATATAAACGGTTAAATATACAGTAAGAAGGAAAGACCAATCACAGTTAGAGAAAGAAGACTATCTGTAATTCAGTGTTGAATATTGAACATCTATTGGTTAAAGGGATAGTTCACCCAAAATTTGGCATCATTTCCTCTTTCTCATTTACTCTAAATTCATCCAAAATGGACAATTAAACATAATGAAAGTAGCTAATATGTTCAAAATTAATTTAATAGGATAAACCCCTTGAGATGCACCATCTTGTTTTCGAGGGGGTCCTAATATGACTCAGCAGAGTTATCAGTGAACAATGACTTACATTTCTGTCTGGATTCAGAAGACTCCCGTAGGTCTTGTTTGGAAGCTTAAAAGTATAAATCAAATAAATCACTGAGTCGATATTCAAAATGATAAGCAAGCGCTGCTTTGTTTACGGTCTGTGTATCTGCAACTCTCAGTGTAACGGAGCTGACAGCTGTAGAAAACAGATTAGTCTCATAGACCTCTAATGCACTCTAGGGAGCAACACTGAATGTTAGTTGGGAGTTAATCATGGGTTGTAAGTGCTGTGGTGCGGTGGTTCAGGCCTGCTGGTCAGACGGTTGCAGGTCCTTCTTTAAGCTCTCTCTCTCTCTCTCTCGCACACACACACACACACACATACACACTCTCTCTCTCTCTCTCTCACACACTCTCTCTTCCTCCAGGTGCCCTTCGATGACCTGCGCTACCTCTTCGGGGAGATCATGTACGGGGGTCACATCACTGATGACTGGGACCGCAGGCTCTGCAGGACGTACCTGGAGGAGTTCATCAAGCCCGAGATGATGGACGGGGAGCTGTACCTCGCACACGGCTTCCGTCTGCCGGGGAACAACGACTACAACGGCTATCATCAGGTACAAGTGACAATCACTGCAAATATCTGATTACAGTGATGAGGACGACTGCAGATCATCTGCTGGATGTAAAGCCAGTTTCGGTTCACTAGGTCAGGGGTCAGACTGGGGTGTGTGAAAAATATAAGATAAAAGAAAAAGATTTTTTTTTTTAGGGCTTCAAATTCATAATTTTCATGATTCATATTAACTTTAGTATAGTGCTAATATAAAATAGTACTTATATTACATTTTTCTCAGACCCTCTCAAAACATATATCTGTGAAACCCCTGGACTAGGTGAACTAGATATGCTGTAGATGCCCTGATTACAAAACGACGCAGTGCGAGGTCCCTCGAAAAAGAAAAAGGTCTCAAGTTACGACTGTAACCCCTGTTCCCTGAGAAGGGAACTCGCACTGCATCGATGCCGACACTATGGGGAACGCCTCTTGTCGTAACGCTTGCGTGATGATGTAGCGTGTGACAGCATACACGGAAGTTACAAAGGGACGCCAGCACATCACAGCGTTAGCTTTGCGATGAACTCGCACTGCGTCGATGACAACACTATGGGGAACGAGTACCCACAATGCCACAACGAGCCCTGCCTGTCCTAGTGTGAAGCTGTCTCAGGTACAACTAGGACGAGCACTCGTGCACCGGGGGAGAGGGGAGCTTCAGACTATAACACCTCATGAATGTGTGCGGAGTGGCCCATCCAGCTGTATCACATACCTCAGGAATAGGTGCCCCTGAGAGGAGGGCTCTAGAGGACTCCATGCCTCTGGTAGAGTGAGCCACGGCCAAAGGTGAAGGCAAACTGCGCACCTGATAGGCCAGGGAAATAGCCTGAACTATCCAGTTGCTGAATAGCCTGAACTATCAAGTTGCTGATCATCAACTATGCCAGTTGATGATCTGTTTAGAGGTGGGGAGCCCCTTCCAGGGTAACCCAAAACACACCAGCAACTGGTCCGCTTTGAGGAGGGGGAGCAAACGCCTGCAGAACCGTTGACCTCGCCATATTCTATGGTATCTTAGGCACATAGCCCGGTCTAGGGTGCAAGACGGCCTTAATTCTCCCAGGAGCAAACTCCAGGCACTGCAGAGATATGGAGAGCACCTGGAGATCTCCTACCCTCTCAAGAGAGGTAGTGGCAAGGAGAAAGACAACCTTAAGTGACAGGTTCTTGGCCTCAGCCGACTCCAGAGGCTCGAAGGGGGCCTCGACCAGCCCTTCGAGAACAACTGCCAGGTCCCATGTGGGAATTCTGGTCCGAGTCGCAGGTCTCATCCTCCGAGCCCCACGGGGGATGCGTATGACCAGCTGATGTCTCCCCAGAGGCCCATCACTCAGAGGAGTGTGGAAAGCCGTAATGGCAGACACGTACACCATGAGTGTGGACGGGGTAAGACCCAGCCGAGAAGCGATTCTGGAGGAACTCCAGCAGTGAAGCCACTGGGTAGTTAACTGGGTCCACGCCACGCTCTCTACACCAAATGGTGAAAACATTCCATTTTAGGCCATACAATTTTCATGTGGAGGGAGCTCTAACGCTAAGTATGGTCTCGACTACTCCTGCTGACAAGCCAGTGTCTCAGTACTGTGCCCCCTCAGGGGTCAGACCCACAGTTTATTGAGGAATATTGAGCCCTCTGCCTGCGTCAGCTGGTCCCTCCTGATGGGGTCCCTCTCCAGATTTCTCCCGGGAGCGATCAGGGAAATTGCCGCCTTGGCCACACCTGCACAATGGCAATGAACCCCAGCGGGGCTGGATGCATGAGGGAGAACCACAGTGGAGAGTGTGTTGCCTCTTGAGACGCGAACAGATCCACTTTTACTGGGCTGAACCTCTCGCATATCGACTCCACCGCCTCATAGAGGGACGTGATCTCAGACCCCCCCTTATGATTTAGATTGGACACCACTGACATATTGTCTGTTCTCACAAGAACGTGATGGTCCTGCCATAGACTTCTCGTAAAGCGACCGCCCGTGACCGCGCCCCAGTCCGTGAGGGAGGCGTCTGTTGAAACGGCTTTCTGGCGAAATAACGCTCCCAGCACAGGGCCTTGGGACAGGAACCAATAAGTCTCACATAATTTAGGACCTCTTTCCCATTGCCTTCCTTGCCTGAAGGACGGTCCTCAGATCTGTCTTCTCAGGAGCGTCTGTGGTTGTGAGCGCCGCCCAGAGTCCCAAGCTCTCTGAGGGGGACCTCTAGAAGCAACACTCTCCTTTTGGCCCTGCCGGTATGAGGAGCTCGATGGCGGCAGCCTTTTTGGACCTTGAACAGCGAGGGAGATACTGCCTGAATGCTGCGGATTGTTTTTCCGTCTTCTGGAACCTGTCGATGACCGCATTAACGGCGTTGCCAAACAGGCCAGTAGACAAGACGGGGGCATCAAGGAGGAAGGCCCTGTCCTTCTCCCTGATGCCATACAGATTAAGCCACAGATGCCTCTCCCTCTCCGTGGTTACCAGTGCTGCCAGGGAGTGACCGATGGCATGGGCCGTCTCCTTGGTAACACGGAGAAACGGATCTGTGGCTTTGTGCAGTTCAGCAATATCTTCAACAGTGGGACCCTCGCCTTCATCAAGGTCCTTTAACTGGTCCCGACCCGCCGCCATGTAAGCTCTGCAGCGCTGGGGCTTTAAGTGATGACACATCGTCTGGGGAGAGGTAACTGGCCAAAGCCTCCTCAGCGCACGGCATCATCCCATTACCGTTCTCCTTAACCCCCACAATGTTGCTGTAAACCAACACCAGGGAATAGACAGGCGCGAGGAAAATGGCCTGTTCCATGACTTACACAGCTCATTGTGTAAGTCTGGAAAGAACGGCAAACCCCGGCGTGAAGGCTGTGAACAGAAAGCGCTCATCAAGCTTACTTCTAGCCTGCACTTTCCTTCCTCTCTTGTGGCCAACTGATGTTTATTTCGGCCACTGTACGGGTTAAAACCTCCACAAGCTCCTCATACACGGGTGCAGTCTGAAATGGGAAGCAGTCTCAATCCCCTCTGCTAGCTCTCTCTGCGAGCCCCACGATCGGATCAGACCCGAACCACGAAGAGCGCGAGCCTGGCCGGCTTCTTCAAATATAGCCAGGCAGGAGCAGTACACACACATCTCATGTGTGTTCCCACCCGTGATAAAGCGAGGGTAGGGATGCACACACTTCTTAAACTGCTCACTTGCCCATTTCGATATATTATATATTTCACAGACAACCCCAAATAGACAGATACACAACAGAGAGCGCTTGCTGAAGAGCGAAAGCTAACGCTGTAGTGTGCCGGCGTCCCTTTGTAGCTTCCGTGTATGCCGTCACACGCTACGTCATCATGCAACACCAATAGGATTGGATTAGTTTCATTCATACTTCACACGCTTTACGCCAAGAGGCGTTCCCCATAATGTCGTCATCGGCGCAGTGCGAGTTCCCTCGAAAGGGAGCCTGACATGCTTTAACCAGCTAGTCAGTGATCATCAGCTTCACTGTGTGATAATAACTCCTATTCTGTTCCAAAAGCCTTGCGAGTTTGGAGCTACATGATGGTGAGTACCGAGTGATGTCAGAGTCACCTGATTAAAGGAGGATTATTTGTGGATGTAATGGCGCTTTTCCACTTCATGGTACGGTACGGCATGGTTCGGTACGGCACGCTATGGCGCTTTTCCACTGCATGGTACAGTACGGCTCGGCTCGGTACGGCTCACTTGTGGCGCTTTTCCACTGCATGGTACGGTACGGTACGGCTCGCTTTAAATGATACCAGCTCTGTTGAGGATCCAAGTGTTCCGTACCGATACTAAAATGTGACTTGAAAACACTGCAGATCACTGATTGGTCAGACAGACAGAATCGTCACTTCCAGCGTCATTGTATTTGCGAGACATCAAACCCACTAGATTTAAATAGCCAGTAACAGCCACCGCTGTAGCACCGGTTTTAAAAACATTAGCTTGAAGAAAAAAACTTCCAAAAAAGAAATGGCTGAATCGTGGTCAGTGGACGGTGTTAGAGAGAACGCTGTCGTCTTAGCGGCCCCTAATTTAATAACAAATGATCATTTAGACGGAAGTGAATCAATCAAAACTAACTTTAGCTGGAAAAAACATTTTTCAAGAACCACTATAAAACCAAACCAATCTCTGTTACCTTAAATTATATGTTTATCTCTGTAAAGCTGCTTTGAAACAATCTACATTGTTAAAAGCGCTATATAAATGAGGATGACTTGACTTGACTTGACTTGACTTGGGCGAGAAGTACAGACATTCCTCTCGTTGGTTGACGAGGAGTGGATAAACTATAACGATCAGTCATAATCCCACCCACTTTGAAGCGGTACTAACTGCAGTGGACCATGCAGTGGAAAAGCGCCATAAGATTCGACTGGACTGATCCTATTTAGACTGTGAATGCATGAATTCTACCACAGCGTTTTAAAGTTTTTTTCAAAGCACATTCCTCTCTTCGTGCAGATTCTGCATGTGTCTAAAGCCCAGCTAATTAATTAAGACTCATTTCTGTCTGATACATTCCGGTCTCTGGGATGCTGGTCATGCATGGGGAATATTTTGGCTCTCACGGCAGAGATCTACTTGCTAGATTTCATCATTAGGGTGTTGCGTTTGTGTTTCTTTTGTGCGTGTGTGTAGTGTTAAGTTTGTGTTTGTTGTGACCTTGTGTGTGTGTGTAGTCAGGATGCCTGCGGTGTTCCTGAGGCTCAGTCTCTGTCATCGGCTCTGCTTCAGAAGCATCACAGCAGATGAGAGACCCAGTGGACTCACTCAAGCTCACTCCTTCTGTCTAATAATGATCAGGGAACAGTCCTCAGAACTGTAGCTGACGTTCTGACAAGGAAATGTTCTTCTAGTAATATCAATTGAACATTTGTTCAAAGTTGTCTGGTCTTTAATAATGTTCTCAAAACATCACCACAAAAACATTATTTATACATACACATACATTCATGGAGTGTTTTTACATGAAACGTTTTAGTTAGAGTTCGTCTAATGTTTTTAAATGTTGCTACTTATTAAAGAACGTTCAGAGAACACTTAAAAATAATGTTTGAAAAATGAGACAATGGAATGTTCCCTTAGCGTTTACATAAACAAATAAAAACAAAAAAAGTTTTTAAACATTTAATAAACTAGATGTTTTGAACGTTCTAACATATTTTTGTGAGTTGGATAATGTGAGTCCCACGGCTCATCAGGACTCAGGACTCTCTCTGAATGTGTTTCAGTACATCGATGCTGCGCTCCCGGCCGAGTCCCCGTACCTGTACGGCCTGCACCCCAACGCAGAGATCGGGTTCCTCACGCAGACCTCGGAGAAGCTCTTCAGAACCGTGCTGGAGATGCAGCCCAGAGACGGGGGATCCGGAGAGGGGGCGTCCGGCTCGCGCGACGACAAGGTTCTGGACCCAATGCTGTGTATAAAACACACACACCTAAAGCTCTTCCCACATTATTTAGTACCATGTGTAAAGAGGAGGAAAAATCGAGAATTTACCTCATGATACCGCATTGATGTTCTCACAGCAAAAATAATTAGGTTTATTTCAGCATAATTGGGACATTTTTTTCCCAGTCATCTCAATGGAAAAAAGTGTGTTAATGTACCTGTATTGACCTTACTCAGGGATAGTATTGCTGTTGGCTGTAGCAGCTGTTTCCAGAACGAGGATGAGCACGTCTCTGCCTAGTTCAGCTACAGTCCAAACAAACATTATTCAGACACCAGATATCATTTTTGATATTTTTTTACTAGTGTGTGCAGGACACGATAGTTCATTTATGTAAGTGAGGAGAGCAAAATAAAGTAAACTGTGACATATTATACCCAAATATTCTTCATACAGTGACTACCACTAAAATTTATAACAATTTGGGACCAAAAATTATTCAGACACTTTGAGCTGATCATGTTTTGCTGAAGTGTTTTTTCTTTAATTGCTAATGCAGCTTTTTACAGCACAGACTGAACAACATGAAGCATTGCTTGGTGACTGGTTGAGCTAAACTGGTATTATCTAATTGTGTAGTTAAATTTAACAGCTGACAGATATTCAACATAATTCATGTGTGAGAGTCTAACAGAAGGACGGACAAAACCAGTGAAATATCAACTGATTTAATAACTCTGAGAAACGTTGAAGGTGTCTGAATAAATTTTGGTTTGACTGTATCTGTGTTACATTTAACCTCATTAAACTCCCAGAAAGGCTGACGGTGGCCCTGAGACAGACACTGAAGGCTCTCGTGTCTGAGGGGGAAGTCGCTGGTTTGGAGGCCTCTGACATTTAAACCATTAGATATGAGAGCCGTGTAAGAGTGCTTGAATGCATTATGACAGCTGACCTTTTTAAGTTAAGAGATTGGGATTTGTAAGCAATGACTGGTTTGCATTAACTCCTCATGTATCTGACAAAGACTAATAGATCTACTGAGAGGAATGTGATTAAATGGCCCAGTTTCACATCCACATGCTGTGCCTGAAATCACCCACTCATTCCTTGTGTACTGTAATTCAGGCGCTGATGGGAATGGAAACCACTTCATCACATGCATGTGCTTTCTTATTTATGCCTTACTTTAAAAATAAATTTCTTAAAGTCTTTGTGCACATCCTACTTTGTTAGCTTGTCATGTTTAATGTTTATTGATTATTATTATTATTATTATCATTAATTAGTATATTAAAACCCTACCATCAAAACTGTGTTTCTGTGCTCATCCGTCCCTAAAGCAGTGACAGCGTCATCAATTACATTATTAGATTAATCCATTTCCTGCAGCTGATTGAATATTTGAATCATCTTCCTAATGATAATTTCCTCTGTGTACAGTGTTCTGATTTACCAATAATCATACCTCAGTAAATTATCAGTCAAGGAAGATGAAACGCTTGGCTTGAAGCCGAGCTAATGGAAAAATGACCAAAAGGACTGATTTACATTCTGTATCATTTTTGGCCTGTTATATTTTAATTGATGGATGACTTAACAAAAAATTAGAGACTTTTGCAACGGAGATATAAATATTTATTTCTGACTTCATCTGGCGTGCGTTTGTGTGTCCAGGTTAAAGCCGTGCTTGATGAGATTCTGGAGAAGCTTCCGGAAGAGTTCAATATGACTGAGATGATGGGGAAGGTGGAGGAGAGAACGCCGTATATAGTTGTGGCAGTCCAGGAGTGTGAGCGCATGAACGTCCTCACACAAGAGATCAGACGCTCTCTGAAGGAGCTCAGTCTGGGCCTGAAGGTTAGACACACACACACACACACATTCTTGTACATCTATCTTTGTAAGGACCTTCATTGACACAGTGCAATCTCTAGCCCCTTACCCTAACCCTACCCATCTCACTAACTGCCTGACCCGACCCCTGACCCTAAACCGACCCTTGACCTCATTATAACCTGATCCCTAAAACCAGGTCTAGACCTCAAACTGGCCTTTAAAGGCTCTCAGAAAGTGAAGACCGGCCAAAATGTTCTCACTCCGATGGACTAAAACTCAAACTGGTCCTCACAAAGATAGCTGTACACTCACACACTCTCTCTCACACGCACGCTTGCACACACACCTGTAATACTCTGCTCCTTTAGGGATCTCATCACCACATCAAACGCTGATCCGGAATGATTTTTATGCCTTATGATTGAAATCTGATATGCAGTCCGTTATTGCTTTCTTCACACAGCTGCTAAAATAACACAACATCTTTCTAGTGCTTGGTAACTGGAGAAATTAAATCGCTAGACGAGAGATTGTCTTGCTCTTTTCAGACCTATTTTATCTGCATTAAATCCCTGAACGATGTCAAGCCTTATGAGGAAAAGACGACAATTAACTAGTGAAGGATTTTGGCCTTGGGAGAATATGGTTTGATTTAACAGTTACTGAGATGATTTTCGTTTCTGTGACATTCAAGTTATCGAAATTATGTACATTCCTTGACACATTGCATTGTGGGAAATTTTATAATGTTAAAAACTAAAGAATGAAAAGATGCATGGAAGAGACGGCAATCTGACGACGAGATTATTAGATGAGAAAATAAACACATTTTATAGCATCTTTGTTTTTGCTTCATATGTCTTTATATTATGCTGTGACTTTTTCATTAAAGACAATAATGTTATATTCTTGGATGGAGAGTTTTTTAGTCTGATATCGTCATGAAGAATCACATTTGAATTCTTGAAAATGAAAAATGTAACAGTTTAAGCAGCAAAATCATCTCAAAGGCAACGTCTGTTTACATTAACACTGAAACTTTGCGATGATGTCTACTGAGTGATCAGAAACAACATCCGTAATTTCAGGACCTCCAGGAATAAAAATATTATTAGATGACCCCATTAATAGATTTCTTTAGTTGTACAGGCTTGCATCTGTTTAATCTACTGTAAATGATGAGCAGAATGCTGTTATCCACATAAACATTAGAAGATTATCTCAGCGCGTTTGCACACAGAGGAAGGCTACGTTGTGATGATTTGTTTACTTGGATATAATCAGTTAATTTGATATGTAGGATTTCTCTTTTTCAGCTTGTGACCTGTTTCAGGGTTTGCGTTCTCGAGCTCCAAACACTGTTGTGTGGATGAACGGCCACTAAGTTAATAACTAATGATCTTTGCAATGGAAGTGAATCAATCAAAACTAACTTTAGCTGGACAATAACTTTATTCTAGATCTGCTTTAAAGCCTAAACAATCTCTGTTACTGTAATCTCCTATTATCACTGTAAAGCAGCTATGAAATAATCTATACGGTTAAAGCGCTGTATAACGGAAGGACACTTGACTGCACTGTTGATGTGTTCCTCTCACAGGGCGAGCTCACAATGACCAACGACATGGAGAACCTCCAGAACGCAGTGTACCTGGACCAGGTGCCGGACTCCTGGACCAAGCGGGCGTACCCGTCCATGTGTGGCCTGGCCATCTGGTTCATGGACCTGCTGACCCGCATCCGCGAGCTGGAGACCTGGAGCTCGGACTTCAGTCTGCCGGCGGTGGTGTGGCTCGCCGGCTTCTTCAACCCGCAGTCCTTCCTCACGGCCATCATGCAGTCCATGGCCCGGCGCAACGAGTGGCCCCTGGACCGCATGAGCCTGCAGTGTGACGTCACCAAGAAGAGCCGAGAGGAGTTCAGCACGCCGCCCAGAGAGGGAGCCTACATCCACGGGCTCTTCATGGAGGGAGCGCGCTGGGATGCACAGGTACTGTCCCTCTGGGTCAGGGTTACCCTCTGGGTCAGGGTTACCCTCAGGGTCAGGGTTACCCTCAGGGTCAGGGTTAACCTCAAGGTCAGGGTTACCCTCTGGGTCAGGGTTACCCTCTGGGTCAGGGTTACCCTCAGGGTCAGGGTTACCCTCAGGGTCAGGGTTACCCTCTGGGTCAGGGTTACCATCAGGGTCAGGGTTACCCTCTGGGTCAGGGTTACCATCAGGGTCAGGGTTACCCTCTGGGTCAGGGTTACCCTCTGGGTCAGGTGTTGTGAAGATGGTCTAGCTAGTGAAGATGTGCTTATAACCGGGATATTAATATCACCCCCTTAATATACAGCTGGGTGTGATTCAGATATGCATACAAGAAAAGCTTTTTTAATTACAAGAAAAAAAAAATAATTTCGAAAATGCTTTTAATGTAAAAAATAATAATTATGGAAGCTTATGGATAGCAATATTCAATTTGAAATGTAATATGCAAAATGGCAATGCATTTCTGTATTTAAATGTACATTTTTCATACTACAGTGCTGGTCAGAATCATTTGCCCCCTTGGTAAATATGATCAAAGATGGCTGTAAAAAATAAATCTGCATTGTTTATCCTTTTGATATTTTATTTGAAAAAATGCTCAAATCTAACCTTTTATTGAAGTAAAAGAATTGAAAGTGGGGAAAATCACATTATGAAATAAATGTTTTTCTCCAAAATACGTTGGGAACAATTATTACACCCCCTTTTATGAAATACTTTTTGCAAGCTCTGAGTGTCCTGTAATGATGAGTTTGGAGAACGCCTGACGGAGATCCGAGATCCTCCAGATCGTGTTGGCCAAGGGGAAATCATTCTGACCAGCACTGTATATGCAATGTGTGGAGCAAAATGATAATTCAAATTTAATCATATAATTTACATTTGTTATTTCCTACACTAGTTTTGACAGATAATTTAAACATATATTTTAATGTTTAATAAGTTGCAAAAATTAAAATGTATTACAGAAACAATTAGATATGTTTAACATGTTCAAGCAAAACGCAGATGGGAAGATAGCAAACTTAACCACTTATGAGTACTGTATATTAATGCATTTGTAAGATTTCATGGCTTCACATTGACTACTTGCTATGAGAAATGAACAGGGAGTTTTAAAGACAGAGCAGTTTGAAGAATGAGACGCAGCAGTTCCTGAACTTACATGAGGAATATTCAGCTCGTTTTATTCTTTTAAGCTCCCTAGATGTGCGTCAGTGTGTAGTGCATCGCCCGAGAGTCTCCAGCAGAGGCTTTAATGACACCAGCTGACATTAATGAGCGCTGTTCGTTAATTTACCTGTTGATTTGTTTAAAGGAGTTGATTGTGATGGTTTCTGAGACCTGTCTCTACAGTCTAACACTCCCACAAACACACGGACCCGCGACGAGGAGCGCTAGCACCATTAGTGCTGTAATGAATGTAGCGGCATGAGGCTCTCTGGGAATCTCTCTAAAAGACTTTTAATTACGCACAGGCAGATTTTAATCACTGTTTTACGCTACACATCTTCCATGAACTCTAACAGGTTCAGGATGTGTTTCCAGCATACGTGATGGAGGATAAAGCCTTGTGTAGAGGAGGACACACACACACACGCATATATACACATCACTCTTATACTAGAGTTATTTCCTCTCCGCTGATGAGTGAGTGTGTGTGTGAGCGAAACACTCGCACATACATGTGAAACACTCGCGTAAGTGTGGCATGTACGCGCAAGTGTTTCAATGGGTTTAGTCTCATACAGCCTCCCATAGTATTTACTCAGACTCGTAAAACTATCACTGTTTAAGCCTAGTTCACACTACATGATTTTAAGCCCGATTTGCAAATCGTTGAGCTCGCCGACAGGTCAGGGTGTTATCGCGTGCAAATCGCGGGGGATTAGCGGGCGATGAACACTCGCCAATCTGTTAGTATGAAAGAGCCAACAACGCATCAAAGACGCTCGCAGACGCCTCGCCGAGCCTAGAAAAATATCTAGCATGCTAGATATCCAGAGCTGTCGCACGACTCAATCTCACTGATGTCATGAGCAACAGCCAATCAGTAAGTAAATAAATACGCGGTAAATACGTAGGGTAAATACGCGGTAAATACGTAGGGTAAATACGTAGGGTAAATACGCGGGTAAATACGTAGGGTAAATACGCGGTAAATACGTAGGGTAAATACGTAGGGTAAATACGTAGGGTAAATACGTAGGGTAAATACGCGGTAAATACGTAGGGTAAATACGTAGGGTAAATACGTAGGGTAAATACGCGGGTAAATACGTAGGGTAAATACGTAGGGTAAATACGTAGGGTAAATACGTAGTGTAAATACGTAGGGTAAATACGTAGGGTAAATACGCGGGTAAATACGTAGGGTAAATACGTAGGGTAAATACGTAGGGTAAATACGTAGTGTAAATACGCGGTAAATACGTAGGGTAAATACGTAGGGTAAATACGTAGGGTAAATACGTAGTGTAAATACGCGGGTAAATACGTAGGGTAAATACGTAGGGTAAATACGCGGTAAATACGTAGGGTAAATACGTAGGGTAAATACGTAGTGTAAATACGCGGGTAAATACGTAGGGTAAATACGTAGTGTAAATACGCGGGTAAATACGTAGGGTAAATACGTAGGGTAAATACGCGGTAAATACGTAGGGTAAATACGTAGGGTAAATACGCGGGTAAATACGTAGGGTAAATACGTAGGGTAAATACGCGGGTAAATACGTAGGGTAAATACGCGGGTAAATACGTAGGGTAAATACGTAGGGTAAATACGCGGGTAAATACGTAGGGTAAATACGTAGGGTAAATACGTAGGGTAAATACGCGGGTAAATACGTAGGGTAAATACGTAGGGTAAATACGCGGTAAATACGTAGGGTAAATACGTAGGGTAAATACGCGGGTAAATACGTAGGGTAAATACGTAGGGTAAAACGTAGGGTAAATACGTAGGGTAAATACGTAGGGTAAATACGCGGTAAATACGTAGGGTAAATACGTAGGGTAAATACGCGATTTTTGCCGTCAGCCAAACATAAACATGCAGCTACATCTCCGATATAAACATGCTGTACTCACCTCCAACTCTCTCTGTAGCACAGACCTGCTGTTCGCGTATGCAGATCCACTCTTTCGCCCATAGTCTCTTTATTTTTTCTTTTTTGGTGTTTTTCTCAGAGCATATCATCGCGCAAACAGTTTGCAGCACTAGTTTCTGTCTGACGTCCATATTCGCATGTTGTGTTCTTCTTCGCTGTGTATTGGCGCGTGTGCTGTTTTGCGTCAAGATAGACATTAGACAGATAGTTTTGTAGACAAGATAGAATCGTTGGGTGACAGAGTTGTTGTCAACTCGTGTAGTGCGTTACCTCCTGTTGCGGATCAATCACGCTGTGTCGTGTGGTGTGAACAGCTCAACAACTTGAATATTCCTGATTTCTCAGAGAGCAAGTCATGTAGTGTGAACCGCACAGTTCAGTCCGACGTTTTAAAATCATGTAGTGTGAACTAGGCTTTAAAAGCACCATAAACTTTCACTTCAGCCACGAGACAATTAGAGTTAATGAGGAGAAATCATAATGCGTCCTCCATAGATGCTGCAATGTCAACATTATTTGCATTCGTCTCTTTAATACTCTGAGATCTTTGGTCAGATTTAATTAACCGATTTTAACTCTGTGAAGTTCTCTGTGTTCAGAGAGACTTTGCATTAACCTTGGCACAGAAAACTGCTCAAATAGTGCAGTGAAGGACTACTGTACTGTAAACTACTGTACTGTACACAAGATCATTCCGTGGCCAACAGAAACTTAATATTAACCTCAAATTAAGTCAAATTAAATCTGATTGGAGGATCCACATTCAAAGTATTATTTCACCAAGTTGCTATATGACAAAATTATTGTCAAGAAATGTATCTGTTGGACGTTACGTGGCTTATTGTTTTATCTTATAATTCCTAAAGTCTCCATGAACTAAATGTGGACATTTTTAATGTAATATTGCAGTGAAATACAAAACATTATTAATATATTTATTTATGTGCCCTCATAATCTATTATCAGACATTTCACTCCGATATTCATCACAATAGATACAAAAGTCAATCACAATTTCCATTTCATGCTGATTTTTAAATGATCTGTACTTTATGTAAATACAAATATGGATATACAGTATATGACATAATGACTTGACATTATTTAAATACACATTATGAAATTATTTTATTGGTGATTTATCATATAAAGTTATTACTCAAATGTTTGTAAATGTGAAGTGCTGATGTGAAGAGTGTGTGTGTGTGTGTGTGTGTGTGCGTGCGTGCGTGTGTGTGTGTGTGTGTATGTGTGTGCGTGCCTGCATGTGTGTGTGTGCGTGTGTGTGTGTGTGTTTGTGTGTGTGTGTGTGTGTGTGTGTGTGTGTGTGTGTGTGTGTGTCGCAGGCTGGGGTCATGGTGGACGCCCGTCTGAAGGAGCTGACTCCTGCTCTGCCGGTGATCTTCATCAAGGCCGTCCCTGTGGATAAGCAGGACCTGCGCAGCCTCTACCAGTGTCCCGTCTACAAGACCCGGCAGCGCGGGCCCACCTACGTGTGGACCTTCAACCTGAAGACCAAAGACAGCCCGTCCAAGTGGACCCTCGCAGGAGTCGCTCTGCTGCTGCAGATCTGATGCACATGGCCTTAGTTCGAAATCATATATGAGTTTTTATATTAGTAGTATTTAATAGTATGTTCATCATTTGTTGTGACGATCCAATGCGATGTTTGCACAGACGTGCTGTGAAGTCTAAAAGCACTTTGATCAAATTCTCCTGTTTCATATTTGTTCCTTTGAGTTTTACTTTCCTAGATTACTTTCCTAGCTTGACTTCTGTTGTAAAGATGTGTGTTAGCTCTCTCACACTGAAAGCGAGGTGTCAGGCAGTGTATCGAGCTCCAGGGTCACGGATCTGTTATTGAACACACTGGAACAGGCCACGGGGAAACTGAAGATGTGGAGAATGCAATAAATCTATCCAGGAATCCAATTACTAAGCTTCATGTGTTCCATTGTAAGGGATATAAGACAAATACGATAGAGAAATAAATATGAACCATTTTTACTAACAGACACAAAATGTGAGGGAACCTGCTTCTCCATCAGTTAAATATGATGAATGTGCTGCTCGTTTATGGAGGCGTAGCGGTCGAGAGGTTTGTTCTCGCTATTTCACATTTTAACTAGATTTGCATTTCTCGTAAAGCATCAAAGAAAAGCTTGAGGTTTAAGGTTTCAGGCATCAGAGATGCTTTAATGAAGATGAGTTTTCCTCTACATTTGCAGAAAATAAGTGTGTGAACCTTTGGATTTACCTGGATTTCTGAACAAAACGGTCATTAAATTTGCCGTGAGCTAAACACAGCTAAACACATCAGCAGAACAGAAGCAGCTGGAAGATCAGTGTGTGTTCATGAACACACTCCCTCGTTCAGGTTTTCAGAACAGTCCAATCAAATAACTTCAAATAAAAGACATTTACATTTACAGGTGGCCATTTTGAAGATGCTTTCATTAAAAAGCACATTATAATCGTGATCTCCAAACTGAAGATCACGTCAGGTTAAAGATGTCGACTTCATGAAGCGTTACAGATGAAGCTCTGCGCTAGGATCAGAGATCGTCTCCATCAGAGCTAGCGTCTGTAGAGGAGCGTCTGTAAAGCTAGCGTATCTAGAGCTAGCGTCTGTAGAGGAGCATCTGTAGAGGAGCGTCTGTAGAGGAGCGTCTATAGAGGAAGCGTCTGTAGAGCTAGCGTCTGTATAGGAGCGTCTGTAGAGCTAGCGTCTGTAGAGGAGCGTCTGTAGAGGAGGGTCTGTAGAGGAGCGTCTGTAGAGGAGCGTCTGTAGAGCTAGCGTCTGTAGAGGAGGGTCTGTAGAGGAGCGTCTGTAGAGTAGCGTCTGTAGAGGAGCGTCTGTAGAGCTAGCGTCTGTAGAGGAGCGTCTGTAGAGGAGTGTCTGTAGTGGAGTGTCTGTAGAGGAGGGTCTCTAGAGGAGCGTCTGTAGTGGAGGGTCTGTAGAGGAGGGTCTGTAGAGGAGGGTCTGTAGAGGAGTGTCTGTAGACGAGCGTCTGTAGAGGAGCGTCTGTAGAGGAGGGTCTGTAGAGGAGGGTCTCTAGAGGAGCGTCTGTAGAGTAGCGTCTGTAGAGGAGCGTCTGTAGAGCTAGCGTCTGTAGAGGAGCGTCTGTAGAGGAGTGTCTGTAGTGGAGTGTCTGTAGAGGAGGGTCTCTAGAGGAGCGTCTGTAGTGGAGGGTCTGTAGAGGAGGGTCTGTAGAGGAGGGTCTGTAGAGCTAGCGTCTGTAGAGGAGCGTCTGTAGAGGAGTGTCTGTAGTGGAGTGTCTGTAGAGGAGGGTCTCTAGAGGAGCGTCTGTAGTGGAGGGTCTGTAGAGGAGGGTCTGTAGAGGAGCGTCTGTAGAGGAGCGTCTGTAGAGGAGCGTCTGTAGAGGAGCGTCTGTAGAGGAGCGTCTGTAGAGCTATCGTCTGTACAGGAGCGTTTGTAGAGGAGGGTCTGCAGAGGAGCGTCTGTAGAGGAGCGTCTGTAGAGGAGCGTCTGTAGAGCTAGCGTCTGTAGAGGAGCGTCTGTAGAGGAGTGTCTGTAGTGGAGTGTCTGTAGAGGAGGGTCTCTAGAGGAGCGTCTGTAGTGGAGGGTCTGTAGAGGAGGGTCTGTAGAGGAGGGTCTGTAGAGGAGTGTCTGTAGAGGAGCGTCTGTAGAGGAGCGTCTGTAGAGGAGCGTCTGTAGAGGAGGGTCTGTAGAGGAGGGTCTCTAGAGGAGCGTCTGTAGAGGAGTGTCTGTAGAGGAGGGTCTGTAGAGGAGGGTCTGTAGAGGAGTGTCTGTAGTGGAGGGTCTGTAGAGGAGGGTCTGTAGTGGAGGGTCTGTAGAGGAGTGTCTCTAGAGGAGCGTCTGTAGTGGAGGGTCTGTAGAGGAGTGTCTGTAGAGGAGGGTCTCTAGAGGAGCGTCTGTAGTGGAGGGTCTGTAGAGGAGGGTCTCTAGAGGAGGGTCTCTAGAGGAGCGTCTGTAGAGGAGTGTCTGTAGAGGAGTGTCTGTAGAGGAGTGTCTGTAGAGGAGGTTCTGTAGAGGAGGGTCTGTAGAGGAGTGTCTGTAGAGGATGTTCTGTAGAGGAGTGTCTGTAGAGGAGTGTCTGTAGAGGAGGGTCTGTAGTGGAGGGTCTGTAGAGGAGTGTCTCTAGAGGAGCGTCTGTAGTGGAGGGTCTGTAGAGGAGGGTCTGTAGTGGAGGGTCTGTAGAGGAGTGTCTCTAGAGGAGCATCTGTAGAGGAGGGTCTGTAGTGGAGGGTCTCTAGAGGAGCGTCTGTAGTGGAGGGTCTGTAGAGGAGCGTCTGTAGAGGAGGGTCTGTAGAGGAGGGTCTCTAGAGGAGCGTCTGTAGAGGAGTGTCTGTAGAGGAGGGTCTGTAGAGGAGCGTCTGTAGAGCTAGCGTCTGTAGAGGAGGGTCTGTAGTGGAGGGTCTCTAGAGGAGCGTCTGTAGTGGAGGGTCTGTAGAGGAGCGTCTGTAGAGGAGGGTCTGTAGAGGAGGGTCTCTAGAGGAGGGTCTCTAGAGGAGCGTCTGAAGAGGAGCGTCTGTAGAGGAGCGTCTGTAGAGGAGTGTCTGTAGAGGAGGGTCTGTAGAGGAGTGTCTGTAGAGGAGTGTCTGTAGAGGAGGGTCTGTAGAGGAGTGTCTGTAGAGGAGTGTCTGTAGTGGAGGGTCTGTAGAGGAGTGTCTGTAGTGGAGGGTCTGTAGAGGAGGGTCTGTAGTGGAGGGTCTGTAGAGGAGTGTCTCTAGAGGAGCGTCTGTAGAGGAGGGTCTGTAGTGGAGGGTCTCTAGAGGAGCGTCTGTAGTGGAGGGTCTGTAGAGGAGCGTCTGTAGAGGAGGGTCTGTAGAGGAGGGTCTCTAGAGGAGCGTCTGTAAAGGAGTGTCTGTAGAGGAGTGTCTGTAGAGGAGCGTCTGTAGAGGAGCGTCTGTAGAGGAGCGTCTGTAGAGCTAGCGTCTGTAGAGGAGGGTCTGTAGTGGAGGGTCTGTAGAGGAGCGTCTGTGGTGGAGCGTCTGTAGAGGAGCGTCTGTAGAGGAGCGTCTGTAGAGGAGCGTCTGTAGAGCTAGCGTCTGTACAGGAGCGTCTGTAGAGGAGGGTCTGTAGAGGAGCGTCTGTAGAGGAGTGTCTGTAGTGGAGCGTCTGTAGAGGAGGGTCTCTAGAGGAGCGTCTGTAGTGGAGGGTCTCTAGAGGAGTGTCTGTAGAGGAGGGTCTGTAGAGGAGTGTCTGTAGAGGAGCGTCTGTAGAGGAGCGTCTGTAGAGGAGGGTCTGTAGAGGAGGGTCTCTAGAGGAGCGTCTGTAGAGGAGTGTCTGTAGAGGAGTGTCTGTAGAGGAGGGTCTGTAGAAGAGGGTCTGTAGAGGAGGGTCTGTAGAGGAGTGTCTGTAGTGGAGGGTCTGTAGAGGAGGGTCTGTAGTGGAGGGTCTGTAGAGGAGTGTCTCTAGAGGAGCGTCTGTAGTGGAGGGTCTGTAGAGGAGTGTCTGTAGAGGAGGGTCTCTAGAGGAGCGTCTGTAGTGGAGGGTCTGTAGAGGAGGGTCTGTAGAGGAGGGTCTCTAGAGGAGGGTCTCTAGAGGAGCGTCTGTAGAGGAGTGTCTTTAGAGGAGTGCCTGTAGAGGAGTGTCTGTAGAGGAGTGTCTGTAGAGGAGGGTCTGTAGAGGAGTGTCTGGAGAGGAGTGTCTGGAGAGGAGTGTCTGTAGTGGAGGGTCTGTAGAGGAGGGTCTGTAGAGGAGGGTCTGTAGTGGAGCGTCTGTAGTGGAGGGTCTGTAGAGGAGGGTCTGTAGTGGAGGGTCTGTAGAGGAGTGTCTCTAGAGGAGCGTCTGTAGAGGAGGGTCTGTAGTGGAGGGTCTCTAGAGGAGCGTCTGTAGTGGAGGGTCTGTAGAGGAGCGTCTGTAGAGGAGGGTCTGTAGAGGAGGGTCTCTAGAGGAGCGTCTGTAGAGGAGTGTCTGTAGAGGAGCGTCTGTAGAGGAGGGTCTGTAGAGGAGCGTCTGTAGAGGAGCGTCTGTAGAGGAGCGTCTGTAGAGGAGGGTCTGTAGTGGAGGGTCTCTAGAGGAGCGTCTGTAGTGGAGGGTCTGTAGAGGAGCGTCTGTAGAGGAGGGTCTGTAGTGGAGGGTCTCTAGAGGAGCGTCTGTAGTGGAGGGTCTGTAGTGGAGGGTCTGTAGAGGAGTGTCTCTAGAGGAGCGTTTGTAGAGGAGGGTCTGTAGTTGAGGGTCTCTAGAGGAGCGTCTGTAGTGGAGGGTCTGTAGAGGAGCGTCTGTAGAGGAGGGTCTGTAGAGGAGGGTCTCTAGAGGAGCGTCTGTAGAGGAGTGTTTGTAGAGGAGCGTCTGTAGAGGAGGGTCTGTAGAGGAGCGTCTGTAGAGGAGCGTCTGTAGAGGAGCGTCTGTAGAGGAGGGTCTGTAGTGGAGGGTCTCTAGAGGAGCGTCTGTAGTGGAGGGTCTGTAGAGGAGCGTCTGTAGAGGAGGGTCTGTAGTGGAGGGTCTCTAGAGGAGCGTCTGTAGTGGAGGGTCTGTAGAGGACGTCTCTAGAGGAGCGTCTCTAGAGGAGCGTCTGTAGAGGAGTGTCTGTAGAGGAGTGTCTGTAGAGGAGGGTCTGTAGAGGAGTGTCTGTAGAGGAGTATCTGTAGAGGAGCGTCTGTAGAGGAGCGTCTGTAGAGGAGGGTCTGTAGTGGAGGGTCTGTAGAGGAGTGTCTCTAGAGGAGCGTCTGTAGAGGAGCGTCTGTAGAGGAGGGTCTCTAGAGGAGCGTCTGTAGAGGAGGGTCTGTAGAGGAGCGTCTGTAGTGGAGCGTCTGTAGTGGAGCGTCTGTAGAGGAGCGTCTGTAGTGGAGCGTCTGTAGAGGAGGGTCTGTAGAGGAGGGTCTCTAGAGGAGCGTCTGTAGAGGAGGATCTGTAGAGGAGTGTCTCTAGAGGAGTGTCTGTAGAGGAGGATCTGTAGAGGAGGGTCTGTAGAGGAGTGTCTGTAGAGGAGTGTCTGTAGAGGAGGGTCTGTAGAGGAGTGTCTGTAGAGGAGGGTCTGTAGAGGAGTGTCTCTAGAGGAGTGTCTGTAGAGGAGGATCTGTAGAGGAGGGTCTGTAGAGGAGTGTCTGTAGAGGAGTGTCTGTAGAGGAGGGTCTGTAGAGGAGTGTCTGTAGAGGAGTATCTGTAGAGGAGCGTCTGTAGAGGAGGATCTGTAGAGGAGCGTCTGTAGAGGAGTGTCTCTAGAGGAGTGTCTGTAGAGGAGGATCTGTAGAGGAGGGTCTGTAGAGGAGTGTCTGTAGAGGAGTGTCTGTAGAGGAGGGTCTGTAGTGGAGGGTCTGTAGAGGAGTGTCTCTAGAGGAGCGTCTGTAGAGGAGGGTCTCTAGAGGAGCGTCTGTAGAGGAGGGTCTGTAGAGGAGCGTCTGTAGTGGAGGGTCTGTAGAGGAGGGTCTGTAGAGGAGCGTCTGTAGTGGAGGGTCTGTAGAGGAGGGTCTGTAAAGGAGTGTCTGTATAGATATATAGTCTGACGCTATATATATATAAAATAAAATGTTTTTATAAAAAATTATAAAAGATAATTAAATAATATTCATAATTAACACTACTAAAAGAAAACAGACCGTGTATGACCATTAGTGTTCACAAACCTGCTTTTGTTTTTACCACTTTTTTAGATTTCTTCGAAAATGCAAACAGAGTTGAACATTTTTCAGTTAAACTGTTTCCAAAGCGGCAACTTCTTTCTTTCCTTCTTTATTTGTAAAGCACATTTAAAAACAAGCCATTGTTGAGCAAAGTGCTGAACAGGACAGAGTAATCAGAGCAAAGGTAATACAACATAATAAAAATAGCACGAGCAATAGATACAATTAAAAAACATAAAAAGAATAGTAGAATTAATATAATTCATAGGAGAGTAGGCTACATTAAGGATCCACATTAAGAAAGTGTTTTTTGAGCTTGGATTTAAAGGTGGCAATTCTAATTGACGTGACTGTTCTAATTGAAAGTGGGTTATTCCATAATTTGGGGCCTGCAACTGCAAAGGCACGGTCACCTCGATGTTTCAGTTTTGATCTATGCACTGTGAGCAATCCGAGGTTACTAGACCTAAGTGATCTCGGTGGGTTATGGAAGTGTATTAGATCAGATAAGTAGCCTGGTGCTAGGCCATGTAGTGATTTATAAACAAAAACTAAAATTTTAAACTCAATTCTCTGTTTGACTGGTATCCAGTTTAGGGAAGTTAAGATCGGAGTGATATGATCGAACTTACGACTACCTGTCAACAGTCTGGCAGCAGCGTTTTGTACTAGTTGAAGGCGTCCAATGGATGAATGGTTAGTTCCAATATAAAGTGAATTACAGTAGTCGATTCGTGAGGAGATAAAAGCATGAATCACTATTACAAAATTCTTTAGAGAGAGAAAGGATTTAACTCTTGCAAGACGACGTAGGTGGAAAAAACAGGTTTTAACGACAGAGTTTATTTGCTGATCAAACTTAAGGCCTGAGTCAAACACAAAACCTAGATTTTTTGCAGATGATGTAACACGAGGGTTTAACTCGTCAAGATCTAGAATACCGGAATCATAGCGATCACTAGGTCCAAACAGCATTACTTCAGTTTTGTGCCAGCCAAAGCTTCACTTCCTGAAAGCATGCAAGTAGAACTTCTAGAGAGCTTGAGTTGTTTCGCTTAAATGGGAAATACAACTGAGTGTCATCAGCGTATAAATGAAATGATACTCCGTGTTTAGAAAAAATAGAACCCAATGGCAACAGATATAAGGAAAACAATGTTGGGGCCAAAATGGATCCCTGTGGTACACCGCAGGAAAGGTGCAATTTCCGAGACAAACAGAGAAAGTTCCATTAGTAAAAAAAGACTGAAACCAATTTAAAATAGTGCCCTGAATGCCTAAGTTTGTCAGTCGTGATATAAGAATTGAATGGTCAACCATGTCAAATGCAGAGCTAAGATCTAAAAGGACCAGGGCAACAGCACTTTCAATTACGAAGGAAGTTCGTAAAAGAAAGAAAGAAATATTTTAAGTCATAGAGCTTTGTGTGTCGAACATGAAGACATTTCGTGACGTGTAGAATATACACAAGTGCAAATGAGCTTTAAGAGCAGGACACTGGAAAACACTGCATTAACTACTTTACTGTGTCCCTTTTCATATTTCTCGTCTTTTGTGTTCTGGAAGAAAGACAATCACATGACATGTAATTTGTGGTCAAACTAGACCTTTAAAAATGTAATGTTGTGTTGATAGTACAGTAGGCTACGTAATGTGTATTTCTTTTCAAATACGAAGACAGAGGAAAGCTCGTGTTTCCCCAGTGGCTCATAAACATGTACAGTAGAAGATCTCCAGTAAAGCCTCGTCGTCACACACATACACACACACACACGTGTCTGAGCTGTCCTCTTCATGGGAGCGCTGTTGCTAGGCTACAGGTCAGTCTCGAGGAGTCACTCACGAGAGCCGGGATGGCGCAGTGTATGTAATATTAAAGCAGGCTGTATTTCTGCTAATTTCCAGAGGATCGTGGCGTTTCTTCACATTGGCTTTCTGAAATATGTTAATTTGAGACAAGAGCAAACTAAACTTAATGGAAGCGCTTGGAGCCTCTTCTTTTTCTTTAAAAGCTTTAGAAATGCACCATTGCCTATATTATTCACAAGTGCTGTGTGGAATATGAAGATTTATGTGATGTATTCAAGCCTTATGAGAGTCCTTAAGAGAATGATGGAACGCCAGTGTGTTTTCTGTGTATTGTTCAGCACATCTGAAGCCGAAACTAACAGTTTCTCACACAGAAATGCATTTTTCAGAAGCATGCGGTTAAAACGCTCTTGTTTTTGCACTCGGCCGTTCTGACTGACACATGCTAAATAATTGACGAATAATGCTGCATATTCACACACAGCCTTACACATCAACATTTTAGCAGGAAACATTTCGTCTCGACTGAACAAGACATTGCTCTCAGAAGCAGAGACCTGGAGGGCTTTTCATTACTTCATGTGAGCGATGTTTCAGTCGACGGCCATTTGCACACAGAGGAAGCTTTAGTGTCTGGTTTTACTGCCAATCTGCTACACAGACTCCATTTAAGTGTCATATTTTCATCTAAATGCTGATGGGGATGAAGAGAGCTTCGAGGATCGCAGATGCGAGTCCGTCTCACCCATAAAGCTTTTGCAAATAAAGAAATGCAAATGCAAAAGGCTTTGTTTGTGTGTGAGAATTGCATTTTCACCCCTAAAGTTCAATGAATTTAAAGGAGGTTTCTCCAGCTCCGGCTGGGACGCAAGCAGCGGGTATTAATTCACATGTCCAAAAAAATGATAAAATAACCCAATATATCACCTAGTCACTGAAGCATATTTGGTTGGTTAGTTTTCAGATACATCGGCTTTCTCTTCTCTGCTGGAAGACGGGACGAGTTCTGGGTGTAAGTAATTGCATTTCTTTTTCTCTCAGACTATTTTACACGAGTGTTTCCGAAGTTAAACTGTAACATGATTTGTAAATATACCAAAAAGCATTTAAAAGTGAATGATTGCTTTCCTGAAACCTTGAGGCAAGGTTGTCATACGCAATGGCCTGAAGAAAAGCTGGTGAAGTAACCTATATGGTAAAATAGAGAATCACCCGAGAAGCAGAGTTTCTCATGTCGTTCCCAACCTGTGACTTTATTTACTCCTTGAACACAAAAGGAGGAATTCTGAATAATGTGCTGGCCGCTCTTTCCCAGGCAATAGCGATGAAGCGGGTCTGTAGTATCCCAGCATCACCTCCACTTGACTTTTTTCTTAAACTAGTTCGATTCATTCTTTGCTGGGAAAATTGTTCAAAATGACATTTTGTTCACAAACCAGACATCGTTACTTCTCTCATGAACTCAAATGAACATGTTCTTCAACAAAGCTATCATACACTCCATCTGTGTTTATGATCATCGTTTTGAATCTCATCCGGACAAAGTCTTTGATAAAAACATGATTTTTTGTTCAAAATGTTGCTTTTTTTATGAAACTTACCCACGTTTAAAAAAAAAAAATGCATCTTTGTGTTTTTCTCAATTCATCTGAATTTAGCCACCCAGATTACATGGACTATTAGATTAGAGCTCTTTAATATTTCAGTGTTTTTTGAGGCACATGAACCTTTTCACATGTATGTTAATGTTTAGAAAAATAAGGACGGTTTATTTGAAGCTACTACAACAAGCATAATATACTCATTTGTCTTGTGAGTCACTGCAACACAGTCTACAGCCAGAAATCAACATATTTTTCAGCAACATTCGCCCGGTTCTCATTCTACAAACACATTTGAACGGACACACATACAGTATCATATTACTTTAAATGGTCCAACACTGGGTTAGTGGGTTCTCTATAGTTCTGAAGAAGTCTTGAATCTCTAAAAATTAAACTACAATAATACAAATGCCAACCAGAACAGACTCATCCATTTACTGGTGCTAAAAGAGCTTATTTACAATCATCTTCGCAAAATAATGAATGGCCATTAATTGAAGAACAAACATAATATATGCTAGATATCACCCATAGAGCGAATGAACAAAACCAAACGCAACTTTTACTTGATTGTGCTTTTTAACCCACAAAACCACTTCGTTGTTGAAAAGGAACGTTTTCGTAGAGGCACCAAAAGAAGTGCGCGAACATCATAAGAACTTCTAAAGCTATTGACTAGGACCGGAAGTACAAACAGTATTTGTATTTATTCATATATATATATATAGTGTGTATTTATATATAAATTTATACACTTCTGTTCTATGTCCATACCTTTCATCATACGTTCTATCTTCGGACGCAGTCTGCGAATCCCCATGCAAAGCCCTTACGAATGCAGAAGTCCTTCCTCATTAGTGATAAACAAACACACATAACTGAATGGGAATGCACACAGAAGGGTCTGGGTGTGGACTCTAGAGTAGCTGGTGCTGGGTCAGTTCCTGCAGAACCGGATCTGAGACGAGTGTTTGCTTCTGTGGGCCGTGAACGGTTAAACAGTTACTTCGGTCTTGCTCCCGGTGCGGTAGTGGTGGTGGTGCTGCGGGACGTAGTGGAGCTGCTCCACCGTCTGTGTGCGGCGCGAGGCGAAGGCCTGTCTCTTGGAGGCCGTCTGGTTCATGGTGGAAGTGTTCTGTGGCGTGTTGTTCGAGGCACTGGGATGGGAGTGCATTTTGGTCATCTTATATCGGTCCAGGAGGGGCGTGGTGGGCATGAACACGTCCGTGTGCGATATGGCTCTGGACATGGACTTGTCGCTGTGGAACCCGGAGCGCTTGATGGACATCATCTTGTCGGGAGAGATGAGTGGATCCTGCGAGTAGAGGCGGTCCTGGGAAAAGAGGCGGTCCTGGGAATGCAGGCGTTCCTGAGAGTGGAGCCGGTCCTGCGCGTGGATGCGCTCCTGCGAGTAGTGGCGTTCCTGCGAGATGAGCCGCTCATGGGAGCGCAGACGCTCGGCCGACAGGAGCTGCTCGTCGGAGAGGATCCGCCCGCCGTACGGGGAGATGGCGTAGGGGGACGTGGGGAAGTCAAGCTCCTGGCTGCGTTCGGGAGACAGCACCCGGTCCTGGGACATGGCCCTCTGGACCCGGCGGGGGCGCTGGCGGGGCGCTGGCTGCGGCTGCTGGCTCGGGGGATCCTGGTTCATCTTCATCATGTGCAGAGGAAGAGTTCCTCGGGCCGCCAGGTCTGGAAGATTCCTCTTCCTAGTGTAGTAGTCGTCAACGTCCTTATCCGCTGTGGGAAAGCACAAGCAGTGTCAGATTATTCAAGTCAACCTGAAAACAAGGTAACTTGTCTGAGGCCTCTTTTATAAAACGTAATAACGATTGGATTTTAATTACTTGCATTTTTTTCTGAAAAAAGTTGTCATACTGTAATGAGTAATACATCATTTGAAACTGTAAAGGCCTATTCCCAAACGCAAACAAACAAGTTGGCCGTTGAATTTAGAATTTTATAAAAAATAATGTCATGCTCACACTGCCGACAAACTCGAGCATCCACGGAAATGGTCAAGCACACACACAAAATACGAGATTTTTTCTATTCAGATTGCAGCTTTCAGACACGACTTTCTTCTCGTCTCTTTATGACAATTGTAAAGATTCTAAATACAAAATGGTTCTACTCTTTATAGTTCATCTGAGGCATTCTATGGCGTTACATGACGAGAACGCACTATTGTAACCCAAGAGTTACGACTCTCCGCTCACGAGAGGATTTCTTTCTCTTGCACAAAACTTACTGGACGCGTGCTTTCAGATATGACTCTGCTCTCGCTCAGAGTTTACACGTGCGTGCTCTAACCTTCTCCAGTATGCTCTCGCAGGATTCTCCTTGCTCTTTCTCTAGAATTGTGTTCTGGTTTGTCCAGAAACCTGCCGTTTTCACGACAAGGATAATTTACTAAGCACGCTCAGCACCTGCTTTACAAGGGACTTGCCTCATCCTCGTTAGTGAACCCGGTTCGTGGCCAGGTCGGATCACGTCAGAGTTTGTTGTCGTTTGTTGGAAAATCATATCACACTGCTCAGACATTCCCCGACCCAACAAAAGCAGATTGAACATGTCAGACCCAACGCCAACAGACGCCGACAGGGGGAACACACTGATCCAACAAACTCCCACAGACTTATTTGTTGGCGTTTGTCTGTGGAGTGCGAATTGGCCTTAAAGGATCTACTTTTATTTTTGTAACCACTCTTTTTTTGTATACACAATTTTTGTAAATTGAAGAAAGCGAACAGGTTGCACTTTCTGCAGTCTCAGTCTTCTGTGAACCTCTTTCTGAAGCGCGTCACAAGAATGAACCGAAACTCCACAGAGACATGAGAAAGAAGACATAAGTCTTTAGAAAGAATAAAGTGTCTACTTAAATTATGTAAGTCAAATCGAAAACAAATATTCTCTTTTTATGTAATCTGGATGAAACCAACAAGACAATCTTTCCCTTCTGAGCTCATTATTGTTAATGTGGGCACACCCACACACAGCACAAGATATTCATACGGTAATCGTCCTTGAGGCACGTAAACCTGTAAACGCCTCCATCCCCTCGATAAACAACACATCAAACTTCAGATTCATCTGCTTTTCATCGAGTTTCAAAGAAGCCTTGAATTTACCTCAGAAGAAGAAGAATGCGATTGATATCATTTCTGCCAGTAAGTAATTTATTCGTACTTACATTGATTAACGTGTTATTGTTAAATAAACTCGTAGGCCTACACATTTTACTTGTTGAACTATTGCCAAACTAAAATGTGTGAAATCGACTAAAACTTTCGAAATACTACAGCGCATGGTGAATTGGTTAATAGTCAATAAGATACTTTAAAGCAGAGTCTTTCTATTGTGTAAAGGGTTGATGGTGCATCACAGCTGGAGAGATTCAGGACACACACTCGTCCAGGACGGTCCGGACTCTACTGTAATGATTGGAACTGGAAATAATGAAATTACTCGAGGTGTAATGAATACAATCTGGGGAGGCTGATGTCCTTGAGATATCAGTTACACTTGATAGATTTCTCCACACATTTAGAGCCCAGTCATATCGAAGTGAATGCAATAAAGGAGTGTATCAAACAAAATTACAGCCACAAATCTTCCTTTAAGTGAGAATTAATTGAATAACTGTGATGAGAGGTTTGTGAAAAATAAAAAAGTGCAGAATAATTCACAGCTCGAGGAAGGTGCAGTCATATTTGTGGGACATTTGAAACCGCGTCTCTTGAGGGGATGAGATTGAGTTTGTTAGGAGATAAAAGAGCTCAATAGCACCATTTATCTCACACTCGCCGAGAGGACCAACACTGTGTTATTGAGGGGAATTAATGGCACATAATCGGTTTATGGTGATTACAGATTCACTTAATCTTTCTTCATAAAGGAGTCTCCTTTTGAAGGTTTGTGGACATTAGCAAAACAAACATCTGAAGAGGAGGAGGAGGAAGATACTCGGGATGTTATTAACAGAAACGTTGCATCCAACATGATCTGTCGGAGCAAAACAACGAAGCTCTAAGCCTTTCGGCTACAGCCTACTAGAAATAACCTTCTTCAAGGCTTACCGAGACTCGGCGGAGAAGGAGGGTCTGCTGCCATCAATAGTTTAGTGTATGATTGCATGTTTTCGCTGGTAGAAGCTCGGCACGCGGGAGAACTGCAGATGAGGAGACCTGTCAGTTTCCCAGGGTTCAGGGCCGGGAGAGATCTAGAGCGTTCTTTATGCAATTACACAAGCCTCAGGGGAATTTACTCTTCACTTAGGGAATATAATGAGCTGAGACCTTATTACACAGCAAAAGAACCTGCCACTAGCTGGATCAATACGATGGGTCTGAGGCCACAAGAACGCTTTACTCAGTGAGATCAGATTCAGATCGAGCCTTGCGAGTGGATAATGGCCTCCTGTTGAGGAAGATCCTGACGGGATGAAATGAAACCTCTAATCTCCACGGAGAGCCACGACTCCCTGCGTTACATTACGCTTACGTTTGCCTATAGGGATTTTACTCGGCTTATAGAAGCCACAGCAAATATAGAGTGTGTTTACAAAGATGATTTACACAGGAATCAACAATGAATTGTACTCTGAATGTTCATTACTGATTATCAGACGTGCTGACTCTTTACAGCCCGACTGATTTCTGGGATCTGAAGGAGCCTCGTTCTTGAATCAAGTCACCGTCAATTGTGCATTAATATGTATATAATGTTGAATCTCCCATACTAACAGACTATCAGTAGCTCTCCAGATTTACACTTTCTGAATGTGAAAGATACACACAAATACAGTGCCTGAATGAACCATGTTTTCAGGAATTTTTGATCAGGGTTAATGTAAATTGATTAATAAATCTTCTTTTATCACTGTTAATTAACATTGACCTAAATGGATGAATGCTGTAAAAGTGCTGTTCGTTGTTGCATTAACAAACGTCAACAAACTGAACGTTACTACAGTAAGTGTTACAACAAATATAATTATAATGCTATTGAAAATTATTTGATACTCTATATCTCACATTTGAGACTGTTTTCTCATAACTGTAATTGTGATCTTATTCATAATATCCATAAAAAATGGAAACTTATTGTAAAGTATTAACAAAACTGAATAAATAAATGACACTGTAAATAGTAAATTGTAACAATTTCCTTGTAATTTTGACTTTATTTCTCACAATTTCGACTTTATTTCTGTATGTAACTGGTGTTAACAAACTGAACCGTGACTGAAGATGTAATGAAATAAACAGCAGTATTTGAGACGGCTGAACTGACGCGCGGTCTTGAGGTTTTAGACCCGAAAGATACATCATTATCAGAGCTGAGGACATTAGACTGGCACATACTTAGTTTCTTGAGCGAGGAGTATTTGTTGAGGTCAGCTTTCACGGCAGATTCGTATGAAGGGGGGAGATGAGAGAGACTCTGGAAGGAGCGAGAGAAGGACAGATCGTATGGCTCGGTCTGCGAGGTGAGGATACTGTTCATCCGGGTGCTTTCTGCGGGCAAGACAAAACACACCATCGCATCTTTAACTGGGAACAGTCAAAATCACACATTCATAAACGTCTCAGCACACACTTGACATGTTGAAGACATTACTGTGTGGAGGGATGATGGGAACTTCTAGACTGGGATTTAGTGTCTATAAGAGTCTTGGCGTCGCGGACCAATCGGGTGCGGTGACGGATGTGATGCGATGTGATCGATGTGATGTGTGTGAGGCTCCTCATGCCCGTCACGCCAGTCCGAGTCTCCGGTCGAGGATCAGGCCCAGTTTATAAATAGAGTCGCGACCAGCGCAGCAGAATGAGACGCAACAACACTTCACAGACGGACGGAGGACGAGCAACGCTTACACAACTGCATTTACACGTGCTCAGTTCATGCATTGGGTATCAGCGGTTGGTGGTGTGTGAAGTGGAAAACATTCATCTTCATTGGAGGGAGGAGGAGGAGAAGGAAAGACAGAGAATCAATGATGTTGCGAAGATAACTTACCGTGCCTCAGAGATCTGTGAGCTGGTCAATTCAAGGGAAAAAGAACGCAGTTCAATAAGAGCAATTGAAATAGAGTCGGGATGCTTTGTTTTTTGGCGCTCTTGTAATGATGAAGCATCGTGAAATGGCATTTTTGCTTTTTGTGGGAGTGAGTATTTGCAGCAGCAGCGGTAGAGAACGAGTCCAGACCGCGAGAGGATTTTCACAGGAATGATGGTGGAGACTGAAGGGTGTGTTTGAATCGATACGCCTTCATTCACTGCATACATACTGTACAACACGTCCTAGCACTCAAAGTGCCCTAGCATTCAAAGTGCCCTAGCATTCAAAGTGCCCTAGCATTCAAAGTGCGCTTTTAGACAATATAAACCATCATTCATTTCCTAATGTAAATGCATTCTAGTGGAAATTACCAATGAACACCAACAATAATAATTATTTTCGATTATATAGTAATGGAAGTAACAGTGGACTGGCCGGGATGTTCAGCTGGTTTAGACCAGGAAACCATCTTAGGCTCATTTAATGTTCCATTTGATTGATTGATTGATTGATTCATTCATTCATTGATTGGTTGATTGATTGATTGATTGGTTCAGGTTGTCCTTTAGCAATAAAAAGTTATCACAAAATGATAAGCTTTCATATATTGTCCAAAATCCCACCCTGTTACAGTATGTCCAATCTTTCGGAGGACACTGTATAGCAGATCCTGATTTCACCAAGTGCAACATGTTCCTGTATCAACATTCCAACCAACCAATCAGATTTGAGAGACAAGTTTACAGTTTATGTAAATTTTGTCTCACAATCAGTGTTATTCACACATCATTTCCATCTATTTTATGGATAAGTTATGGATAAGGACTATGTTTTCAGACAGGAATGTTGTTCCAGGATTAACAAAATATATTTAACCCAGAAACGCATCTAACTCTGCAAAATTTGAACGTGCCACTGTATATTCAGGAAGACTTTATATTATACCATACACACTACCGTTCAAGAGATTTTTTAATGTGTAATGATTTTTTAATGTTAAAGTCTCTTCTGCTCACCAAGGCTGCATTTATTTGATAAAAAAACTGTACTGTGAAAACAGTGAAATATTATTCCAATGTAAAACAGCTGTTTTCTATGTGAATATATAGTTGTGTAATTTATTCCTGTGATCAAAGCTGAATTTTCAGTTACATGATCCTTCAGAAATCATTATAATATGATGATTTGATGCTCAAGAAACATACTTTTTCTTTTTCAAGATTCTTTGATGAAGAAGAACAGGATTTATTTTAAATAGAATCATTTGTGTCATTACAAGTGTCTTTACAGTGAATTTAATGCATCCTCGATGAATAAAAGTATTGATTTTTTTTTTAAAAAAGAAGACTTTTGAACGGCAGTGTGTAAACTAAATGTAGTGATACTATATAGTTTGTGTGTGTGTATTGTATTAAAATATTATTTTAGCATATGTTACAAGACAAAATGCAAATAGTATATAAGCTGTAAAAGATTTAGACTGCAGGCCGAGATGACCCGCCATGCAACACAAGTCATAATAAACCACAGCACACAGGATCTTCATGCAGTGCATCAGCTGCTCTGTGTGAGGGCAATAACAGGCTTTGTCATATTAGCACAGATCCACTGGGAGCCTTTGAAGCTTGTTGGGTGGGAAAGCGACTCCCATCCTCCACCAACCCCAGTCCGACTCGAGAGCTTCACCAACGGCAGTGATTTAATCAGTGCTAACGAGCCGTTTCTGCTCGCCAGTCAGAAGCTTTCGTTACAGCTGGGAGATTTAAATACCAGCCTGAGCGCCGCCCTCATTGACAACATGAACTTTAAGGTTCTCTGAGGTTTTTTCTTAAAGATGATGATGATGATGAAGATGGCCAATGCCATTAAGCTGTTCATAGAACCAGTTGATCTTGTAGGCATGCAAACACAAGCACTCGACAACAAGATTATTCTTTAAGATGGTTCCTTACCATTTTTCGGTGTTCGCGTTGGGCTACTGAGACCGAGATGATTGTAATTATGTTGATGGACTCCTGCAGAAAAAGCAATGATAAGTCTGATTTGGTTGCAAAATAAAGGTAAGCATTACCGACTATAATCCAGAGCGTGTGGGGAAAATGGCCTTTAGCAAAAAAAGGGAAGCACATTAATAAGCAACACACACTACATGGCCAAGAGTATGCAGACCTCCAATATGTGCTTGATTCATATAGGCTATTTAATAACAACATTAAATAGGGAGCAGATCCTCATTGCAGCTGTGAGCACTTCTGCACTCTTTGGTCGAGTTCAGGTCATGATGAAATACAGAAGCATGTTAGAGTTCATGCAGCTGTTAGTAAAGTGTGTGTGTGTGTGTTCATCACGGTCTGCATGCGTTTGGCCATGTAATGAGCATAAAGCAAATGACAAAAGAAGCATCAGCAACAAACAATGCAGGTAAAATCAACTTTAGTGCTCGACCAATATTTATCATTTAAGTTAATGCAAATTTTAAAATGCTTATTGTTATTTAAAACTCATTTTAAAACAATATTTGCTCAGAAATGTTGTCAGATGCATTGCTCTATCACTCATCCACAGCTGCAGAGAGGCAGAACGTCTCGGTTATGTATGTAACCCCCGTTCCCCGAAGGAGGGAACAGAGACGTTACGTCAGATCGACTGACAAATGGGGTCTCGCTCGAGAGCCCAATCACCTCTGAGTGGTACAAAATTAGCCAATGGTACGCAAAGTACAAAGTGGTTTGCGGAATTTGCATTGCGAGCAGTGTGTGCATTCTCGCATTCAAGTTCTTCGCTGTGGAGCCGAGAGGTGTGTTCAGCAGTACAGCGGTTGTGGCAAGGGGATGTAACTTATATCAGTCTTTCCCTTTCAGTCGTCACATTATACGTTACATCGGAATGACTGACGAATGGGGTCCTATGCAAAACGCCACAATGGCTGTCTTCCAGTGCCCTGCGCAAGCCACAGCTCAGGGTTACATGTTACATGTAACTCTTGTGTTAGGCTTAACACGAGAGTTACCAAGGTACACTAGTTAGCAAATTCCCATCGGGAAAATGCAAGCATGATGCCTACCTGTAGGGAGGACTTAAAATACACACATGAACAACCTAGGCAGAATACATATGGAAGATCTCTGAGGTAACCCTGCCAGAGGGTGGAATATATTTCAACCTCGGGGAAGGCAAGAGTGGTCTTGTCAAGGGAAAGACACATGCTACTAGAGGAGACTTACCGTACCATGGAAATCCACACGTGGGATTTCCCAAGCAGGGGAATCGCAACGCATGGAGACATCTAGTCCGACATGGGGGCTGACCAACTGAACCGCCATCTTCACCGCAAATTGACAGGCGATCGAGTCTGAGTCATAACGAGAAAAGAGATCTGCATGGGGGAGAGTTTGCTCTTTTCCCAGTTGGCCCGAAGGCCCAGTCGGGAGAGGTTCTTGACTACCAGGTCCCTGTGTTCGCACAACTGTTCCCGAGAGTGAGCTAGAATCAGCAAGTCGCCGAGGCAGTACGAACACCCTGCTCCCTGAGAAGAGCAAAAGCCGCCTCCGCGACCTTCGTGAAGACGCTGGAAGACAGGGACAGCCTGAATGGAATAGGAGAACCATTTACTGATATGCCTGCCCCTCGAAAGCAAAGCGTAGGCCTTAACATCTTGAACGGAAGCCTATGTAAGGCTTGGTTCAAGGAACGCAGGCCCAGGATTGGTCATAACCCACCGCTTTCCTTGGGTACGATGAAGTAGAGGCCGTAAAACCCATACTTTATGTTGGCTGGAGGGACCGGCTCGATCGCAGCCTTCACCAGTGTTTACCTCTGTTTGCATGACAGGGGAGTCCTTGCCCACCATCGTGAAGCGAACTCCCCGAAACCAGGGGAGGACGCTGGGCGAATTGAATCGCATAGCTGAGCCTGATCGTTCGGGTGTGCCAGCGGGACGGGCTGGGAAGCTCTAGCCAGGCTCCCAGGAACAGAACCAGAGGGGTCAGAGGAACTACAGGTGTACCCGCCGTGGGGCAGCGAGATGGAACAAACGGCCCTGACTTGGGAGGCATAGCGTCCTGTGGTGAAGGCGGGGTCTGGGACTGGAAGAGGGGGCGTGAGAAGGCAGAGCGTTCTCAGAGCGTCGCCCACTGTCATCTGCGCCCTCTTGGGACCCGGAGGTAGAATTCGTGTTAGTTCTTTCTTTGAAAAATTGGGAAGGAAAAGAAAAGGAGAAGGGTGGAGACGGGCAGCGCCGCCTTCACGCGGAGTGACGCATGTCTCCATGTTTCGGCCTGGGTAGTGGCTGCTGCTGTGGCCGAGCGGGAGCAGAGGAGGCCGCCGGGGCAGAATATGTATGATCGCCTCAGACTCCTTCAGGGCGTCCGAGAACTGCTGGGTAAAGTCCTCGACCGCATCGCCGAAGACCCCAGCCTGGGAGATCGGGTAGTTGAGGAACCAGGTCCGCTCAAACTCCCTTATTTCCACCAGGTTGAGCCATAGGTGGCATTCCTGGACCACCAGAGTGGACTTCACCTGGCCCAGGGACCGCACAGTGACCTTCGTCACCCGTAGAGCGAGGTCGGTAGCAGTGCGCACTTCCTGCAAAAGCCCTGGGTCAGCACTGCCCTCATGCATCTGTTTCAGCGCCTTGGACTAGTGAACTTGTAGGATGGCCATGGCATGCAGGGCAGAAGCGGCCTGAACCGCAGCTCTGAAAGCCTTGGCCATGAGTGTGGACGAGAACCTACAGGCTTTGGTGCTCTGAGGACACAGTTGCATTGCAATAGAGCGCTCCACTGGGGGTACGAGGCGAGGGCAGTGAAGGCGGAGGAAGCCCCAGAACGGTTACGGGCAGTCAGAGGTGCCCTCCACGAACTGGTGACTTCCTCGTGTACTTCCGGGAAGTACGGAACTACAGGCGGGCGCTGACGATCAGCGTTCGCCAAACGCAAGAACCAGTCATCCAGCCTCGATCCTTGGGGGAACGGTGGAGGGCTCCACTCAAGCTTGATGCTCTCGGCTGCCCAGGCAAACATGGCCGTCAGCTCTGGATCAGACTCGGGTAAAGCTGTCGTCCCAGAGGGAGGCAACCTAAGCCAAATCCTCATCTCTAGAGGACTCAAGCCCGCCTTGTAAAGCGGTGATTGACATCTGATCATTCGCCGGCGCCCGAAAGAAACGCTGAGTCACAGCAGAGAGGAACCGGCTCTTTAAGAGAACCCGCTGAATTGGCTCGTTTTGTACCGCTCGAAGGTGATTGGGCTCTCGGACGAGACCACATTCGTCAGTCATTCTGACGTAACGTAGAACGAGACTGACTGAAAGGGTACGTGTCATTTACTGAAGTGATGGATGTGCTGCATGTGACGATGAGCTTCATTTCACACGATCATAGAGTTCATCATCATCATCATCATCTTCATCATCATCTTCATCATCATCTTCATGGGCCACGAAAAGTTTTGAGGCTGCTTCACCAGATGACATTGTGTGTATGTGTGTGTGTGTGTGTGTGTGTGTCTGTGTGTGTGTGTGTGTGTGTGTGTGTGTGGTGAATGCAGTGATGGCCGGAGGGTTTCAGTGCAGAGTGTGTGTGTGTGTGTGTGTGTGTGTGTGTGTGTGTGTGTGTGTGTGTGTGTGTGTGTGTGTGTGTGTGTGAGTGTGTGTGTGTGTGTGTGTGTGTGTGTGTGTGTGTGTGTGTGTGTGTGTGTGTGTGTGTGTGTGGTGAATCCAGTGATGCCCGGAGGGTTTCAGTGCAGAGTGTGTGTGTGTGTGTGTGTGTGTGTGTGTGTGTGTGTGTGTGTGTGTGTGTGTGTGTGTGTGTGTGTGTGTGTGTGTGTGTGTGTGTGTGTGTGTGTGTGTGTGTGTGTGTCTGCGATGGTCCACTGCAGTGATGAACCTGGGCAGCTCTTCTGAGCTGGTAGAGATGGCCTGATAAATGGATGAAAACTAGAGCGAGCGAAGCGTCGAGCACATCTGGATATCTGCTGTTGTGCCTGTTTAAAAATGCATTAGAGTGACTAGTTTAACATCCATTTACACCTGTCATGGAGCTCAGATGAGTGAAGACCCCTGTTTCGTATAAACCCCTGCTGCTGAGCCCGGAAAACTACGTCTCTCTGTTATTGTACCTGTATATACAGTACTGATGTAGTAACAGGGTTTTTTAACCTTTACAGTTAAAGTACAGTAAGAACACTTTACAATAATGTTCATTAATAACATAAAACATCATGAAAGTACCAGATTTAGATATGTTTGTAGTAAATATTTAATAATTTCAAAGAAAATTCTATACGTTTCTTATACACTACAGTTCAAAAGTTTGTGGAAGTTGAGATTTGTTAATGTTATTAAACAAAGTCTATTCTGCTCACCAAAATACAGTAAAAACAATGAAACATTATTATAATGTAAATCAGCTGTTTTCTATGTGAATATATAGTAAAGTGTAATTTATTCCTGTGATCAAAGCTGAATTTTCATCATCATTACTCCAGTCTTCAGTGTCACATGATCCTTCAGAAATCACTATAATATGATGATTTGATGGTCAAGAAACATTTATGATTATTATCAGTGTTGAAAACAGTTGCTGCTTCAGATTTCTGTGGAAACCGTCATACATTTCTTATTACAGGATTTTTTGATGAATAGAAAGTTCAATAGAACAGCATTTATTTGAAATTTCATCCATTTAACGTGTATCTGCTGAATAAAAGTATTTTAGATAAATCTTACAAAACTCCAAACTTTTGAACGGTGGTCTATTTGTTCTTCGAGCTCCTGCAGGAGTTTACGGACACCGGCTGAAAATCCTGCATCTGGAAAAGGCGAATCAAAGTCAGCTAAACCGTGATTATGCTGTAATATACTGTACATGTTCCTTTTCATTTCCAGCAGAAACACGCAAGATTAAAAGCAGCAGGATCTGGGATGATGGACTGCTCTGCACTCTCTACAACTACTAAAACGGACTAATTAAATTAAAACTGACAAAGTAAAAGTTAAGGACCGCTTAGGAGGCCGCCGTGTCCCGTAACGTCTCAGGTCCTGAACATTCACAGCAGCGCTGATAAGAGCCAGAGTCCTGAGTCCAAATTAATAAGAGGCTCGTCCACTTCAATGATCCTGCTTTGATCTGGGGACTAATTAGTTTCTTTTGAGAAGGCGTTTAGTTGAAGTCTGGAGGTCTGAGCCGGTCACACTCCAGCGTCCCGCCGCTCGCGAGCCATCCGGGCCCAGTCTCAGGCCAGTTACTCAACAAGACGAGGTTAATGAAGAAACTCAAAAGCTCTGAGGTCTTCATTGACATCAAACTTAATTAGGTGAACTTGTATCTTTTATTCTGCTGATTTTTTTTTTTTTTTTTTTATCAGACGGCAGGTTGCTGTGTCTGGTTTATGAGAACACAAAATAAACCAATATACCTTAGCTTAAAAGCTGATGATTTCAGAGAATAATTGTTATCTTGAGCTGCTCGGAGCGACTCGGTGACATTAACAGCAGTGCGGTCGCTTTTAGTAGTCATAAGCTGTGCATCATTTTTAATATCCTCCCTGCTTGCTGATGAAATTTACTTGGTATGAATCAGACACCGCAAATGTTGTTGATTTGGCCTTTTGAAAGCGAACCAGCAAACCGAGCCAGTGCCTACAGCTGATGAATCTTCACTTTGCACACACTCCTGTTTCACATCTAATATAACAACACTCGTCCCAGTTTGCATAGTAATGTCCAGATGGCCAAGCAATGATTCAGTAGTTTGACATTTCTCTTCCATTTCCTCCAGAGAATGAAATGTATCCACCTCATCTGTTATCATCGCATTTACAGCAGAACTCAGTGGGCACATTCATCTTGAGACTCCAGGATTAGAGCAAAAGCAGATAATACATCTGTCGATAAAATAAAGAGTAATATAATACGTCTCGTGAGATGTGATATTAAATTATCCCGATATAGATGAATCCTGGAATAAAAAGTTAATTTGTTAACATGTCCTCTAATTGTGGAAATGTATTGCAAAAAGCGAGTAAAGAAGGTGATGCGAGAACATGTGCATGAACAGCTGTGTGGCCGCTAGTGCTCGTTCCCTCACGCCTCGTCCAGCGCTGTCGGGAATCAACAACACGCTTCCCGATCCTGACAAACCTCAGGTCAGTAAGCAAAGACAAATACATGAAGATGCTCAGACTAATGAAGGGCTGCAGGGATTGAGACACATCGAGAGCGGCACGTCTCCTCAGAGCTGCTCATGCACGTTCAGGAGGACACTGCGTTAGCAAACAGGCCAGTCTAGATCAGGGTTATTCAAATGGCGGGACATCATTTCGGTTTCTACAGATTACAGTGAGCAGCGCGTCAAAACAACGGAGCGGTTTACATCACAAGCACTCAGGTTTGTTTATGATAATGATCTTTCAGAGCTATATCTATAATATTTTTATCTAGAGATAAAAGTGCTTCATTGAAGCCCGAGTGTGTTGCTTCTTCCTCTCTCGCTAAAAGCGTAACGTGCCGCATTAAGAGCTGCAAACGACACGGTTATTCTAATAGTTGCAGAAACATGGTGAAGCAAAATAGATACTTTCACTAAAACACTGCAGAAAACGAGAATGCACATAATACAGTTATTTTGATCCGTCATATAGATGATTCTGACCGTTTCAACTACACCAGGTTTGAGACAAGGTAATGTTTGGCCTCTTTAGATGTTTTTTTTTTAAAATAGGCTACATATAGCATTATTAATCAGCATATAAAGAACATTTCATAATAAACAATGTTTATTATGAGATTGCAAAAAACATTTACATTTCTAGTTAACTTCGTTTTGTCCGCATGATGAGTTTTGATTATTAGATTATGTACATTGTTTGTTTTTAGTAGTTTATTACTTTGAGCAAAATATAAAAATGTCCATACTTTTCTTAAGAGGTAAACCTGAAGCCCTGTGTGTTTCTCAGTCCCGAGGCTTTTATGTGCCATACACAAAGATGTCTAAATGTAAAATAAATAAAAAATAGCCTGTTAAAACATCTGATTTAACCTTTTTATATCCATATAGCACTTTATAGCACTTCATATCCATATTTACTTTTTTAGGTAATTTTTTGGCAGAAACTCTTAGACATCACGGTTTTGGCTCTCTGGGCTCAAGATTCTCATCGTTGATGACTATTTTGATTGTTTAGGGGGTTTTCTTTCTTTTTCAAAATAGAATGTGGGCCCCGATGGAAATGTATTACTGTTCCAATGAGCATTGTCCGGAGCTGGGAAGGAGATATAGAACTAGAACATCTCGGCACAGGAACAGTTTCTTCCCACAGGCCATCTCCCTTCTGAACAGTTAACACTCCTCCCAAGGCATATGCCTGTAAGTGCAATACTCCCCCACTGTTTAGTGCAATATCTTAAAAATTCAGGTGATATTTATATTTATATTTATTCATACTATACAAAATACTGTAAATATGTTCATTATCTGTAAATGTTTATTCTGACAAAACCCAACTGTGACCATATATTTTTATAGTATTTTCATATTTTTTATAATTTTATTTGTAGAATTTGTATTACTATTTGTATTACTATTACTTGTTGTATCTGTATTTGTATATGTGCACTGGAAACCTCAGTACCAAGGAAAATTCCTTGTGTGTGCAAGCACACTTGGCAATAAAGCTCTTTCTGATTCTGATTCTGATTCTGATATAGAGACTTTGGAACTCTAATTGAAAACCCCTGGTCTAGATGGACCTCGCTGACGGTTCGAGTCCAATGGCTTGCCCTTCTCCTGTTTTTGACAAAGGCAGAGCCGGAAAGCCACTGGGGTCTGGCATTTAACCACTGACAAAAACGGTTAACATTTAATTGTGAAATGTCACAGTAGTCCTACATGTATGAGAATGCAGTTCCCCAGCGCAGCCCAAGGCTAGAGCTTTCGTGGAGATAATGCGAAGCATCTAATGCAGTGTGTGTCAGCTTCAACACAGAGCTCTTTATCTTTAACTTCAGGATTCGGAGGCACAGTAACCTTCGGCTCTTGATTCAACAATAAATAAACATTGCGTATCTGCTTTTAAAGAGCTTTGCACGCACTGACAAATACACACTGATAGAGTGACTATACAACTTCTCTCTGGGGATAAGATGGAAAAGCACTGGATCATTTAGCAATATCACAGACACTCCAGTAATTTCATGGACACTGACCCAGACACGTTCGCTCCATACTAAACAGCATGCCAGAGACCTTGAGCATTTCAAATCTGTTTTATTAGGGTTTTCTTCTCATAAATGTACCTCACAAGGAAAACAACACAAAGAACCATGTACATAGACAGAAAAACACCCGTGTTGGCTCGCACATACCAGGTTCGGGGATGCCGGCAGAAGATCTTCTTTTGCGAGGAGCATCATCACGTCGCCCGCAGAGATAAGCACAGATTTTTCTGATGTCTTCTTTAATTAATAAGAAGTAACATCATTCAAAACTGTCTTTATCCCTGCGCTAGCAAGTGTGCTCCTCTGTCTGGCGAAGGCACTGGAGGAACAGGGAATCCAGAGGAACAAAGACACTACAGGGATGCAGGAGAAGCAGGAGAAGAATGCAAGAAAGCATCTAATCAACCATCATCCACAGAGCTACATGACTTACACAGACACACACACACACACACATCCAGCACGAACACAGACAGAGGCCGAGGGAAGAAACACACTCAACCACACACAAGCAGCGTTCCTACCATGGTGACTCTGAGAGCGAACCGGCCATTGCTTCTCCCCTGGAAGACACAACCAGGCAGAGGAACACATGAGTGACCGTCATCACAGCTGAACACAATATCATGAGATTCCTGTCCGAGGTCTCTATGGCTTTAGCCCGAGTGCATTAGGACAGGGTGAATCACCACGCCGTTTTGCAAGAGAGAATCGCTGAAAGAAACACGTCACCCGGATGAATGCCTTTCCAAATGCACTGCAATTATTGCTGTGAACATGAATAACATTGAATAACTTTGGGGGAAACAATAGTAAGACATAACTGTGCATTCGTAACAAACATCATTCGCTTTGGACACACATTTTTACCCGAAATCAACAAATACAAAGCAGATCATTTATGAGTGAAATGTTTTTATTGTTCTCCGTCTCTTTGTTCGATTTTCATTTCTGAGAGGCCTGTAATCGGCAGGATTGTCGCTGACTTCAGGATTCACTGTGAGACGCATCAAATCTGAGGTGGAGAAATTCAATTTCTGACTTTCTGTTATCCGCATCCGGCCATACAACATAACTGATTATATATTAAATCCAAGACCTTGTGAGTTCTTTCACAGCTTCGAGATTCACCAACACCGTCACTGTCGAAGGACAGAGAGAGAGATGCTCCTGGAAAGCACCAAGATGAAAAGATGCAAACCGTAATGTGCCACTTCCATCCAGCATATTGATCACATATGAGCTTTTTTACCCATCATCCTCAGCTCACTTTCACTACCCTTCTGCATTGGTCGTCATATGAGGCTCATTCTGGGAATAATGCAAGAGAAACTCTCAGGAGTCACTGATGAATAACTTTCTTCATTGTGTTTTTCTTGTGATGTAGATGAGTTTGATGCTCTGTTAGGTATAAAAGTCACTGACAGAACCACTAAGCCATGGAAGCAAAAATGCTGCAGCTTTAATTACTCCTGTATCATTTTGGGGCCTTTTGTCCATTTTTATTAATGGAACTGGGATCTGGTAAAGTTGAAAACCGGATTTGTTGAGCACAGAACACTAAGCCACAATCCCAAACTTATTTTCATCATAAGAATGGACACCCAGCCATACGTATTTATTTTGTCTTTGTTATTTTGTTTTCCCTAGACTTATGTTTGTTATTTGTGGTTATTGTTATATTCGTTAAAGACAATAAAATAATTTGTATTCATTGAACATAAATGTTTGATCCCTCTTTTATGTTCTGGCTTAAAACAAGCTGGCCGTGACATTAAATTGGGGGCTCGTCCGGGATATCCAACCAGCTAATCTGGGAACTCATGCCATAAACTGCAGGGCATCTGACGTCAACATGATGATGTCATCATCAATGGCCAGAAAGGCTTCGGTCTCGATCTCATCGAACGGGAAGAAGCGATTGCAGAGCTTGTTTTCTTTGATGTGGACCACTTTAAGAGCTACTGCGACTTTGGGCCATATTGACACTTCATAAATTTGTATTCATTGTACGTTTTGATCCCTCTTTTTTGTTGTGGCTTTAAAACAAGCTGGCCGTAACACTGATGCTCCTGCAGCTCTGTTTATGTGTTTCCAAAAGTAGTCTTGGGATTTTAACAGTTTTTATAGTTGTATTAATTAATTACTTCAGCTGACCTCGAACAGACTGAGATCTGTCTGACACGTTTGAGATTGAGACGCTGTGTGAGGAGAGAGATGAGCCATACACACACACACACACACACACACACACACACACACACACACACACACACACACACACACACAGCAGTCCATGTTCACAGAGATTCTCATTTAGATTGTAAGCATGAGTAAACAGGTCTACAAGAGCTCTGCTGTTCACTTCAATGAGGTCAACCTGGATGGAGACGCAGCTATACTGGATTCTTCTGGCCAATGAGTTTACATGGCTTTACTATCTTCCCTCAAATAAAGCATTTGGACGTTGACTGGTGCACTGTTATATGTGAATGACAGTAATTAGGCAGCGTTTACAAGGCAGAGATCTGAAACAATTCAAATATATATTAAAATGTTATTGCTTTCCATGACTTTTCCAGGCTTGGAAATTACAGTTGTAAAATATTTTCTTTTTTCAGTTTTTCACTGATCAACATTACAGACACAGATTCTGATCATTTCTGATTCTTTGTGCTTTATTTGCACAGAAGAGCAGATTCTGAGCCCAGTTTTCAGAGTTCAAGGCTTTTCCCATGGACAGTCACGTAAGAAAACATGTTGATGTAAAAAGCCTTTTTTCCCTAAAGGAGAGAATTGTTAAAGAACAACATGACTGGAGTGACTTTATCACCATTAAAAAAGTAAAACCTGCACAATCACCAGCTCTTTGAGAATGCAAACACAAGTGAACGAACACATGCATCAGTGACCAAAGCCAGTTAAAGAAGCACAGCTTGTTATTTATGAGCTTTCTTTGTCTCTGCATCGCCGTCTTCAGCATCTAAAACCAACACTTGCTGTGATAGGCACTCGGCAGGAGTAATAACTCACATTAATTAAAGATCCCGGCAGCTCAGACACACACTGCCATTAACATATTAACTAATCAAATTGACCGGTGTATCCGGGCCTCAGTGTGGAACGGAGGAGAAGCTGTCCGTGTGATTTACAGGTGTCACAGGTTTATTTGTCATCAGGTAAGCCAGCGTTTGACTGGACACGAGGATGAAGAGAACTAGAGTCGGTTTCTAGACAGCGGATCGAGTCTTCGGCCTTCAGGAATGAAACAAGAGCTTGTGTCGTGATGATTCAGTGTAGTCAGGAAAGCTCAGCGTGAATCAGGCCTGATCCTTCTGCATAATAAACACCAGCCCTTTAATTGGGCTCGTTTGCTGATGTATTCTGAGTCTAGTGCAGATCTGATATATGAACTATGTAGATTTTGTTTGCAGAAATGTTTTCCCTTTTTAATGAATATGTACATGTTAAGAGAGTGTGACGATCTGAAGCTCATCTGAAAGAAACGCTTCACCAGCAAACTCGCCTCATTCATCTGTATTTTGAATGAAAATATATTTAGATTGAAGCTACTTTCCATGAATAGGACTTGAAATTCTCTCAAAATTAAGGATTTTTGTCTCAAGCCTTTGCTTTGCCCCTTTTGTTCCAAAAGTCCAAATGTTCCCCCAAATCTCATCAGCGTATTACAAAGAACATGGAAAATAGTATAAATAAAAATAAAAAATAAAACCATTATTATAATACTAAATAAAGAATAAAAAAATACATAATAATCAAAATTAAAGTTAATTCGACTGACTGTAAGTTACTTATTCCCAAACCTATGCAGCTGCACAGTTACTTACAGTAGAAAGACTAAAGTTTACCATTGGAATAAAGTGTAACCAACATAAATCCAAGAATAAATGCAATAATAATAATAACTGTACATGAGTACATCATTAGGAACTATGAGTTTTCTTATAAAAACAAAAACAAAACAAGTACTGTGTTATCACCAATGATTTGTCATATACTGTGCCATTATATTTACTTGGTACTTCAATGAAATTCAATAAATACTATGGTATTACTGTGAAGCATGTGTAATAAATATTTTATAATATCATGGACTTTTGTTGTAGGTGACAGAGATAACAGTGACACTATTGTCTTTACAGCAGACTTGAACTCTGTTTGCAAAATTGATCATTATTTTCCTGTGAACATCATACACAATCTCCTATAATCTATAGAAATTAAGCTGATCCCACTTGACTTGTGTGATAAATGGGAGAATCCTATTGCAGAAACAGAGAGACAGAAGTAGAGAAGACGGGAAGAGAGAAATAAACTCAGATCAGCACTTTCCACGATCAAATGTACGGAAGTGTTTTTAATTCCAGGAATCAGAGGCTCTGGCTTGTAGACGCTGGGAGGCGGGATGAAATGATTCTTCTGATCAAGAAAGTCATTCCTGTGATTTAAACCTGCTGTACATCTTATAAAGAAGCACCAAACTGCTTCTCAAGGCAAGCCTTGATCAGAAAACCTCATGACATATGAACATCATATCTGACCTCTCCAAACACATTATCAGTTATGAGACAAGCATGTCATTGAAGTATGAGTGTGCCTTTGCTTAAGGAATATGCCTGGCTTTCCTGCTTTTCCCGATCTGAGAGCTGTTGTCATGCGAAAAACTTGCTTTCTTTGTGTAATATTGAGTGTGTACCACATTAAAAACTTTAATCCAAAACTCACAAATTTAATTATCATCTGTCTCAGAGATTTAGGGATGAGATGTCACGCATCGAGAGGGACAGGTTCATGAATAAGAATTTGTTTCTATAATAGAAGGGAATATCAAATTAAAATCTTGACATATTCACCAGGAGATGCAATTTTCTCATCTCAGATGTCCTTTATATGAACAAAAGAGCTGAGCAGAAAGTGTTTTCACTTGTGGCAACCACTTCTAGACCTCTACACTTCTACACCTCTACACCTCTACACTTCTACACTTCTACACTTCTACACTTCTACACTTCTACACTTCTACACCTCTACACCTCTACACCTCTACACTTCTACACTTCTACACTTCTACACCTCTACACTTCTACACTTCTACACTTCTACACCTCTACACCTCTACACCTCTACACCTCTACAGCTCTACACCTCTACACCTCTACACCTCTACACTTCTACACCTCTACACCTCTACACTTCTACACCTCTACACTTCTACACTTCTACACCTCTACACCTCTACACTTCTACACTTCTACACCTCTACACTTCTACACTTCTACACTTCTACACCTCTACACCTCTACACCTCTACACTTCTACACTTCTACACCTCTACAGCTCTACACCTCTACACCTCTACACTTCTACACTTCTACACCTCTACACCTCTACACTTCTACACTTCTACACCTCTACACCTCTACACTTCTACACCTCTACACCTCTACACCTTTACACCTCTACACTTCTACACCTCTACACCTCTACACCTCTACACTTCTACACCTCTACACTTCTACACTTCTACACTTCTACACTTCTACACCTCTACACCTCTACACTTCTACACCTCTACACCTCTACACTTCTACACTTCTACACCTCTACACCTCTACACCTCTACACTTCTACACCTCTACACCTCTACACCTCTACACTTCTACACTTCTACACCTCTACACCTCTACACTTCTACACCTCTACACCTCTACACATCTACACTTCTACACTTCTACACCTCTACACCTCTACACCTCTTCAGCTCTACACTTCTACACTTCTACACCTCTACACCTCTACACTTCTACACTTCTACACCTCTACACCTCTACACTTCTACACTTCTACACCTCTACACATCTACACTTCTACACTTCTACACCTCTACACCTCTACACCTCTACACTTCTACACTTCTAAACCTCTACACCTCTACACTTCTACACCTCTACACCTCTACACATCTACACTTCTACACATCTACACTTCTACACTTCTACACCTCTACACCTCTACAGCTCTACACTTCTACACTTCTAAACCTCTACACCTCTACACTTCTACACCTCTACTTCTACGCCTCTACACCTCTACACTTCTACACCTCTACACCTCTACACTTCTACACTTCTACACATCTACACATCTACACTTCTACACTTCTACACTTCTACACATCTACACTTCTACACTTCTACACCTCTACACCTCTACACCTCTACACTTCTACACTTCTACACTTCTACACATCTAAGCCTCTAAACTTCTACACCTCTACACCTCTACACCTCTACACATCTACACATCTACACTTCTACACATCTACACATCTACACATCTACACCTCTACACTTCTACACTTCTACACATCTACACTTCTACACCTCTACACCTCTACACCTCTACACTTCTACACTTCTACACTTCTACACTTCTACACCTCTACACTTCTACACCTCTACACTTCTACACCTCTACACTTCTACACTTCTACACATCTACACTTCTACACCTCTACACTTCTACACCTCTACACTTCTACACCTCTACACTTCTACACTTCTACACATCTACACTTCTACACCTCTACACTTTTATACCTCTACAGTTCTACGCTTTTCCACTTCTACACCTCCACACTTCTATCCATCCCTCAGTCGCTCTGATCACCTGTTTTCTGCTGCTGTGTGTGACGTGTGAGCTCACACACAGTATTAACCTGGGCAAAACAAACTGAGATTCTGATTGGAATGAAGAGGAAGCGACTAAATTCTACACAATGTGGGAAATTAAGTTTTCATGGCCGCTGCTGCTTCACTTACACACTTATTATGAGTGCGATGAGAAACGACTGCTGAGAAACACTCACACACTTTTACCAACACCCTTACATTCCTGTAAACACACACACACACACACACACACACACACACACACACACACACACACACACACACACACACATACACACACACACACACACACACACACACACACACACACACACACACTTACGTAAGAGCCTGAGAGTCACTGATGAGACAGGAAGCAGCAGAGGAAGAGGAATAATTTAGATAATGAAAACAATAAAAACAGCCAAACCATAACAATAGAGCTCAGGCAAAGGCTTAAACATCCATGAATAGAGCAGCTACTCTGAGAGGGGAAACTAAAAAATAAATTGCACAACATTTGGTCTCTTTCTTTGTAATTATGACTCATAAAGTTAAATATATAAACATGCTTTCACTCTTTAAATGGTCTAGTTTATTGTTCATGAAGAATATGAGTCAGAAGGAAGACAGAAGGAGGTGTTTAAGAAAGTCATTTTGAATTTCAAACATTGATTTGGTTCTTCTACACTCATTTTGCACCATCAGTTTGTCAAGACTACGTTTCAACATATTTTATTTCAGCAATAAAATCTGAATATGCAATTTTTCATTTAGCTTCTTTACCTAAAACTTGGAAAACATGAAGAAAAATAGAGTAAACAAACTCCATCAACAAGCTGTTTTAACTGAAAGAGTAATGATAAGAACACAGAAACCTGCAACGGTTTGGCATATTCGCCCTCAGTGTAAATTAAGGCTCAAATTGATCAGTGTCACGATTATGGAAGTAAAATAATGTCAAATGTTTTTGAAATAAAAAGCCTGTTGAATTGCACTACTTGAAAAAAAATAGGCATTGCATTAACTATGATTGCATTTACATTTATCTGACGCTTTTATTCAAAGCGACTTACAATTGCTATATATGTCAGAGGTCGCACACCTCTGGAGCAACTAGGGGTTAAGTGTCTTGCTCAGGGACACATTGGTGTCTCACAGTGGATTCAAACCCAGTCTCTCACACCAAAGGCATGTGTCTTATCCACTGCGCCATCACCACCATGCATTTTTATGGGCTGAAATTCAACATGGTTGAATATTTAAGCTGTGAATATTTCAATTAAAAACATTTCAAACACATTTTCATTATTAAAAATTCAATAATCTATATTCACCATTCATATTCCATTTCCAAAATATTCGAACTGTTTAAAAATACAACCAATAATATTCAACAGGCAATTTTCGGTCCATTTTATTTCGCTTTGCAAATTCGCTTCCACAAATTCAGTGGTTCAAATTCGACAGTAAATTCAACATTGACGTCCAGGAACTGCAGGAAAAGCAGTAGATTGCCGAGCATACTCTCCATCTGCTGTTAGTCTACCTCACCAGCAGGGGGTGCAAAAGCGCATGTTTATGTTTCATTCAATAACTTCATTGTTACTTTCCCTGTGTATTCTACATGTCATCAGCTTTCTCTACCATGAACAGGATTATAATCGGTTTCCGTCAATACCTCATACTCAAGGATTCCCTTTCCGTTGGGACAAAACGCTTAACACATACAGTGATATGAAAGACCAATCTTGCACCTTATTGGGGATGTAGGCTGTAGGCTACTATATAGGCTACAGGCAAGAAGATGGACTCAGATTATAAACTTTACGCGCAAAGTGATGCGCTTCATGCTGAGGGTTTCGTGATATACTGTCATAAAATCAACACTTGATCAATTAATACTAACACTTTCTATTCTATTCTATTCTCTCTCTCTCTCTCTCTCTCTCTCTCTCTCTCTCTCTCTCTATATATATATATATATATATAAAAGTCCAAGTCCTAAAATGCCTACGTGTATTGCATTAGCTTAAACTGGGATCATAGCACTTGCATATTGTTGTCCTACTATTGTTAGTTTAACTGTAAATCGCTTTGGATAAAAGCGTCTGCTAAATGACTAAATGTAAAATTTGCTTGACATTGGACATTCGCACATTTAGGGACCGTCTCTAAAGTTGCATACAACACTGGCATGTACGTTTCTAACTTCAATAGCAAACTTACATTTATTTGAATAAATATCAAAAATCCAAAGGGTGCACATTATGCCTGACACTACATGAACACTTTACAGTTGGTTTTATGACTGTAAGTCGTTCTATTCGAATGCTATTGAAATTAGAAACGTGTTTACCAAAGTCGTATGCACTTAAGAGACGGTCCCTAAATGTGCGAATGTCCAACATCAAGCCAACTTTATGCCAGTCTATCACTGGGAAACGCTCAGCTGTGCGCGTTATTCTGAGTCCTTCTGCTTGCCTGTGAGTTTGGACTTTTACATCACTAGTCCATTAAGCTACGTTAAGCGTTGTATATGTCCAGCAGGGGAATCCTGAAGTATTGAGGGAAACCCTAATAGCCTGCATGCAGCACATCGCCACAATATAAAGTTAAGGCAACTAAACAACCAAGAGAAAAATATGTCAACCTCAAAAATGTAACATTGGATCTGTATATCCGCATCGGGGAATAACATTATGATCTCGTTCACGGTAGAGAAATATGCATGTAGGCTACACAGGAAAAGTAACCGTGAAGGCACTGAATTTAACAAAAACAGCCGTCACATTGCTGTAAATGAGTTTTATGAATGAATGACTTGCTCTAATTTTGCTGGTCTTCGTCAACAACAAGCGCTTGCACCCCCTGCTGGTGAGACCGGCTAACAGCAGATGGAGAGTATGCTCGGCAATCTACTGCTTTTCCTGCAGTTCCTGGACGTCAATGTTGAATTTACTGTCGAATTTGAACCACTGAATTTGTGGAAGCGAATTTGCAAAGCGAAATAAAATGGACCGAAAATTGTCTGTTGAATATTATAGGTTGTATTTTTAAACAGTTTGAATATTTTGGAAATGGAATATGAATGGTGAATATGGAATCTTGAATTTTTAATAATGAAAATGTGTTTGAAATGTTTTAATTGAAATATTCACAGCTTAAATATTCAACCATGTTGAATTTCAGCCCATAAAAATGCAAGCCCTAAAAATACAATGCATTAAAATGCAAGCATGGTTAATGCAATGCCTATTTTTTTTCAAGTAGTGCAATTCAACAGGCTTTTTATTTACCAAAACATTTGACATTATTTTACTTCCATACACGATTACAATAATCTGATAGTCATTATATTTTCATGCTTGGTAAAGGAGAGGAAGCGTGTCGATCAATATTGTCCCTGAAATATTCATATGGACGCCGTCACCACCGTCATCATGAACAACATCATCACCTTCACACACCGAGATGAAGAAACCAGAAACACTAACCCTCGTTTACCACCGTCATCCTGAATGAAATTATAATCTTCAAGACACCGCAGGTAATTTGTTTTGAAAGCTGCAATCTAAGCCAGAGAGTGGATCATGAAAGATAATAATATTGTGATAGCATGTGCTGTAAATAAACACGTCTGGACAAACACACGAATGTGAAACAGCTGAAAGATGAGAGGAACACCGGCTGATTAATTAACATTAAACTCTGACATCATTACACAGCATTAAAATCACTTCAGAAAGATGATTACATTTAGATTAAATCTTTTATTTCATTCACAAAAATGATTCATCGTGTCCAACTGGACATGTTGGCTAAATATGGATAATATTATTGCCAGCATTAAATACAGCAGGATTTCCATTTCTAGTATTGGAAAGCTGGATTACACACGACTTGTCGGTCGAGACACTTTTAAATGAGAATTAAACAGCAGTGTGTTTCCCGTACAGCGCTGTCACTCGCGGCTTCGCTACTATAGTTCGATACATCGTAGAAGAAATCCACTAGCGAGTCACGACTGTTTCCCGAAAGCGTATCGTCGCAAATTAGTCGTTGGACCGCGCTGGTTAACGATGTCACACAGGTGTTGGAGTAATAACTACTGTTAATGAATCTGTTTGAGATCTAATTAATGCTGGATGTTTTGCTATAAATGATGAACATGACATTTGAGGAATATTTCTCAGTTATTTTTCTCTATTTCCAGATTGAATCATAGACTCGTTCTTACACACTCGAGCTCGTTCACACATGCGCACTCTTCAGAAACTACGCTTTACATTGACAAACTAAAAGATGTAAATGACATTTGTATGTATTTTAAATTAAAGACACAGATTGTACTGAATACCACCTTGCTTATTTTGCTCAAGATCAGGATTTATTGAGTGCACATGTCATGAACACTAGAAACTCTTCTTCTAAACACAGATCGAGATCTGTCGCTCACACACACAACTCTGCGATGCTGATGATAGCATAAGAGCTTACAGAAGGATTATACTGTAGTTGCTAACGATGCTTTCGGGAATCAGCCATGAGCAGATTACGACATCCCTGTTTTCAGCTGAAATGAACTTATTCTTTAACTCTACACAGTTATTGAACTATGACACTGTTTAGAGCTGCTTCACAGCAGAATTGAAGTCTGTTTGCATCATTGATCATTATTTATTTCTCTCAAGCTGCTGTGAAACAATCTGTACTGTATAAAATAGAAATAAAGACATTCAGGAAGGTGGAGTAAAAGTCTATAAATCCCAGTTAAATATCGTCCTTTAGAAACTTCCTTAGAATAGATTAGACTACTTTCATTTATTGGGTGAAGATGAACAGAAGTCTCGTTATTGATATAAACGGGAGCGGATTGTTAAACCACGGATGCATGTATTATTAGCCAGTGTTTGGAATAAAGTTTTCTGGGAAGTTTGTGTATCCGCATCCCTCTGCCCGCCGTCCCTCGGGCTCCTGATCACCCG
>NW_027508703.1:1695000-1698407 GCF_051911475.1 Siphateles boraxobius | reverse complement strand
CATCATCAAGCCCCTCAGAGGAAAGTCAACAGAAACATCACACCATACCGTCCACCAACTACAACACCATCCACGAGCACCGGCAGAGATCAGGCGAGTAAAGACAACATCGTCATCCTCTGTGACTCCAACGGCCACCATCTTGACCACAGACGTCTGTTTCCGGGCAGATCGGTGAAGAAGTTCTGGTGTCCCACCTCACACTCTGCTTTGAGACTGCTGCGAGAGGGAGTGCTGGGCGCACCGTCACACATCATTCTTCACACCGGAACAAACGACATCAGTGCAAGGGTGGACGTCACAAAAGCCCTGTCCAACGTGGTGAAAACAGCCAGCAGGATCTACCCGGGAGCCAAGGTCATCATCTCAACCCTTCTACCTCGCAGAGATGTCCCTCAAAGGATCATCAACACAATCAACGCGGAGATAGCCAACATCTGTGCTTCAATGCCGAGCGTTCACATAGCCAACCATCAGCGCATCACCCATGAGCATCTGTATGATCGTATCCACATCCATCGAGAGGGCATGAGACTGTTCGCAAAAACCATCAAGGAGTCAGCCCTGAAACGCCCTCAGATAACACCCCCTGAGCGCGAGTCAGTCAGACAGACGGACAGCTACGCCGCTGTAGTGGCAGGAACAGGTAGAGCTGACACCACTGACCTGATCCAGATCAAACACATGCTGCAAATTATATGTGACAATATGTTAGCTTAAATACTCATAGTGTGTCTGTCAAGAATGATCGTTATTTCTTAATCACTTTTTTTTTTATAATTTTTTTTTTTTTTTGATTTTTTATTCAATGTGTAAAATTGACCGACTCACCATACTTCTATATATCCTCTATATTACCTTTCTAATTGATTAATCTATATTTTAAAACATGATTGGGTCATGAATTTCATACATTTTTCTGGTAAATCCAATATTCGTCAATGTCATCGTTTAAAATAACATGCTATAACATTCAGGGGATGTTCTCTTCTGCTTTTGGGGAGAAAACTACTAACCCTGATTTTGTAAATATTGTATATAGTTCAGACATAATTATATTACTTGAGACATGGTGTCGTTTAGACTCCAAAATCTGCACTCCTCCAAACTACAGAGAGCTACGAATCCCTTCAATCAAACACCCTAATATTAAAAACGGAAGAGATTCAGGAGGAATCATAGTTTGGTTTAAAGACCATCTGTGGCATTATATTCAGCCTGTGAAAAAAGGGAAAACACATATTTGGTTAAAACTTCAAAAAGAGCTTTTGTGTTTAGATGAGGACATGTACCTGTGTGCCACATATATCCCCCCATATGAGTCTCCTTATTATAATGAAGACATCTTCCCAACCCTACAGTCAGAGATCGTTTACTTTCAAGCTCTAGGATCAGTTCTGTTAATGGGGGATCTGAACGCTAGGACGGGGAAGGAAGCGGATTACATTACCTCAGATGGAGACAAATATATTAACAACTCACATATATATCAACGGAAACACTTTACGAAGGCACGTCAGAATTATGACAACACGATAAACAGGCACGGAAAACAAGTCCTGCAGCTCTGCAAAAGCCTGGGTCTGTATATAGTTAATGGCAGGACAAAGGGAGATTCTCTGGGTCGGTTCACCTACTGCTCATATCTGGGCAGCAGCACAGTAGATTACGCCATCACTGATGTAGACCACAGTAAAGTCAACTATTACACCGTAATGCCACAGCTGCCATTATCAGACCACAGTCACACAGTCCTCAGTCTGAACAGATCCGTGAACCTCCGGCCTTCAGATCCGAAGGTTAAACTGCACCCCCTCCCCACCATGTTTATATGGGGTAAAGACAGTCCTGCCCAGTACGAAGCCCAGCTCCACAGCACCCGGGTCCAGAACATGATAGATTCATTTCTGTCTAAGTCATTTAGCGAAGAGAAGAAAATGATAAATTTAGCAACTCATCAATTAAACGAAATATTTTCTACATTGGTCAGAAAAGCCCTGAGAAAAAGAAAAAATTATAGATGTAAGAAAGAAATTGCAAAAGATGGTTGGTTTGATAAAGAGTGCCAAAAATTAAGAAAAGAATTAAGATCATTATCAAATATAAAACACAGAGACCCTGCAAACCAACAAACACGAGACAAATATCAGCAAACCCTCAAAACATACAAGTCAATACTAATACAGAAAAAAGCGGATCACATGAAAGCAAAGCTTAATAAGATTGAGGAGGCAGTAGATCAGAATTCTTTTTGGGAATTATGGAATAAATTAGATAAATCAAAAGAACCTAAACACATTCCCATCTATGACCCAAACATCTGGACCGAACATTTTGAAAAACTCTATTCCCAAAACGAACCAACCCTCACCCAAAAACACCTGACCTCCCAACTCCATAACCTGGAACGCACTGTAAAAGACCAGCTAAACCATTTAGACCAGCCCATATTACTAATTGAACTAACAGACAAGATAAAATCCCTAAAAAACAAAAAATCCTGTGGCATGGATTTAATATCAAATGAGATGCTGAAACACAGCAACCCCAAACTGAAAGATGCAATCCTCAAATTATTCAATCTGTTATTAAAATCAGGACACTTCCCTGAGATATGGAAAGAAAATTTGATTACACCAATCTTTAAACAGGGTGAGAAGTACGATCCAAATAATTACAGGGGCATCACAGTGAGCAGCAACCTGGGCAAACTCTTCTGCTCCATCATCAACGACAGGCTAGTCCAGTTCCTCCAACAACACAAGATCCTTAACAATTCTCAGATTGGATTTATGCCTAAACAGAGAACATCAAATCACATTTACACACTTCACACACTCATACAAAAACACGTCCAACAAACAAAACAAGGGAAAATATTTGGCTGCTTCATTGACTTTAAAAAAGCCTTTGATTCGGTATGGCATAATGGACTTTTACTAAAACTAATCCAAAGTGGAATAGGAGGAAGGACATATGACATTATAAAGGACATATACAACGGGAACAAGTGCGGGGTTAAAATTAATGACAAACGTACTGATTATTTCAGTCAAACTAAAGGAGTCCGTCAAGGCTGCAGCCTCAGCCCGACTCTCTTTAATATCTATATTAATGAATTGGCATCAGCACTTGAGAAGTCCTCTTGTCCCGGTCTGACCCTCGAGGACAGAGAAATCAAAAGCCTCCTGTACGCTGATGATCTTCTGCTGCTGTCTCCTCATCAAGAGGGTCTGCACCAAAGCCTCTCGCTTCTGGACCAGTACAGCAGCGACTGGGCCTTACCCATCAACATGGACAAGTCCAAAATCATGATCTTTCAGAAAAAACCTCGCCTTACTGACAAAAAATACAAATTTACACTGGGGGGAACAATTCTTAATCATGTCACCTGCTATAATTATTTG
>NW_027508703.1:1672500-1690000 GCF_051911475.1 Siphateles boraxobius | reverse complement strand
CATGTGTTACTGTATCTGTACTGTAAGTTCTGCCAAAACTGATATCAGGTGACAAAAGGTAAAAAAAGATATTAATAAATCAAACAAAACGTCATATTGTTCATTTTATAGCTATTTCTAACTTATTGTGAATTTTATATTTTAAATTAAAATATTTAAGAGTCTTCTTGAGCCAAATTAAGATTTAATGCTCTGTCTGTAATTATATTCCTGTATATATATATATATATATATATATATATATATATATATATATATACAGTATATATACTTTCTCTTTTCTTTTTACGGAAATAGTTTATGTTAAAAGAACTTACTGTAAGTGTGAACTAATGTAATGTATCACACTTGTAATTAAATCAAAATGTATTATAGTTTACAATTGTATCAAATACAGTATTGTACTGACAAGCATTTATGATAAAGTAAAATATACTGTAATGTCACAAAGAGAAAGTGTTTTCTCTTTACGTAAACTGAAGAGGCCTTTTACTCCATTATATTATCAGCAAGTATATGTTCAATAAGACGTAATCTCCTGACTGGAAGGCTATTCAGAAATAAGAATGCATGGAAATGACTTTAAGGCCACAAATCAAATGTTCTTTGACACAGTAGCCGGTGTTACTATATATTGTAGATCGGCTCCTATAATTTCATTGGTCAAGCATTAAGTTCACGTTTCCCAGCTCGTGTGTGTAGTTCAGAGACCTCCAGACCCGTGTGTGTGTTCCAGTACACACAGAGAGACTGATATTCACTGCAGACTCGTGTGTGTTCCAGTGCTGGCCAATCAGCATTCAGGACCACGCTTGACCACAGCAAACCCATGAACGAGCAGCTGCAAGTGTGTCAGTTTCGAGTCTCGCCGTCAGTGCTGTGTGACATGACAATGTGTGTTTTGTGCTGAAGTAAAACAGCTGAGCTCAGCCGAAAGACAAAGCAAACCTGCGGCGGACAAAAGCCCTGGGCAAACACACGTACCTCCTCGTCTCGCTCCAGCTCCAGGCCCATCTCCAGCAGACTGCTCTGGAACTCGTCCCGGCGCAGGGCCTTGTCCCGGTCCTGGTGCTCTGCGCTGTGCTCCGCGTCGGCCGGGTGCCGGCCCCGTCTGAGGGTGCGCGTGAAGGCGTTGTCTCTGAGGCGGGAGCCCCCGGCGCGGCTCTTCTTGATGTGGTAGGTGAGGATATAGTCCACCCGTCTCTGGCCGTCCTGGAAGAACAGACCCTGCCGGCATTGAGTGTTCTCCTCAGGAGTGAGAGACTTCAGGAGCTGAGAGGAGAGAGGAGGCCAGAACATGAGTGTGTGTGTGTGTGTGTGTGTGGCCAGTCAAAGGTCAAGATCCGTACACCTCACTGTCCTGAACTCAGATCAGCACTAGAGGAGGATCATCAGAAGTTGTCGACACACTTCATGGAATTTATGTTCGTCATGATCTCACGGCTTCTGCGGAAAAGCTTGGAAGAAGTTCACGGACAAATATAAATTGCGGCTTATTATCATATTCTTTATCAAACTAAAGGCACCGTTGCAGTGGATGTTGAATGAAAAGAAAGAGTGAATGTTGAGAGTCAGCAGAAAGTGTTCACGTGTTTTTGTTCATTACATCATTCTCATACATGCATTCTTAGACAAACACTGTCAAAATGATTTTTTTCAGATAACTAGAGCTTTTACAATAAAACACTTTCTCGTTTAATTCAGTGTGTTACTTGAAATTTCTTTGGAACTATTTGTGAAATTTAGCAAATTCTCAGTGAAAATTGTTTCAAATACTTGTTTCTGTGTATTTACTGTTCTACTAAAATGTGAAAAGCAGTAGGCTAATAATGATAGATGTAAATAGTTTTTACAGAGTTTCTGTCGTATCGGACAGGGTATTTATCATTAAAACAAACTGAAGGACATTGACAAATGTGAATGAGCAAATCTCATGTGATGTAAATGTTTTGCAGAAGACATTTCAGAGCTGATATACAGTATGTTAGTGTTATTTAATCTCTAGTGTGTAAGAGATTAGTGTGTGTTTACAAACATAAGAATTGTTGAGAAGCCTGTAAAATGTTATGAAATAAACATCAATCTCAGACCACTTATATGTACTAAACCAGATGTTATTTTCTTAGGTTAATCAAAGGCAATAGGGACACAATATAAATGACTTTAATTCATTGTTGTTGTTGAAAATGTACACAATAACAAAGATTACAAAAGCATTAAATGCCTTTATAAGACACTCAGCACTACCAGTGAATTTATTGGAATAATTTAGATTTTTTAAGAATGTTTACTTTCATTTTAAATATGCGCTCAATATTATTATAAATTTAAAATAACTGTTTTCTATGTGAATTATTTATTTATTTATTTATTTATTTTTGTGGAAACTGTGAAACACGACCATTCAAAAGTTTGGAGTAAGACATTTATTTATATATATATATATATATATATATATAAAACATTTTATTCAACAATAACAATTGACAACAAAGTGACAGTAAAGACATTTATATTGTTACCAAAAGATTTCTATTTCAAATAAATGCTGTTCTTTTGAATCCTGAAAATATATTTTATACAAAAATATGAAGCATTTTCAACATTGATCATTATTAATAATTAAGCACCAATAAAAACTGATGACTGAGCAGCAAATCAGCATATTATAATGATTTCTGAAGGATCATGTGAAAATACAGTTATCTGAAATTGTAACATTTCAACTATTACTGTTTTTACTGTATTTTGACCAAATAAATTCAGCCTTGGTGAGCAGAAGACTCTTACAGAAGCGTTCTAAAAACAGAATTGTACCAACAATTCAACACAAGGTTCAACACAACTGGATAATCTTAACGTCAGATGAAGGAGCACAACTCTCTAAGGTGCATATTCATTCATCTCTGAGTCGTTAATATTACCTTTTGTGAAAGCCATAATTATTACCACTATAGATCCAGTAATGTTTCATAACTTCTAAACATGAAATGTCCATGTTTGGCCACAGTATTTCAGTGTCGGAGGTCAAAGTGCTGGAGATGTTGGTGAATGTTTTGATCTCAGTTCAGCTCCCGTAATGAATGGATCTGAGTCATGTTTGACATGCAGCCGCTAATACACTGTTAAATCATGTTCGACACGAGTTACCTTGAACTTGAGACTGTCAACTACCGGCTCTTATTACGTCTATGGGAACCACAATTAATAACTAATAATGTGACAGTTATATATAATATTGACAATGAAGTACAGTAAGCAGGTTTCTGTTGCACTGTAACTAGTTCTGATGCGTTCCCTGTAAAATGCGCTCAGCACAAACACACTATGCGACAGTAATCTTAGATAGAAAATATTTTTTGAAGTCCTAATTTATGAGGTCAGCTTTTTTTGTAGAGCGACTGCAACCGATCCAGCAACTGCTGACTGTGTTATGGGGTGTACGATTTCCTCTGGCATCCCCCTTCATCTTATGGGGACATTCGCTCATATTTTATATAGATCTAGCACATGCTCATTTACTGTACTTATTGATTTTTATGTACTTCATGTACGTTTATCAAATTGTCAATTAAGCAACCAATAATAGACATCATTAATCGCAGATATTGCATATGCATTATAAATATGGGGTATAAAAGTCCTAATACTTCCTGAATAATCATTAACACATGCCACACGCACCTGAAATTTGCCGTGAAAGAGCACGTCCCTTAAGAAGTGTGCTTGCTTGCAGGCAGTCTGAGGTCGAGAGACGCCACTTTCTTTCTCGGTTAAATCCATCTCCCAATCACAGTAGGAACCTGTTCTCACACTCCCTTAATCTTCAACACTGTACTCTGTCTGTCTGTTTCTTTCTGTCTCTCAGACTGAAGCAAGCCGCAGGTCACCAACTGATCCCTGTTGTTACTTGAGAGGAGTGAGAGGAGCCAGGAGCTAATATTAGACTCAACTATAAAGCCATACATCAAAGCCTCCAAGATGCCTTCACTCACACACATGGCTGTTGGTAAGAAGTCAGATTAGTCTATGTAAAGGGGACTTTCCGAATTATGTCAACATAGCTAGGTATGTTGTTTTTACCTCTGTAAAATCTCTGTAAAATACGGACACTTGTTTCAGCATGGATTAAAAAATAAAAACGTAATTGCAACTTTTCCTCTTGCAGTTCTGACTTTTTTCCTCACAATTCTGACTCTACATCTTGATGTTTTGTCTCACCCCCTTCGCTGAGGTTCGTGCTATAAGCAGGGTCCAGCTCCAAATGTCCTTCATCAAGGATGGTCCCATCCAGCTCCAAGTCTCCTTCATCAAGTCTCCTTCATCACGGATGGTCCCATCCAGCTCCAAGTCTCCTTCATCAAGTCTCCTTCATAACGGATGGTCCCATCCAGCTCCAAGTCTCCTTCATCAAGGATGGTCCCATCCAGCTCCAAGTCTCTATCAAGGATGGTCCCGTCTAGTTCCAAGTCTCCTTCATCAAGTCTCCTTCATCACGTATGGTCCTGTCCAGCTCCAAGTCTCCATCAAGGATGGTCCCGTCTAGTTCCAAGTCTCCTTCATCAAGTCTCCTTCATCAAGGATGTTCCTGTCCAGCTGCAAGTCTCCTTCATCAAGTCTCCTTCATCACGTATGGTCCTGTCCAGCTCCAAGTCTCCATCAAGGATGGTCCCGTCTAGTTCCATGTCTCCTTCATCAAGGATGGTCCCATCCAGCTCCAAGTCTCCTTCATCAAGCATGGTCCCATCCAGCTCCAAGTCTCCTTCATCAAGTCTCCTTCATCACGTACGGTCCTGTCCAGCTCCAAGTCTCCTTCATCAAGTCTCCTTCATCAAGGATGGTCCCATCCAGCTCCAAGTCTCCTTCATCAAGTCTCCTTCATCAAGGATGGTCCCATTCATCTCCAAGTCTCCATCAAGGATGGTCCCGTCAAGTTCTATGTCTCCTTCATCAAGGATGGTCCCATCCAGCTCCAAGTCTCCTTCATCAAGGATGGTCCCATCCAGCTCCAAGTCTCCTTCATCAAGTCTCCTTCATCACGTACGGTCCTGTCCAGCTCCAAGTCTCCTTCATCAAGTCTCCTTCATCACGTATGGTCCTGTCCAGCTCCAAGTCTCCTTCATCAAGTCTCCTTCATCAAGGATGGTCCTGTCCAGCTCCAAGTCTCCTTCATCAAGTCTCCTTCATCAAGGATGGTCCCATCCATCTCCAAGTCTCCATCAAGGATGGTCCCGTCTAGTTCTATGTCTCCTTCATCAAGGATGGTCCCATCCAGCTCCAAGTCTCCTTCATCAAGGATGGTCCCGTCCAGCTCCAAGTCTCCTTCATCAAGTCTCCTTCATCAAGGATGGTCCTGTCCAGCTCCAAGTCTCCTTCATCAAGTCTCCTTCATCAAGGATGGTCCCATCCAGCTCCAAGTCTCCATCAAGGATGGTCCCGTCTAGTTCCAAGTCTCCTTCATCAAGTCTCCTTCATCAAGGATGTTCCCGTCCAGCTCCAAGTCTCCTTCATCAAGTCTCCTTCATCACGTATGGTCCTGTCCAGCTCCAAGTCTCCATCAAGGATGGTCCCGTCTAGTTCCATGTCTCCTTCATCAAGGATGGTCCCATCCAGCTCCAAGTCTCCTTCATCAAGGATGGTCCCATCCAGCTCCAAGTCTCCTTCATCAAGTCTCCTTCATCACGTATGGTCCTGTCCAGCTCCAAGTCTCCATCAAGGATGGTCCCGTCTAGTTCCATGTCTCCTTCATCAAGGATGGTCCCATCCAGCTCCAAGTCTCCTTCATCAAGGATGGTCCCATCCAGCTCCAAGTCTCCTTCATCAAGTCTCCTTCATCACGTACGGTCCTGTCCAGCTCCAAGTCTCCTTCATCAAGTCTCCTTCATCAAGGATGGTCCCATCCAGCTCCAAGTCTCCTTCATCAAGTCTCCTTCATCAAGGATGGTCCCATCCATCTCCAAGTCTCCATCAAGTATGGTCCCGTCTAGTTCTATGTCTCCTTCATCAAGGATGGTCCCATCCAGCTCCAAGTCTCCTTCATCAAGGATGGTCCCATCCAGCTCCAAGTCTCCTTCATCAAGTCTCCTTCATCACGTATGGTCCTGTCCAGCTCCAAGTCTCCATCAAGGATGGTCCCGTCTAGTTCCATGTCTCCTTCATCAAGGATGGTCCCATCCAGCTCCAAGTCTCCTTCATCAAGGATGGTCCCATCCAGCTCCAAGTCTCCTTCATCAAGTCTCCTTCATCACGTACGGTCCTGTCCAGCTCCAAGTCTCCTTCATCAAGTCTCCTTCATCAAGGATGGTCCCATCCAGCTCCAAGTCTCCTTCATCAAGTCTCCTTCATCAAGGATGGTCCCATCCATCTCCAAGTCTCCATCAAGTATGGTCCCGTCTAGTTCTATGTCTCCTTCATCAAGGATGGTCCCATCCAGCTCCAAGTCTCCTTCATCAAGGATGGTCCCATCCAGCTCCGAGTCTCCTTCATCAAGTCTCCTTCATCACGTATGGTCCTGTCCAGCTCCAAGTCTCCTTCATCAAGTCTCCTTCATCACGTATGGTCCTGTCCAGCTCCAAGTGTCCTTCATCAAGTCTCCTTCATCAAGGATGGTCCTGTCCAGCTCCAAGTCTCCTTCATCAAGTCTCCTTCATCAAGGATGGTCCCATCCAGCTCCAAGTCTCCATCAAGGATGGTCCCGTCTAGTTCCATGTCTCCTTCATCAAGGATGGTCCCATCCAGCTCCAAGTCTCCTTCATCAAGGATGGTCCCATCCAGCTCCAAGTCTCCTTCATCAAGTCTCCTTCATCACGTATGGTCCTGTCCAGCTCCAAGTCTCCCTCATCAAGTCTCCTTCATCAAGGATGGTCCTGTCCAGCTCCAAGTCTCCTTCATCAAGTCTCCTTTATCAAGGATGGTCCTGTCCATCTCCAAGTCTCCTTCATCAAGTCTCCTTTATCAAGGATGGTCCCATCCAGCTCCAAGTCTCCTTCATCAAGTCTCCTTCATCAAGAATGGTCCTGTCCAGCTCCAAGTCTCCTTCATCAAGTCTCCTTCATCAAGGATGGTCCTGTCCATCTCCAAGTCTCCTTCATCAAGTCTCCTTCATCAAGGATGGTCCCATCCAGCTCCAAGTCTGCTTCATCAAGTCTCCTTCATCACGTATGGTCCTGTCCATCTCCAAGTCTCCTTCATCGAGTCTCCTTCATCAAGGATGGTCCTGTCCAGCTCCAAGTCTCCTTCATCAAGTCTCCTTCATCAAGGATGGTCCCATCCAGCTCCAAGTCTCCATCAAGGATGGTCCCGTCTAGTTCCATGCCTCCTTCATCAAGGATGGTCCCATCCAGGTCCAAGTCTCCTTCATCAATGATGGTCCCATCCAGCTCCAAGTCTCCTTCATCAAGTCTCCTTCATCACGTATGGTCCTGTCCAGCTCCAAGTCTCCTTCATCAAGTCTCCTTCATCAAGGATGGTCCTGTCCAGCTCCAAGTCTCCTTCATCAAGTCTCCTTCATCAAGGATGGTCCTGTCCATCTCCAAGTCTCCTTCATCAAGTCTCCTTCATCAAGGATGGTACCATCCAGCTCCAAGTCTCCTTCATCAAGTCTCCTTCATCAAGAATGGTCCTGTCCAGCTCCAAGTCTCCTTCATCAAGGATGGTCCTGTCCATCTCCAAGTCTCCTTCATCAAGTCTCCTTCATCAAGGATGGTCCCATCCAGCTCCAAGTCTCCTTCATCAAGTCTCCTTCATCACGTATGGTCATGTCCAGTTCCAAGTCTCCTTCATCAAGTCTCCTTCATCACGTATGGTCCTGTCCAGCTCCAAGTCTCCATCTAGGATGGACCCATCTAGTTTCATGTCTCCTTCATTGTGGCGGTTATGGCTATTAATTGTCTGTTTTAGGGCTTTGACGATTATGCCGTTTAATTGTCCGTTTTATGGCTTTGTCATAAGTTTTTTGTTGGCTTCATTCATTAATTAATTGTAATGAATTTAATCCTTTGTAAATTATAATTTTGCAGCGTAAGATTACAGTTAACACCTTTAAATATTAAATACCTTTATTTTAAATTTTCAATTCAGTAAATAACTGAAACAATCACAACAAACTGGCCAATCACAGAAAAGGCCACAAAATGTATCATTCATATACAGTATGAACTAATGGTCACTTGTTTCATTTGTTTAACACAATCCAGAATCCACTAAATACGCACTACTTCATTATAGAGAAAAACAACATATTAATAAAAATATATGATCATAAACTTTGATCCTTTTTTATTAAACTTAGTAAATATAGAAATCAGCAACAAAAAGTAATTCTTGAAAAAATCTGCACAGATATTTTATGAAATCTAAACATGTTAATAAAAACAAATACAAAAACAACAACATTTATTTATAAAGCACATTTAAACACAATATAGATTGATCCAAAGTCCTGTACATAGTACAAAGCAGGTCTACACTATAAAAAACAACAATTACATGCGTTTTAAGAGTAGATTTAAAAATGTCCGATGAAGGAGCAGACCTCACATGATAAGGGAGACCATTCCAAAGCTTGTGCCCAAAGCTTGTGCCCAGCCACAGAAAAGGCCCGATCACCCTTTGATTTGTAGCGACACCGTGACACATTTAAGAGCAGGTGATTAGAAGATCTAAGTGCCCTAGCAGGACAGTATGGCACAAGAAGATCACTAATATATCTTGGTGCACAGCCAGACAACGCCTTATATACAGACATAAGGATCTTAAAATCAACTCTGAATTTAATGGGAAGCCATTGAAGGGATGCTAAAACAGGAGGAATATGATCCCTCTTTCTAGACCCAGTCAAAAGTCTTGCAGCCGCATTTTGAACAACCTGCAATCGAGATAGTGAAGATTGAGGGAGACCAGAATAAAGAGAGTTAAAATAATCTAATCGTTATGTTACAAATGCATGAATCGCAACTTTTAGATCTTTGCTTGAAAGAAGGTTGTTCAACTTTGCAAAAGATCTTAAATAGAAAAATCTTCCTCTAATAACAGCACTAATTTGTTTATAAAAAAAATAGTGAAGAGTCAAAGATCACTCCAAGGTTTTTAATTTGTTTGTGTACATTTGTTGAGAGAGGACCTAACTGGGCTTTCAGAGCATGTGAGGAATATGCAGGATAACCCAGAATTAAAACCTCTGTTTTATCCTCATTTAGCTGCAGACAATTATTTGTCATCCACCTCTTGATATAATTTACACATTCCAATAACACATCAAATGAAGCAGTGGTTAGGGTTAGGGTTACTGGAAGGTAAAACTGAGAATCATTTGCATAACCGTGATATGAAATGTTGTACTTCTGAAAAATGAGGGCCAAGGGGAGCATATAAAGGGAAAACAATAAAGGTCCCAAGATGGATCCCTGGGGCACACCAAACAAAAAAGACGCAAATGATGAGGAACAATTTCCTAAATTTAAAGAAAAGGTCCTTTTTTCGAGGCAGGAAGCAAACCATTGTAATACAGTGCCCTTGACACCTACCATATATTCTAGCCGTTCAAGAAGAATGTTGTGGTCAGTGGTATCAAATGCAGCGCTCAGGTCCAACAAAACCAGCACAACACAAGAGTCTGAATCCAGAGCAAGCAAGATATCATTTGTAACCCTCAACAGAGCTGACTCAGTGCTCTGCAATGATCTAAAACCAGATTGGAACATGTCCAAAATATTAAAAGAATCCAAATAAGACTGGAGCTGTGAGAAAACTACTTTCTCTAAAAGCTTGGAGAAGAAAGGCAGTTTAGAGATTGGTCGATAGTTACTGCACATTTCTGGATCAAGTTGAGGTTTTTTCAACATAGGTTGCACAATTGCATGGTTAAAACTAGCTGGAACAATACCTTTGGCTAAAGAGCTGTTAATGATAGCAGTTACCATAGGACTAATAGTAGAAAAAACATCCTTAAAAAGACGAGCTGGGATCATATCTAACTTAGAACCAGAACACTTCATAGTAAAGATTGCATCAGCTAACTGAGTTGGAGAGACAGGTTGAAAGTTAGACAAACATCTCATCTTTAGACAAACAACTCATAGAACAAGGCGGTTGCAAGTGACACGGTTCAGAGGAAACAATGGAGCTTCTAATATCATTCATTTTTGGAGTGAATTTCAGATAAAATCGTAGTCGGGTTTAGAAGAGAGTCAATCGTATCAAACAGGATTTTTGGTCGCTTCGTGTTTTCAGAAATTAATTGAGAAAAGAAATTAGATTTTGCCTTCTTTACTGCCATTTGATAGTTGAACAGATTTGATTTTAAAATGTCAAATGAAACCTGTAGCCTATCTTTTTTCCACTTTCGCTCTGCTTTTCGACACGCTTGTCTGAGAGTGACATCGTTTAACAACGGCTGGCCAGCAACCTTCATCTTTTTACGCTTAAGCGGAGCAACAGCGTCCAGAGATATAGAGGACGCTTTATAAAATATTTCAGTCACTAAATTACTATTTGTAATCTTGTAAAATGCATTCATGTATTCTACATTTAACAAATTTTATATTTAAATATGAATGTAAAGGAAAAAAAAAAATATATATATATTGTTACATGTGTGTCCTGGGTTTCCCCCTGCTCGGTGTTTTTGGTTCAGTCCTGTGTTCCAGTTTTCCCGCTCCTCGTTTGTGTTCAGTTCCTTCACCTGTGTCTAGTTAATTTGCCCCATCTGTGTCTTGTTCCCCCATCTGTTCTCTGTGTATGTAAACCCAGTGTTCTTCCTCACTACTGGTCGGTTATTGCGTTTATATGGTTGTAAGTGTTGTAGTTCCTGAGTTTTTGTATATTAAATTCCTGTTAGCAGTTATTCCCCGTCTCCTAGTGCTTCCTGCCTACACACACCGTGACAAAATAACCGACCAAAAGATGAACGTGATGGCTGAAGACAAGCTCCTCACCATTCAGCAGAATGGCCGTTCTTTGGAGAGGTATGTTGAGGAGTTCCTGGATGTTTCCCATCTAGTGAACTGGGGTAATTCCACAATTAATGCCTGCTTCCGGATTGGACTGGATGATGATAATTTATTCCGTTTCGTCTCCGTTGATGATTGTTATAAGTCTGTCCCGGACTTTATTAATTATGTCCTTGAATTACATGGCTCTGATTTCCTCGTTGACTATGCAGAAGATAGTCAAAATCATCATTCAGTCCCTATCCGGAAGTATGTAGGCCCAGTTCACATCGATCCGGAATCCTCTACATACCTCTCCAAGAGCTCAGTGTCCCCCGCTTCACCCAAGATGGCCGAGCATTCATCGCGGGTCCCATCCAGCTCAGAGCCTTCACCGCTGGTCCCGTCCAGCACAGGGCCTTCACCGCTGGTCCCGTCCAGCACAGAGCCTTCACAGCTGGTCCCGTCCAGCACAGAGCCTTCACAGCTGGTCCCGTCCAGCACAGGGCCTTCACCGCTGGTCCCGTCCAGCACAGGGCCTTCACCGCTGGTCCCGTCCAGCACAGAGCCTTCATCGCTGGTCCCCTCCAGCACAGAGCCTTCACCGCTGCTCCCGTCCAGCACAGAGCCTTCACCGCTGGTCCCGTCCAGCACAGAGCCTTCACCGCTGGTCCCGTCCATCACAGGGCCTTCACCGCTGGTCCCGTCCAGCACAGGGCCTTCACCGCTGGTCCCGTCCAGCACAGGGCCTTCACCGCTGGTCCCGTCCAGCACAGGGCCTTCACCGCTGGTCCCGTCCAGCACAGGGCCTTCACCGCTGGTCCCGTCCAGCACAGGGCCTTCACCGCTGGTCCCGTCCAGCACAGGGCCTTCACCGCTGGTCCCGTCCAGCACAGGGCCTTCACCGCTGGTCCCGTCCAGCACAGGGCCTTCACCGCTGGTCCCGTCCAGCACAGGGCCTTCACCGCTGGTCCCGTCCAGCACAGGGCCTTCACCGCTGGTCCCGTCCAGCACAGGATCTTCACCGCTGGTCCCGTCCAGCATAGAATCAGAGACCGTCCAGCCAGAGACCGTCCAGCCAGAGACCGTCCAGCGAGAGACCGTCCAGCGAGAGACCGTCCAGCCAGAGACCGTCCAGCCAGAGACCGTCCAGCCAGAGACCGTCCAGCCAGAGACCGTCCAGCCAGAGACCGTCCAGCCAGAGACCGTGTGTTCTAAGCCATTTTCCCCGCTGGTTCCGTCCAGCACCAAACCCTCTTCGCCGCTGGTTCCGTCCAGCACCAAGCCCTCTTCGCCGCTGGTTCCGTCCAGCACCAAGCCCTCTTCGCCGCTGGTTCCGTCCAGCACCAGGCCCTCTTCGCCGTTGGTTCCGTCCAGCACCAGGCCCTCTTCGCCGCTGGTTTCATCCAGCATCAAGCCCTCTTCACTGCTGGAGTACGTCAGGCACGCGGAGACTGTTCGCGTTCCGTCTGCTCAGCCAGAGACTCTTCTTGTGCCTGAGCCAGTGTCTGTTTCTGTGTTTGTGTCTGTCCTTGTGGCGGTTACTGTTTTAGTGGCTGCTGATCCTGAGCCGGTTTCTGTTCCTGAGCCGGTGTCTGTTCCCGATCCTGAGCCTGTCCCTAATCCGGGCACTCACCCCAAGTATTTTTTGGGGGGGGCCATAGGTCTTCGCCCCGGCCGTCCAAGGGTCCACGGACGCCCGAAGGGTCCTCACCGCCGTGGCCGCCCGAAGGGTCCTCACCGCCGTGGCCGCCCGAAGGGTCCTCACCGCCGTGGCCGCCCGAAGGGTCCTCACCGCCGTGGCCGCCCGAAGGATCCTCACCGCCGTGGCCGCCCGAAGGGTCCTCACCGCCCTGGCCACGCCCACGTACTGCTCCGCCGTGGTCACGCCCACAGCCTGCTCCGCCCTGGACGCCCGAGGGTCCAACAGCTCCGCCCTGGACGCCAGAGGGTTCGTTTGCTCCGCCCTGGCCACGCCCACGTCCTGCTCCGCCCTGGAGGCTTCCTGCTCCAGATCGGCCTCCCCCTCGTCAGCCTCCAGGGCGCCCACCCCCCCACCCCATTGATGTTTGTACGGCGTGGGGACACGCCTTTTTGGGAGGGGGCGTAATGTTACATGTGTGTCCTGGGTTTACCCCTGCTTGGTGTTTTTGGTTCAGTCCTGTGTTCCAGTTTTCCCGCTCCTCGTTTGTGTTCAGTTCCTTCACCTGTGTCTAGTTAATTTGCCCCATCTGTGTCTTGTTCCCCCATCTGTTCTCTGTGTATGTAAACCCAGTGTTCTTCCTCACTACTGGTCGGTTATTGCGTTTATATGGTTGTAAGTGTTGTAGTTCCTGAGTTTTTGTATATTAAATTCCTGTTAGCAGTTATTCCCCGTCTCCTAGTGCTTCCTGCCTACACACACCGTGACCTATATATATCTATATATATATGCTTCACACAAATAATAACATTTAAAGATGCTTATTTTAAATGTATTGTGCAGCAAAAAAAATGCTTTTAATATTTCAGTTCGCAAAACCACGATATGCTTCGAAAAGGGTGGCACAAAGTGCGTATGCACATCGCGGGTGCAGAATGATGTTCTTAAAGCAACATGGAGTCTCAGTGCACAGCGCTGCACAAGTGTGCATTTAACAGTTCATGGCACAAAGCGAAGAAATGTTGAGCACACAAATCATAGTGTATATCTGTCCAACAGTTTATTGATTATTTGGTTCTTCGCAGTTTTAAATTCCAGTTATTGTGCGTTTGTTGCCAGTTCAAAGTCCTTGTGCTGTGTGTGATCTAACAGACACACGGTAGTGAGTCGTTTAGAAACAGCGAACTCCAGCTAATTAAGTCAAAAAGTCAACAAAGTAATTTTATGCAAATCCACGGCCCTTTATCTACAGATCGAGCGTGAATTATAATATTGGAGAGAGTTTTACTGTGCATCCTGTCGTAACCGAACGCGACGCGCTGTTTGAATGCATTGCTGAACGGAGAATGATTGAGAGCTCTGCAGAGGAGGGAAGATGAGTTCCACTGAACTTTACTGATGTAAATATACTTCTGTCCCTTACATTAAGCAATGGAATGGCTTCAGACGACTTTGAATATATTGCAGGAAAACTTAATTAGTGCTTGTCTATTTCTTTCGGTCCATGACTCCCCCTTGTGCCGTAAAGCCTGGTTCACACGGCAGGATAATTAGGCCGATTTTAGCCCCGATTTACCCCTTCTGACAATCTTAAGGATGCTCCGATTATGGTAAAATAATCTGATCAGATATTCCTGCCGTGTGTGGTGTGTTAAGACTGCTCTCGTCTGCTCGGAAGGACGTCGGGATCCGATCTCAAATTGGGGATATCCTAACGTGTTGGATTATTTTGTCCCGATTTCTCCTCGTGTGTGGTGTCCCCCGGGGACAAACGAGCACGCAGCCTGTGGACTGTGGCGTGTAGCCAATCAGAAAGCGAGGTGATGAGGCGCAGAGGAAGCACCAGGAAACAAAATCAAAACAGCCGGCGGCATGGCGCACCAGAAAGTCCGGTGGACGTCGGTGATTAAGTTAAAAACAAACTACAAACTATCGCCACTGCATCCTCTTCGTCCGCCATGATTGTTTACTCTGAAGTCACGTTTGATCTCGAGGGATTTTGCGAGATGTTCCGTCTGACCTGGGAATACTCGGGAGTCAAATCGGTTCGTGTGTGATGTGTTGATTTTGCCGTGTGGTTGCGCACCACACACGGTACGACCAAAACTGTTAGACGCCTGATTTTTTATCGCCGTGTGTGGGGTCTCTCAGGTTTGGAAAATCGGCCGACAATTTTAAAATCGTCCCGTGTGAACCAGGCTTAAGCTTATAAACGAGCGCAATAACCGCGGTTAGTTCAGATAATTGTGATCAGATGGTTATATAATTATCACGACAGGCCTAGTGTTCACCTGTTCCTTGTTTCGTTAATGATCATTCCCTGTGTATTTTAGCCCCCATCTATCTTTAGTTCAGTGTTCTGCTTCATCAATGTAACAATGTTTGTAGTGTTTTATGGTCTTGGTGTGTAATTAAACATATCTTTATCATTCATTCTGCATCACGCATCTCGTTTTTAGAGTAATACAACGCACAACCCATGACAATATCTCGCAATTCTTGCAACTTGTTTCTTGCATTTCTGACTTTATATCTCACAATTATTTTAATTTAACTTTATTTCTTGCAATTACAAGTTCATATCTTACAATTTTGACTATTTCTCACAATTCTGAGTTTACATATATTTGGAAGTGCAAAAAAGGTTCAGAATTGTGATCTTTTTAATAGTTTATTCCGTAGTGTAAACAAGCTTCCATTATTCATCTGTTTTCAGAGAGACCTTTAATGTTTATGATCAAGTGCTGTGTTGTCTTGCACACCGGACATCATTTTTAGCATCAAAGTAAAAAGTTAAGAGTTAAAAACAAACTTACTATAGAATCTTGAAGATCATAACCAATATTTGCAATGGCTTTGACACTGCCGATATTCATTTGCGTGTGTGTGATCGGTATAGAAGGGAACTGTTCATTGTTCATGACGGCTTTTGTGTTTCCGGCACTGAACTCCAGGAGATCAGTTTAACCTGTGGACGAAAAACAACATCAAATACAGGAAAACATCTACAAATCACAACTACAAAATTACAAACTCCACCTGAGTATAATACACACGTAATAAAAAAAAAAGAAATAAACACAACTGCCAGTTTTCTTAATTGTCTAATTTATTCTTTAAAATAAAGCTTAATAATGTGTTTTCTCAAAAAATGCCATAGAAGAACAATTTTTGTTTGCCAAAGAATTATTAAAAGTACCATTTTTCCTTAGTGTGCAGAATATTTTACATAATAAAATAAACGTTTTGCAATTTAAAGAATATTTTGTGCAATGAAAGATTCCATGGATGTTCAAGGTTCTTCATGGAACCATCGATGGACCTTACAGAACCCTTACAGAACCCTTACAGAATCCTTAAAGAACACTTACAGAACCCTTACAGAACCCTTACAGAACCCTTACAGAATCCTTACAGAACCCTTACAGAATCCTTAAAGAACACTTACAGAACCCTTACAGAACCCTTACAGAATCCTTAAAGAACACTTACAGAACCCTTACAGAATCCTTAAAGAACACTTACAGAACCCTTACAGAACCCTTACAGAATCCTTAAAGAACACTTACAGAACCCTTACAGAACCCTTACAGAATCCTTAAAGAACACTTACAGAACCCTTACAGAATCCTTAAAGAACACTTACAGAACCCTTACAGAACCCTTACAGAACCCTTACAGAATCCTTACAGAACCCCTACAGAACCCTTACAGAATCCTTAAAGAACACTTACAGAACCCTTACAGAACCCTTACAGAATCCTTAAAGAACACTTACAGAACCCTTACAGAACCCTTACAGAATCCTTAAAGAACACTTACAGAACCCTTACAGAACCCTTACAGAACCCTTACAGAATCCTTACAGAACCCCTACAGAACCCTTACAGAATCCTTAAAGAACACTTACAGAACCCTTACAGAACCCTTACAGAATCCTTAAAGAACACTTACAGAACCCTTACAGAACCCTTACAGAATCCTTAAAGAACACTTACAGAACCCTTACAGAAACCTTACAGAATCCTTAAAGAACACTTACAGAACCCTTACAGAACCCTTACAGAATCCTTACAGAATCCTTACAGAACCCTTACAGAACCCTTACAGAATCCTTACAGAACCCTTACAGAACCCTTACAGAACCGCACACAAGCTGGATGAATGACACTGACAGTTGTTCTCAGCTTGAGGTGACCAGCTCTAACTAAAACGTTAATTGAAATGAGTTATTTTTCATGAATAAAGTTTGGTTTGCATATTACCCTGTGGTTTGCTGTTTGTCACATGATTTTTGGATGCGGTTCGAATCTAAATAAACTCATGCAGCTCGGGTGGCTGCTGTTGCTGTCTCGGTCTCTATCAGGATCTTATTTGTTAAAGTCACACATAATGTGCATATTAATTATTTAAGATTGAGCCATATTGCAAGTTTATGTCAATAGTTCATACCTCACATGTCTGTGTATCTATTAGCAGTAGCAGCAATAATAATCAACAGCAGCTCTAGTCCACCAAGACACATTAACATGGACATAATCACAAATAAACACAAGAGTGAAATTCATCTGCCCTGTTTGATCGAGCTACTTGATTGAAACATGAAAACATTGAGCCGAAGAGTCAATTTAACATGAGCAATCGTGTTTGAATGAGAAACTGTATTCAGTGGCGATACTGGATTCTTTAAATACAGGGAACAGCACCAAAAGTCCATGTTCTTTGCCATGATGTTATTATGATGTTGGTAATAATGTTATTAACAAGCTGATTGACATCTATAAAACATTACCCTCCATCTCTGCATCAGGGATTCTGCATTTCTGACAGTTACACACTTAAATCAGTTATCAAGACAATATTAGCGAGAGCACTTATTATGGAAATAATGTACTTTAAAATAATTTACTTTTTACACACTATGAAAATT
>NW_027508703.1:1590000-1667500 GCF_051911475.1 Siphateles boraxobius | reverse complement strand
TCCAGACTCAGTCCACTGCTTCCGCAGGTCCCCCAAGGTCTGGAATCGGTCCTTCTCCACAATCTTCCTCAGGGTCCAGTCACCTCTTCTCGTTGTGCAGCGTTTTTTGCCACACTTTTTCCTTCCCACAGACTTCCCACTGAGGTGCCTTGATACAGCACTCTGGGAACAGCGTATTTGTTCAGAAATTTCTTTCTGTGTCTTACCCTCTTGCTTGAGGGTGTCAATGATGGCCTTCTGGACAGCAGTCAGGTCGGCAGTCTTACCCATGATTGCGGTTTTGAGTAATGAAACAGGCTTGGAGTTTTTAAAAGCCTCAGGAATCTTTTGCAGCTGTTTAGAATTAATTAGTTGATTCAGATGATTAGGTTAATAGCTCGTTTAGAGACCCTTTTCATGATATGCTAATTTTTTGAGATAGGAATTTTGGGTTTCCATGAGCTGTATGCCAAAATCATCAGTATTAAAACAATAAAAGACCTGAAATATTTCAGTTGGTGTGCAATGAATCTAAAATATATGAAAGTTTAATTTTTATCATAACATTATGGAAAAAAATTAACTTTATCACAATATGCTAATTTTTTGAGAAGGACCTGTACATATATACAGTATATGCTGACAGCACAATCATCACCATTTTTGAACATGGAGGAACATCACATCTCTGAACAGAAGCAGCTACAGCAGTACTGTATAATACATTGAGATTTTTACAGTACATTTGTGACTGATCATCGAAAGTAGGGACACAAGTCGGTAGCACAACTTTCGAGCAAAATGAGAGACGCATTTTTTTTCAAAATTGGTGAATTTCAATTTTTTGCAGAATCTAGTTGAAATCACGAAGAATGTTTGAGATAGCAGTATTGGTATATTTAAAAGCATACATTTTGAGGTTGAAATCGGCTTGTTTTTCGGAGATTCTAGCATGCAGTAGAACATACATGAACCACTGAGCCACTGCCGCCCCTTGTGGCTACTTATTATGCAGCGCTCTGGCCGGCTCTGATATCAAAATTCAATGAAGATGGACACCGCAAAGATTGTCGCAGACGAGCTGAACCGTGGCAGTTACACCGAAAATGTTTAGAAGTACTTCTTCGACAAGCCAGATGCTTATGAACAAGTGCTCACTGATTCTGAAGACGATCTGAGCGACGATGAAAGCGGCATGATAAGACTGAATAGTATTCCTAATCTACAACTGAGCGAAGATGAAGACGAGGAAGAATGTATCGGACTGGCGTCAGACGAGTTGGACCGTAAGATATCCGAGGCTATATCAATAGTAACATCTGATGGGGATATAGACAGAGAAATGGGGAAAATCCGTAACTTTGACTGTAAATGTTACACGAGGAGAAAAGAGAACTCTCTGCATGGGAGACAGTCTTGTAGCCAGAAGCCTGCTCCAGACATTATGTACAACATACGGCTGGATTCTTTAGGTGTGGAAAAAGAGTGGCAGGACATGCGAATTATTGGACATTTAGAGGCAAACAGACGCACAGTGCAAACTTCGGAGATGGTTACATCCACAAAGAAGACCCCGACAAAGAGAAAGTGCGCCCGAACGACTTATTTCATTGGAGGCAACGAAATCTGCAAGAATACTTTTCTGTTTCTTATGGGGTAAGTTTCCATAAACATCAAAGTTTGTCATTTTGTGTTCATTCCAAGAACACGTACACGTTCACTCATGTTGAGTCCATGTTTAGACCTTCCCATACCTACCTATTGTTATTAGCTAGCTCAGGAAAAAAAAAAAAGCTGTAAAGCACAGGGGGAGCTTTACAGGGGGTATGGCTTATCTAAATGAGATGTAAATGAGCCCTATTGTCACTCCCAGCAGCAGAGAGAGGTGAGAACTGCACAATCTTTAGAGGCCGTTATCTCACCTTTGAGCTTTTTTGAGTGCCTACCTTCAAATGGCCACAACTTGTCCAAATATTATCAGATTTCCATGTGTTACACATCGTTGGAAAGCTTGGAGACTACGCTTTCAGAATCTATGAATAACTCAAAATGCCCCAGAACCGACTTGTGTCCCTACTTTCCGTGATGGGACACATTTCTTTTCTATACTTTAGAATACTGTTTCTTACTGCATAACTAATAAGGAATTACTGAATAACCAATAGTTAATTCTTCATTAACTACTTCTTCACTGCTGTTAACTACTAAGGACGATGTGTTAACTAATCAGTATATAATAGAATTTTATGATTGTGTTAAGTAACAGTTCGTTTATCAATAACTAATGAATTCTGTCATACCTCCTGAAGAACTCCTATTAATTATCTACTAATTAAGATTCAAGAAAAATAACTAAGTAACTACTGAACAGTCATACAAAACTACATTGAGTTGTGGCCCTTTCTTATTTACTAATGTTATTAATTGTAGTAGTATTATGAAAATAAAATTTTAACAAATACATATAAATTTTAAAGAGGTTTTTGCCTGTGTGGTTTTGTGAGTGTGTTCTGCAAGAAATCAACTTCAGAAAGGAACCCCACTCATATCTAACCTCAGATTAGTTTTTATATTTTATATACAGTACTGTGTGTGTCTGTTTTCCTCAGCATAGAATGCCATGTATCAGTAAATTCATGTATTTTAGGCAACGACTAGCATTTTAACGCGGACAATACAGCCTACATTTAAACTCGTTTAACAAACATTTTAGAATCAAAAGTTAAACCTTTAAAAGGGTGGTGATGGAGCAGTGGATAAGACACATGCCTTTGGTGTGAGAGACCCGGGTTCGAATCCACTGTGAGACACCAATGTGTCCCTGAGTAAGACACTTAACCCCTAGTTGCTCCAGAGGCGTGCGACCTCTGACATATAGCAATTGTAAGTCGCTTTGGATAAAAGCGTCAGCTAAATGAATACATGTAAATGTAAAAGCCATTCAAGTGTAATCAACAGGGGCCTCATTTATAAACGTTGCGTACGCACAAAAGAAGGCGTACGCCGCTCTCTACGCAAATAAAGCAAACTTTACGTTAAAATGTGCGGTCCTTCACGCAAGCTCTGACCCAGGCGTACGCACCAAAACGGGTGAAATGAGAAATGGCGACACCGTCGGCAGATGGAAGAAACACGTGAAAGTGTGTGAAACTGTAGACCGTTGTGTAAAATAAATGGCAATACTGCCTCTCATAAATAACACGAAGACTTCACAAAGCAAGTCTTACAATTAACAGCCTACACGAACACCTGTTTGATCGATCTGCAACAGAAATGCAAATTAACACATATTTGCAAAAAGAAAAGTGAAATATGTTCTGCAATAATATTGGCATGTTATACAATTCATCCTCATAAATAAGATGGTAAACAGAACGAAATAATGTACAAAACTGATATTCTCGCCAATGTGTCCGTCTGGCGGAGCAGATATAGATGCAATTAGATAGTCAGTCAGATAGATAGATAGATAGATAGATAGATAGATAGATAGATAGATAGATGTATTATTTGTCCACTGGGGAAAGTTGTTTTCATAGTAAAAATGTCTTTTTTAAATGTCGGTGTCCCCTTTCCCCCACCCGTGGCAGACACACTCTGGCGATGGAGCGCTAGACGCTTTTTTACCTCGACTTTGATGTCCGACCATTTCTTTTTTATTTCGGCCACAGTCCGAGGTTGTGAGGCTACAGCATTTACGGCGTCTGCAACCTTTTGCCACTCAAGTGCCTTTTTGGCATTAGTAATGCCCACACTGTGCCCTCCAAACAACATTTTTCTCCTCTTTTCCACCTCGCCAAGGATAACTTCTACTTCACATTGAGTGAAGTTACGTTTTTTTGATTTCCTCTCTATGTTTGCCATAATTTCACAATCTATGAATATTAACTTGTGGGCGTTTCACGGACTATTTATGGGCAACTATGGGCGTGACATGAAGCCGCAAAAGCTGCGCTACATTTAGAATTGATTGTGATTTATTAAGGGAAAAATGCGTAGGATGTGCGTGCGCACGGTTTTATAAATCCGAATATTTCTGTGCGTAGGCACGTCCTATGTTTCATCCGTACGCCACTTCTGACGCAAATCTTACGCAAAGTTTTAGAAATGAGGCCCCTGGTCTCTGTTCTCCTGTTTCCCCGGTAGTGGTGCTGGATCTCTTGCGGGAGCTGGGCTCGTGTTCGGCCGGGAAACTGCCTAACTTCAGACCGCCACACTGCGTTTCTGTGACGATTATCGTCTGGATTGCCCTCGAGTGTCACTAGAGGGCGCTCCACTCCTGCACTGCCTTCCTTTGGACTGTTCATGCACACACCCTGAACTGATTACGCACTCACCTGTTTCCATTGATCACTCTCACACCTGCATCTTGTTCCACACGCAGCTAACCACACATTTATACTCCACTCTTACTATCTCCGATTTGCAAAGTCTTGTTTCACTGTTGTGTACATCTCCGAACGTTTCCTTGTCTAGTCTGTTCCAGTCTGCGTATCTGACCCATCGCCTGTTTCCTGGATTCCGTCTCGTCTGCCGCCTGCCTCTGACTTCCCGCCTGGTTATCGGACTCTGAGTATTGCCTTGTCTCCTATACTGTGTCTGCTGCCTGTGACCATTGCCTGTCTGACTATTCTGTGAATAAACCTTCACTGCATTTGGATCCCTCCGTGTCTGGTTGTGTCATAACAGTTTCATTCATTGCCGAAAGATGCTGTGACTGACTCCATAACCTGCCCATAAACAAACAGTACACAGCTGTGAGAACATATTTTAACATCTGAAGTTATTAGATTTAGATATTTAGAAATAAAATAATTTGTTTTATGCAAGGGATCAAGTGTTTCCAGCAAAAAAGACCGATGCGACACTCGTTAGTTAGGTAGGCTAACTGACATTGCGTCCTTGTATGTTCCCTTGCATAAAATAAAATGATTTACAGCTCAGTAATGATTTTACAGATTAAATAAAACGTACACAATCCTGTATGTCGCTGAAGAAATGACCCAGAACTCTCCTGAAGAGGATGCAAATGCCCGCGCTCTTGCGTCATCAAATCACTGTAAAATGTAGGCTAGATAGATATTGCCGGAACTCAAATGGTGCAAAAGAAGTTTTAAATGTATAAGAACTAAGTATAATAATAAGGTGTAATGTACATTATGGTAAGTTTTGCTAATTAAATAAAAAGTTTGCTTATTTGCAGATCAATCTGTAAGTACTTTTACTCAAGTACTTGGTTTGTGTACTTCATCCACCACTCCACTGCTAAAAAAACAGATTATTCTAGTGACTACTGTGTATGACTGTTCATTAGTAGTTACTTCAAAGTTATTTTTAACCTTTTTTAAATTTATATATTAACCTTAATTAGTAGATAATTAATAGTAGTTCTTCAGGAGGTATGACAGAATTCATTAGTTATTGATAAACTAACTGTTACCTAACACAATCATAAAATTCTATTATATACTGATTAGTTAACACATCTTCCTTAGTAGTTAACAGTAGTGACTTAAGTGTTAATGAAGAATTAACTATTAGTTCTTCAGTAATCCTTGTTAGTTATGCAGTAAGTAAGAAACAGTATTCTAAAGTGTTACCGACATGTGTTACATGAAAACTAAAAATTGGTGACTAAAAAGGTGATCAGTATTCTGGTGAATGTGATCAATACTCTGGTGAAGGTGATCAGTACTCAGTGGTGAAGGTGATCAGTACTCTGGTGAAGGTGATCAGTACTCAGTGGTGAAGGTGATCAGTACTCTGGTGAAGGTGATCAGTACTCAGTGGTGAAGGTGATCAGTACTCTGGTGAAGGTGATCAGTACTCTGGTGAAGGTGATCAGTACTCAGTGGTGAAGGTGATCAGTACTCTGGTGAAGGTGAACAGTATTCAGTGGTGAATGTGATCAGTACTCTGGTGAAGGTGATCAGTACTCAGTGGTGAAGGTGATCAGTACTCTGGTGAAGGTGATCAGTATTCAGTGGTGAAGGTGATCAGTATTCAGTGGTGAAGGTGATCAGTATTCAGTGGTGAAGGTGATCAGTACTCTGGTGAAGGTGATCGGTATTCAGTGGTGAAAGTGATCAGTATTCAGTGGTGAAGGTGATCAGTATTCAGTGGTGAAGGTGATCAGTATTCAGTGGTGAAGGTGATCAGTACTCTGGTGAAGGTGATCGGTATTCAGTGGTGAAGTTGATCCGTATTCAGTGGTGAAGGTGATATGTACTCTGGTGAAGGTGATCAGTACTCTGGTGAAGGTGATCAGTATTCAGTGGTGAAGGTGATCAGTACTCTGGTGAAGGTGATCAGTACTCAGTAGTGAAGGTGATCAGTACCCTGGTGAAGGTGATCAGTACTCTGGTGAAGGTGATCAGTATTCAGTGGTGAATGTGATCAGTATTCAGTGGTGAATGTGATCAGTACTCTGGTGAAGGTGATCAGTACTCAGTGGTGAAGGTGATCAGTACTCTAGTGAAGGTGATCAGTACTCAGTGGTGAAGATGATCAGTATTCAGTGGTGAAGGTGATCAGTATTCAGTGGTGAAGGTGATCAGTACTCTGGTGAAGGTGATCGGTATTCAGTGGTGAAGGTGATCAGTACTCTGGTGAAGGTGATCAGTATTCAGTGGTGAAGGTGATCAGTACTCTGGTGAAGGTGATCAGTATTCAGTGGTGAAGGTGATCAGTACTCTGGTGAAGGTGATCAGTATTCAGTGGTGAAGGTGACCAGTACTCTGATGAAGGTGATCAGTATTCAGTAGTGAAGGTGAACAGTACTCTGGTGAAGGTGATCAGTATTCAGTGGTGAAGGTGAACAGTACTCTGGTGAAGGTGATCAGTATTCAGTGGTGAAGGTGATCAGTACTCTGGTGAAGGTGATCAGTATTCAGTGGTGAAGGTGATCAGTATTCAGTGGTGAAGGTGATCAGTATTCAGTGGTGAAGGTGATCAGTACTCTGGTGAAGGTGATCGGTATTCAGTGGTGAAGGTGATCAGTACTCTGGTGAAGGTGATCAGTATTCAGTGGTGAAGGTGATCAGTACTCTGGTGAAGGTGATCAGTATTCAGTGGTGAAGGTGAACAGTACTCTGGTGAAGGTGATCAGTACTCAGTGGTGAAGGTGATCAGTACTCTTGTGAAGGTGATCAGTATTCAGTGGTGAAGGTAAATCGGTACTCTGGTGAAGGTGATCAGTACTCTGTTGAAGGTGATCAGTTCTCTGCTGAAGGTGATCAGTACTTGGTTAATGTAATCAGTACTCTGGTTAATGTGATCAGCACTCTGGTGAATGTGGTCAGTACTCGGGTGAAGGTGATCAGTGCTCAGTGGTGAAGGTGATCAGTACTCAGTGGTGAAGGTGATCAGTACTCTGGTGAAGGTGATCAGTACTCAGTGGTGAAGGTGATCAGTACTCTGGTGAAGGTGATCAGTACTCAGTGGTGAAGGTGATCAGTACTCTGGTGAAGGTGATCAGTATTCAGTGGTGAAGGAGATCAGTACTCTGGTGAAGGTGATCAGTACTCAGTGGTGAAGGTGATCAGTACTCTGGTGAAGGTGATCAGTATTCAGTGGTGAAGGAGATCAGTACTCTGGTGAAGGTGATCAGTATTCAGTGGTGAAGGTGATCAGTACTCTGGTGAAGGTGATCAGTATTCAGTGGTGAAGGTGATCTGTACTCTGGTGAAGGTGATCAGTACTCAGTGGTGAAGGTGATCAGTACCCTGGTGAAGGTGATCAGTACTCTGGTGAAGGTGATCAGTATTCAGTGGGGAAGGTGATCAGTACTCTGGTGAAGGTGATCAGTATTCAGTTGTGAAGGTGATCAGTACTCTGGTGAAGGTGATCAGTATTCAGTGGTGAAGGTGATCAGTACTCTGGTGAAGGTGATCAGTATTCAGTGGTGAAGGTGATCAGTACTCTGGTGAAGGTGATCAGTACTCAGTGGTGAAGGTGATCAGTACTCAGTGGTGAAGGTGATCAGTACTTTGGTGAAGGTGATCAGTATTCAGTGGTGAAGGTGATCAGTACTCTGGTGAAGGTGATCAGTATTCAGTGGTGAAGGTGAACAGTACTCTGGTGAAGGTGATCAGTACTCAGTGGTGAAGGTGATCAGTACTCTTGTGAAGGTGATCAGTATTCAGTGGTGAAGGTAAATCGGTACTCTGGTGAAGGTGATCAGTACTCTGTTGAAGGTGATCAGTTCTCTGCTGAAGGTGATCAGTACTTGGTTAATGTAATCAGTACTCTGGTTAATGTGATCAGCACTCTGGTGAATGTGGTCAGTACTCGGGTGAAGGTGATCAGTGCTCAGTGGTGAAGGTGATCAGTACTCAGTGGTGAAGGTGATCAGTACTCTGGTGAAGGTGATCAGTACTCAGTGGTGAAGGTGATCAGTACTCTGGTGAAGGTGATCAGTACTCAGTGGTGAAGGTGATCAGTACTCTGGTGAAGGTGATCAGTATTCAGTGGTGAAGGAGATCAGTACTCTGGTGAAGGTGATCAGTACTCAGTGGTGAAGGTGATCAGTACTCTGGTGAAGGTGATCAGTATTCAGTGGTGAAGGAGATCAGTACTCTGGTGAAGGTGATCAGTATTCAGTGGTGAAGGTGATCAGTACTCTGGTGAAGGTGATCAGTATTCAGTGGTGAAGGTGATCTGTACTCTGGTGAAGGTGATCAGTACTCAGTGGTGAAGGTGATCAGTACCCTGGTGAAGGTGATCAGTACTCTGGTGAAGGTGATCAGTATTCAGTGGGGAAGGTGATCAGTACTCTGGTGAAGGTGATCAGTATTCAGTTGTGAAGGTGATCAGTACTCTGGTGAAGGTGATCAGTATTCAGTGGTGAAGGTGATCAGTACTCTGGTGAAGGTGATCAGTATTCAGTGGTGAAGGTGATCAGTACTCTGGTGAAGGTGATCAGTACTCAGTGGTGAAGGTGATCAGTACTCAGTGGTGAAGGTGATCAGTACTTTGGTGAAGGTAATCGGTATTCAGTGGGGAAGGTGATCAGTACTCTGGTGAAGGTGATCAGTATTCAGTGGTGAAGGTGATCAGTACTCTGGTGAAGGTGATCAGTATTCAGTGGTGAAGGTGAACAGTACTCTGGTGAAGGTGATCAGTACTCAGTGGTGAAGGTGATCAGTACTCTGGTGAAGGTGATCAGTATTCAGTGGTGAAGGTGATCAGTACTCTGGTGAAGGTGATCAGTATTCAGTGGTGAAGGTGATCGGTACTCTGGTGAAGGTGATCAGTACTCTGCTGAAGGTGATCAGTACTCTGCTGAAGGTGATCAGTACTTGTTTATTGTAATCAGTACTCTGGTTAATGTGATCAGCACTCTGGTGAATGTGGTCAGTACTCGGGTGAAAGTGATCAGTGCTCAGTGGTGAAGGTGATCAGTACTCAGTGGTGAAGGTGATCAGTACTCAGTGGTGAAGGTGATCAGTACTCTGGTGAAGGTGATCAGTACTCAGTGGTGAAGGTGATCAGTACTCTGGTGAAGGTGATCAGTATTCAGTGGTGAAGGAGATCAGTACTCTGGTGAAGGTGATCAGTACTCAGTGGTGAAGGTGATCAGTACTCAGTGGTGAAGGTGATCAGTACTTTGGTGAAGGTGATCGGTATTCAGTGGTGAAGGTGATCAGTACTCTGGTGAAGGTGATCAGTATTCAGTGGTGAAGGAGATCAGTACTCTGGTGAAGGTGATCACTACTCGGGTGAAGGTGATCAGTACTCTGGTTAATGTGATCAGTACTCTGGTTTATGTGATCAGTACTCTGGTGAAGGTGATCATTACTCTGGTGAAGGTGATATGTACTCTGGTTAATGTGATCAGTACTCTGGTGAATGTGATCAGTACTCTGGTGAAGGTCATTAGTACTCTGGTTAATGTGATCAGTACTCTGGTGAATGTGATCAGTACTCTGGTGAAGGTCATTAGTACTCTGGTTAATGTGATCAGTACTTGGTTAATGTGATCAGTACTCTGGTGAAGGTGATATGTACTCAGTAGTGAAGGTGATCAGTACTCTGATGAATGTGATCAGTACTCAGTGGTGAATGTGATCAGTACTCTGGTTAATGTAATCAGTACTCTGGTTAATGTGATCAGCACTCTGGTGAATGTGATCAGTACTCAGTGGTGAAGGTGATCAGTACTTGGTTAATGTAATCAGTACTCTGGTTAATGTGATCAGTACTCTGGTGAATGTGATCAGTACTCGGGTGAAGGGGATCAGTACTCAGTGGTGAAGGTGATCAGTACTCTGGTGAAGGTGATCAGTATTCAGTGGTGAAGGTGATCAGTATTACGTGGTGAAGGTGATCTGTACTCAGTGGTGAAGGTGATCAGTACTCAGTGGTGAAGGTGATCAGTATTCAGTGGTGAAGGTGATCGGTACTCTGGTGAAGGTGATCAGTACTCTGCTGAAGGTGATCAGTACTTGGTTATTGTAATCAGTACTCTGGTTAATGTGATCAGCACTCTGGTGAATGTGGTCAGTACTCGGGTGAAGGTGATCAGTGCTCAGTGGTGAAGGTGATCAGTACTCAGTGGTGAAGGTGATCAGTACTCAGTGGTGAAGGTGATCAGTACTCAGTGGTGAAGGTGATCAGTACTCAGTGGTGAAGGTGATCAGTACTCTGGTGAAGGTGATCAGTACTCTGGTGAAGGTGATCAGTACTCAGTGGTGAAGGTGATCAGTACTCTGGTGAAGGTGATCAGTATTCAGTGGTGAAGGAGATCAGTACTCTGGTGAAGGTGATCAGTACTCAGTGGTGAAGGTGATCAGTACTCTGGTGAAGGTGATCAGTACTCTGGTGAAGGTGATCAGTATTCAGTGGTGAAGGAGATCAGTACTCTGGTGAAGGTGATCACTACTCGGGTGAAGGTGATCAGTACTCTGGTTAATGTGATCAGTACTCTGGGTTATGTGATCAGTACTCTGGTGAAGGTGATCATTACTCTGGTGAAGGTGATATGTACTCTGGTTAATGTGATCAGTACTCTGGTGAATGTGATCAGTACTCTGGTGAAGGTCATTAGTACTCTGGTTAATGTGATCAGTACTTGGTTAATTTGATCAGTACTCTGGTGATGGTGATATGTACTCAGTGGTGAAGGTGATCAGTACTCTGATGAATGTGATCAGTACTCAGTGGTTAATGTAATCAGTACTCTGGTTAATGTGATCAGCACTCTGGTGAATGTGATCAGTACTCAGTGGTGAAGGTGATCAGTACTTGGTTAATGTAATCAGTACTCTGGTGAATGTGATCAGTACTCGGGTGAAGGGGATCTGTACTCAGTGGTGAAGGTGATCAGTACTCTGGTGAAGGTGATCAGTATTCAGTGGTGAAGGTGATCAGTATTCAGTGGTGAAGGTGATCAGTATTCAGTGGTGAAGGTGATCTGTACTCAGTGGTGAAGGTGATCAGTACTCAGTGGTGAAGGTGATCAGTATTCAGTGGTGAAGGTGATCGGTACTCTGGTGAAGGTGATCAGTACTCTGCTGAAGGTGATCAGTACTCTGCTGAAGGTGATCAGTACTTGGTTATTGTAATCAGTACTCTGGTTAATGTGATCAGCACTCTGGTGAATGTAGTCAGTACTCGGGTGAAGGTGATCAGTGCTCAGTGGTGAAGGTGATCAGTACTCAGTGGTGAAGGTGATCAGTACTCTGGTGAAGGTGATCAGTACTCAGTGGTGATGGTGATCAGTACTCTGGTGAAGGTGATCAGTATTCAGTGGTGAAGGAGATCAGTACTCTGGTGAAGGTGATCAGTACTCAGTGGTGAAGGTGATCAGTACTCTGGTGAAGTTGATCAGTATTCAGTGGTGAAGGTGATCAGTACTCAGTGGTGAAGGTGATCAGTACTCAGTGGTGAAGGTGATCAGTACTCAGTGGTGAAGGTGATCAGTACTCAGTGGTGAAGGTGATCAGTACTCTGGTGAAGGTGATCAGTACTCAGTGGTGAAGGTGATCAGTACTCTGGTGAAGGTGATCAGTACTCAGTGGTGAAGGTGATCAGTACTCTGGTGAAGGTGATCAGTATTCAGTGGTGAAGGAGATCAGTACTCTGGTGAAGGTGATCAGTACTCAGTGGTGAAGGTGATCAGTACTCTGGTGAAGGTGATCAGTACTCTGGTGAAGGTGATCAGTATTCAGTGGTGAAGGAGATCAGTACTCTGGTGAAGGTGATCAGTGTTCAGTGGTGAAGGTGATCAGTACTCTGGTGAAGGTGATCAGTATTCAGTGGTGAAGGTGATCTGTACTCTGGTGAAGGTGATCAGTACTCAGTGGTGAAGGTGATCAGTACTCTGGTGAAGGTGATCAGTACTCTGGTGAAGGTGATCAGTATTCAGTGGTGAAGGTGATCAGTACTCTGGTGAAGGTGATCAGTATTCAGTGGTGAAGGTGATCAGTACTCTGGTGAAGGTGATCAGTATTCAGTGGTGAAGGTGATCAGTACTCTGGTGAAGGTGATCAGTATTCAGTGGTGAAGGTGATCAGTACTCTGGTGAAGGTGATCAGTATTCAGTGGTGAAGGTGATCAGTACTCTGGTGAAGGTGATCAGTACTCAGTGGTGAAGGTGATCAGTACTCAGTGGTGAAGGTGATCAGTACTTTGGTGAAGGTGATCGGTATTCAGTGGTGAAGGTGATCAGTACTCTGGTGAAGGTGATCAGTATTCAGTGGTGAAGGTGATCAGTACTCTGGTGAAGGTGATCAGTATTCAGTGGTGAAGGTGAACAGTACTCTGGTTAAGGTGATCAGTACTCAGTGGTGAAGGTGATCAGTACTCTGGTGAAGGTGATCAGTATTCAGTGGTGAAGGTGATCAGTACTCTGGTGAAGGTGATCAGTATTCAGTGGTGAAGGTGATCGGTACTCTGGTGAAGGTGATCAGTACTCTGCTGAAGGTGATCAGTACTCTGCTGAAGGTGATCAGTACTTGTTTATTGTAATCAGTACTCTGGTTAATGTGATCAGCACTCTGGTGAATGTGGTCAGTATTCGGGTGAAAGTGATCAGTGCTCAGTGGTGAAGGTGATCAATACTCAGTGGTGAAGGTGATCAGTACTCAGTGGTGAAGGTGATCAGTACTCTGGTGAAGGTGATCGGTATTCAGTGGTGAAGGTGATCAGTACTCTGGTGAAGGAGATCAGTACTCTGGTGAAGGTGATCAGTACTCAGTGGTGAAGGTGATCAGTACTCAGTGGTGAAGGTGATCAGTATTCAGTGGTGAAGGTGAACAGTACTCTGGTGAAGGTGATCAGTACTCAGTGGTGAAGGTGATCAGTACTCTTGTGAAGGTGATCAGTATTCAGTGGTGAAGGTAAATCGGTACTCTGGTGAAGGTGATCAGTACTCTGTTGAAGGTGATCAGTTCTCTGCTGAAGGTGATCAGTACTTGGTTAATGTAATCAGTACTCTGGTTAATGTGATCAGCACTCTGGTGAATGTGGTCAGTACTCGGGTGAAGGTGATCAGTGCTCAGTGGTGAAGGTGATCAGTACTCAGTGGTGAAGGTGATCAGTACTCTGGTGAAGGTGATCAGTACTCAGTGGTGAAGGTGATCAGTACTCTGGTGAAGGTGATCAGTACTCAGTGGTGAAGGTGATCAGTACTCTGGTGAAGGTGATCAGTATTCAGTGGTGAAGGAGATCAGTACTCTGGTGAAGGTGATCAGTACTCAGTGGTGAAGGTGATCAGTACTCTGGTGAAGGTGATCAGTATTCAGTGGTGAAGGAGATCAGTACTCTGGTGAAGGTGATCAGTATTCAGTGGTGAAGGTGATCAGTACTCTGGTGAAGGTGATCAGTATTCAGTGGTGAAGGTGATCTGTACTCTGGTGAAGGTGATCAGTACTCAGTGGTGAAGGTGATCAGTACCCTGGTGAAGGTGATCAGTACTCTGGTGAAGGTGATCAGTATTCAGTGGGGAAGGTGATCAGTACTCTGGTGAAGGTGATCAGTATTCAGTTGTGAAGGTGATCAGTACTCTGGTGAAGGTGATCAGTATTCAGTGGTGAAGGTGATCAGTACTCTGGTGAAGGTGATCAGTATTCAGTGGTGAAGGTGATCAGTACTCTGGTGAAGGTGATCAGTACTCAGTGGTGAAGGTGATCAGTACTCAGTGGTGAAGGTGATCAGTACTTTGGTGAAGGTAATCGGTATTCAGTGGGGAAGGTGATCAGTACTCTGGTGAAGGTGATCAGTATTCAGTGGTGAAGGTGATCAGTACTCTGGTGAAGGTGATCAGTATTCAGTGGTGAAGGTGAACAGTACTCTGGTGAAGGTGATCAGTACTCAGTGGTGAAGGTGATCAGTACTCTGGTGAAGGTGATCAGTATTCAGTGGTGAAGGTGATCAGTACTCTGGTGAAGGTGATCAGTATTCAGTGGTGAAGGTGATCGGTACTCTGGTGAAGGTGATCAGTACTCTGCTGAAGGTGATCAGTACTCTGCTGAAGGTGATCAGTACTTGTTTATTGTAATCAGTACTCTGGTTAATGTGATCAGCACTCTGGTGAATGTGGTCAGTACTCGGGTGAAAGTGATCAGTGCTCAGTGGTGAAGGTGATCAGTACTCAGTGGTGAAGGTGATCAGTACTCAGTGGTGAAGGTGATCAGTACTCTGGTGAAGGTGATCAGTACTCAGTGGTGAAGGTGATCAGTACTCTGGTGAAGGTGATCAGTATTCAGTGGTGAAGGAGATCAGTACTCTGGTGAAGGTGATCAGTACTCAGTGGTGAAGGTGATCAGTACTCAGTGGTGAAGGTGATCAGTACTTTGGTGAAGGTGATCGGTATTCAGTGGTGAAGGTGATCAGTACTCTGGTGAAGGTGATCAGTATTCAGTGGTGAAGGAGATCAGTACTCTGGTGAAGGTGATCACTACTCGGGTGAAGGTGATCAGTACTCTGGTTAATGTGATCAGTACTCTGGTTTATGTGATCAGTACTCTGGTGAAGGTGATCATTACTCTGGTGAAGGTGATATGTACTCTGGTTAATGTGATCAGTACTCTGGTGAATGTGATCAGTACTCTGGTGAAGGTCATTAGTACTCTGGTTAATGTGATCAGTACTCTGGTGAATGTGATCAGTACTCTGGTGAAGGTCATTAGTACTCTGGTTAATGTGATCAGTACTTGGTTAATGTGATCAGTACTCTGGTGAAGGTGATATGTACTCAGTAGTGAAGGTGATCAGTACTCTGATGAATGTGATCAGTACTCAGTGGTGAATGTGATCAGTACTCTGGTTAATGTAATCAGTACTCTGGTTAATGTGATCAGCACTCTGGTGAATGTGATCAGTACTCAGTGGTGAAGGTGATCAGTACTTGGTTAATGTAATCAGTACTCTGGTTAATGTGATCAGTACTCTGGTGAATGTGATCAGTACTCAGGTGAAGGGGATCAGTACTCAGTGGTGAAGGTGATCAGTACTCTGGTGAAGGTGATCAGTATTCAGTGGTGAAGGTGATCAGTATTACGTGGTGAAGGTGATCTGTACTCAGTGGTGAAGGTGATCAGTACTCAGTGGTGAAGGTGATCAGTATTCAGTGGTGAAGGTGATCGGTACTCTGGTGAAGGTGATCAGTACTCTGCTGAAGGTGATCAGTACTTGGTTATTGTAATCAGTACTCTGGTTAATGTGATCAGCACTCTGGTGAATGTGGTCAGTACTCGGGTGAAGGTGATCAGTGCTCAGTGGTGAAGGTGATCAGTACTCAGTGGTGAAGGTGATCAGTACTCAGTGGTGAAGGTGATCAGTACTCAGTGGTGAAGGTGATCAGTACTCAGTGGTGAAGGTGATCAGTACTCTGGTGAAGGTGATCAGTACTCTGGTGAAGGTGATCAGTACTCAGTGGTGAAGGTGATCAGTACTCTGGTGAAGGTGATCAGTATTCAGTGGTGAAGGAGATCAGTACTCTGGTGAAGGTGATCAGTACTCAGTGGTGAAGGTGATCAGTACTCTGGTGAAGGTGATCAGTACTCTGGTGAAGGTGATCAGTATTCAGTGGTGAAGGAGATCAGTACTCTGGTGAAGGTGATCACTACTCGGGTGAAGGTGATCAGTACTCTGGTTAATGTGATCAGTACTCTGGGTTATGTGATCAGTACTCTGGTGAAGGTGATCATTACTCTGGTGAAGGTGATATGTACTCTGGTTAATGTGATCAGTACTCTGGTGAATGTGATCAGTACTCTGGTGAAGGTCATTAGTACTCTGGTTAATGTGATCAGTACTTGGTTAATGTGATCAGTACTTGGTTAATTTGATCAGTACTCTGGTGATGGTGATATGTACTCAGTGGTGAAGGTGATCAGTACTCTGATGAATGTGATCAGTACTCAGTGGTTAATGTAATCAGTACTCTGGTTAATGTGATCAGCACTCTGGTGAATGTGATCAGTACTCAGTGGTGAAGGTGATCAGTACTTGGTTAATGTAATCAGTACTCTGGTGAATGTGATCAGTACTCGGGTGAAGGGGATCTGTACTCAGTGGTGAAGGTGATCAGTACTCTGGTGAAGGTGATCAGTATTCAGTGGTGAAGGTGATCAGTATTCAGTGGTGAAGGTGATCAGTATTCAGTGGTGAAGGTGATCTGTACTCAGTGGTGAAGGTGATCAGTACTCAGTGGTGAAGGTGATCAGTATTCAGTGGTGAAGGTGATCGGTACTCTGGTGAAGGTGATCAGTACTCTGCTGAAGGTGATCAGTACTCTGCTGAAGGTGATCAGTACTTGGTTATTGTAATCAGTACTCTGGTTAATGTGATCAGCACTCTGGTGAATGTAGTCAGTACTCGGGTGAAGGTGATCAGTGCTCAGTGGTGAAGGTGATCAGTACTCAGTGGTGAAGGTGATCAGTACTCTGGTGAAGGTGATCAGTACTCAGTGGTGATGGTGATCAGTACTCTGGTGAAGGTGATCAGTATTCAGTGGTGAAGGAGATCAGTACTCTGGTGAAGGTGATCAGTACTCAGTGGTGAAGGTGATCAGTACTCTGGTGAAGTTGATCAGTATTCAGTGGTGAAGGTGATCAGTACTCAGTGGTGAAGGTGATCAGTACTCAGTGGTGAAGGTGATCAGTACTCAGTGGTGAAGGTGATCAGTACTCAGTGGTGAAGGTGATCAGTACTCTGGTGAAGGTGATCAGTACTCAGTGGTGAAGGTGATCAGTACTCTGGTGAAGGTGATCAGTACTCAGTGGTGAAGGTGATCAGTACTCTGGTGAAGGTGATCAGTATTCAGTGGTGAAGGAGATCAGTACTCTGGTGAAGGTGATCAGTACTCAGTGGTGAAGGTGATCAGTACTCTGGTGAAGGTGATCAGTACTCTGGTGAAGGTGATCAGTATTCAGTGGTGAAGGAGATCAGTACTCTGGTGAAGGTGATCAGTGTTCAGTGGTGAAGGTGATCAGTACTCTGGTGAAGGTGATCAGTATTCAGTGGTGAAGGTGATCTGTACTCTGGTGAAGGTGATCAGTACTCAGTGGTGAAGGTGATCAGTACTCTGGTGAAGGTGATCAGTACTCTGGTGAAGGTGATCAGTATTCAGTGGTGAAGGTGATCAGTACTCTGGTGAAGGTGATCAGTATTCAGTGGTGAAGGTGATCAGTACTCTGGTGAAGGTGATCAGTATTCAGTGGTGAAGGTGATCAGTACTCTGGTGAAGGTGATCAGTATTCAGTGGTGAAGGTGATCAGTACTCTGGTGAAGGTGATCAGTATTCAGTGGTGAAGGTGATCAGTACTCTGGTGAAGGTGATCAGTACTCAGTGGTGAAGGTGATCAGTACTCAGTGGTGAAGGTGATCAGTACTTTGGTGAAGGTGATCGGTATTCAGTGGTGAAGGTGATCAGTACTCTGGTGAAGGTGATCAGTATTCAGTGGTGAAGGTGATCAGTACTCTGGTGAAGGTGATCAGTATTCAGTGGTGAAGGTGAACAGTACTCTGGTTAAGGTGATCAGTACTCAGTGGTGAAGGTGATCAGTACTCTGGTGAAGGTGATCAGTATTCAGTGGTGAAGGTGATCAGTACTCTGGTGAAGGTGATCAGTATTCAGTGGTGAAGGTGATCGGTACTCTGGTGAAGGTGATCAGTACTCTGCTGAAGGTGATCAGTACTCTGCTGAAGGTGATCAGTACTTGTTTATTGTAATCAGTACTCTGGTTAATGTGATCAGCACTCTGGTGAATGTGGTCAGTATTCGGGTGAAAGTGATCAGTGCTCAGTGGTGAAGGTGATCAATACTCAGTGGTGAAGGTGATCAGTACTCAGTGGTGAAGGTGATCAGTACTCTGGTGAAGGTGATCGGTATTCAGTGGTGAAGGTGATCAGTACTCAGTGGTGAAGGTGATCAGTACTCAGTGGTGAAGGTGATCAGTACTTTGGTGAAGGTGATCGGTATTCAGTGGTGAAGGTGATCAGTACTCTGGTGAAGGTGATCAGTATTCAGTGGTGAAGGAGATCAGTACTCTGGTGAAGGTGATCACTACTCGGGTGAAGGTGATCAGTACTCTGGTTAATGTGATAAGTACTCTGGTTTATGTGATCAGTACTCTGGTGAAGATGATCATTACTCTGGTGAAGGTGATATGTACTCTGGTTAATGTGATCAGTACTCTGGTGAATGTGATCAGTACTCTGGTGAAGGTCATTAGTACTCTGGTTAATGTGATCAGTACTTGGTTAATGTGATCAGTACTTGGTTAATGTGATCAGTACTCTGGTGAAGGTGATATGTACTCAGTAGTGAAGGTGATCAGTACTCTGATGAATGTAATCAGTACTCTGGTTAATGTGATCAGCACTCTGGTGAATGTGATCAGTACTCAGTGGTGAAGGTGATCAGTACTTGGTTAATGTAATCAGTACTCTGGTTAATGTGATCAGTACTCTGGTGAATGTGATCAGTACTCGGGTGAAGGGGATCAGTACTCAGTGGTGAAGGTGATCAGTACTCTGGTGAAGGTGATCAGTATTCAGTGGTGAAGGTGATCAGTATTACGTGGTGAAGGTGATCTGTACTCAGTGGTGAAGGTGATCAGTACTCAGTGGTGAAGGTGATCAGTATTCAGTGGTGAAGGTGATCGGTACTCTGGTGAAGGTGATCAGTACTCTGCTGAAGGTGATCAGTACTTGGTTATTGTAATCAGTACTCTGGTTATTGTGATCAGCACTCTGGTGAATGTGGTCAGTACTCGGGTGAAGGTGATCAGTGCTCAGTGGTGAAGGTGATCAGTACTCAGTGGTGAAGGTGATCAGTACTCAGTGGTGAAGGTAATCAGTACTCAGTGGTGAAGGTGATCAGTACTCTGGTGAAGATGATCAGTACTCAGTGGTGAAGGTGATCAGTACTCTGGTGAAGGTGATCAGTATTCAGTGGTGAAGGAGATCAGTACTCTGGTGAAGGTGATCAGTACTCAGTGGTGAAGGTGATCAGTACTCTGGTGAAGGTGATCAGTACTCTGGTGAAGGTGATCAGTATTCAGTGGTGAAGGAGATCAGTACTCTGGTGAAGGTGATCACTACTCGGGTGAAGGTGATCAGTACTCTGGTTAATGTGATCAGTTCTCTGGGTTATGTGATCAGTACTCTGGTGAAGGTGATCATTACTCTGGTGAAGGTGATATGTACTCTGGTTAATGTGATCAGTACTCTGGTGAATGTGATCAGTACTCTGGTGAAGGTCATTAGTACTCTGGTTAATATGATCAGTACTTGGTTAATGTGATCAGTACTTGGTTAATGTGATCAGTACTCTGGTGATGGTGATATGTACTCAGTGGTGAAGGTGATCAGTACTCTGATGAATGTGATCAGTACTCAGTGGTGAATGTGATCAGTACTCTGGTTAATGTAATCAGTACTCTGGTTAATGTGATCAGCACTCTGGTGAATGTGATCAGTACTCAGTGGTGAAGGTGATCAGTACTTGGTTAATGTAATCAGTACTCTGGTGAATGTGATCAGTACTCGGGTGAAGGGGATCAGTACTCAGTGGTGAAGGTGATCAGTACTCTGGTGAAGGTGATCAGTATTCAGTGGTGAAGGTGATCAGTATTCAGTGGTGAAGGTGATCAGTATTCAGTGGTGAAGGTGATCTGTACTCAGTGGTGAAGGTGATCAGTACTCAGTGGTGAAGGTGATCAGTATTCAGTGGTGAAGGTGATCGGTACTCTGGTGAAGGTGATCAGTACTCTGCTGAAGGTGATCAGTACTCTGCTGAAGGTGATCAGTACTTGGTTATTGTAATCAGTACTCTGGTTAATGTGATCAGCACTCTGGTGAATGTAGTCAGTACTCGGGTGAAGGTGATCAGTGCTCAGTGGTGAAGGTGATCAGTACTCAGTGGTGAAGGTGATCAGTACTCTGGTGAAGGTGATCAGTACTCAGTGGTGATGGTGATCAGTACTCTGGTGAAGGTGATCAGTATTCAGTGGTGAAGGAGATCAGTACTCTGGTGAAGGTGATCAGTACTCAGTGGTGAAGGTGATCAGTACTCTGGTGAAGGTGATCAGTATTCAGTGGTGAAGGTGATCAGTACTCAGTGGTGAAGGTGATCAGTACTCAGTGGTGAAGGTGATCAGTACTCAGTGGTGAAGGTGATCAGTACTCTGGTGAAGGTGATCAGTACTCTGGTGAAGGTGATCAGTATTCAGTGGTGAAGGTGATCAGTACTCAGTGGTGAAGGTGATCAGTACTCAGTGGTGAAGGTGATCAGTACTCAGTGGTGAAGGTGATCAGTACTCAGTGGTGAAGGTGATCAGTACTCTGGTGAAGGTGATCAGTACTCTGGTGAAGGTGATCAGTACTCTGGTGAAGGTGATCAGTATTCAGTGGTGAAGGAGATCAGTACTCTGGTGAAGGTGATCACTACTCGGGTGAAGGTGATCAGTACTCTGGTTAATGTGATCAGTACTCTGGTTTATGTGATCAGTACTCTGGTGAATGTGATCATTACTCTGGTGAAGGTGATATGTACTCTGGTTAATGTGATCAGTACTCTGGTGAATGTGATCAGTACTCTGGTGAAGGTCATTAGTACTCTGGTTAATGTGATCAGTACTTGGTTAATGTGATCAGTACTTGGTTAATGTGATCAGTACTCTGGTGAAGGTGATATGTACTCAGTGGTGAAGGTGATCAGTACTCTGATGAATGTGATCAGTACTCAGTGGTGAATGTGATCAGTACTCTGGTTAATGTAATCGGTACTCTGGTTAATGTGATCAGCACTCTGGTGAATGTGATCAGTACTCAGTGGTGAAGGTGATCAGTACTTGGTTAATGTAATCAGTACTCTGGTTAATGTGATCAGTACTCTGGTGAATGTGATCAGTACTCGGGTGAAGGGGATCAGTATTCAGTGGTGAAGGTGATCAGTACTCTGGTGAAGGTGATCAGTACTCAGTGGTGAAGGTGATCAGTACTCTGGTGAAGGTGATCAGTACTCTGGTGAAGGTGATCAGTACTCAGTGGTGAAGGTGATCAGTACTCTGGTGAAGGTGATCAGTACTCTGGTGAAGGTGATCAGTATTCAGTGGTGAAGGAGATCAGTACTCTGGTGAAGGTGATCACTACTCGGGTGAAGGTGATCAGTACTCTGGTTAATGTGATCAGTACTCTGGTTTATGTGATCAGTACTCTGGTGAATGTGATCATTACTCTGGTGAATGTGATCATTACTCTGATGAAGGTGATATGTACTCTGGTTAATGTGATCAGTACTCTGGTGAATGTGATCAGTACTCTGGTGAAGGTCATTAGTACTCTGGTTAATGTGATCAGTACTTGGTTAATGTGATCAGTACTCTGGTGAATGTGATATGTACTCAGTGGTGAAGGTGATCAGTACTCTGATGAATGTAATCAGTACTCAGTGGTGAATGTGATCAGTACTCTGGTTAATGTAATCAGTACTCTGGCTAATGTGATCAGCACTCTGGTGAATGTGATCAGTACTCAGTGGTGAAGGTGATCAGTACTTGGTTAATGTAATCAGTACTCTGGTTAATGTGATCAGTACTCTGGTGAATGTGATCAGTACTCAGTGGTGAAGGTGATCAGTACTCTGGTGAAGGTGATCAGTACTCAGTGGTGAAGGTGATCAGTACTCTGGTGAAGGTGATCAGTACTCAGTGGTGAAGGTGATCAGTACTCAGTGGTGAAGGTGATCAGTACTCTGGTGAAGGTGATCAGTACTCAGTGGTGAAGGTGATCAGTACTCTGGTGAAGGTGATCAGTACTCAGTGGTGAAGGTGATCAGTACTCAGTGGTGAAGGTGATCAGTATTCAGTGATGAAGGAGATCAGTACTCTGGTGAAGGTGATCAGTACTCAGTGGTGAAGGTGATCAGTACTCTGGTGAAGGTGATCAGTATTCAGTGGTCAAGGAGATCACTACTCGGGTGAAGGTGATCAGTACTCTGGTTAATGTGATCAGTACTCAATGTGATCAGTACTCTGGTTAATGTGATCAGTACTCTGGTGAAGGTGATATGTAGTCTGGTGAAGGTGATCATTACTCTGGTGAAGGTGATATGTACTCTGGTTAATGTGATCAGTACTCTGGTGAATGTGATCAGTACTCTGGTGAAGGTCATTAGTACTCTGGTTAATGTGATCAGTACTTGGTTAATATGATCAGTACTCTGGTGAAGGTGATATGTACTCTGGTGAATGTGATATGTACTCTGGTGAAGGTGATCAGTACTCAGTGGTGAATGTGATCAGAACTCTGGTGAAGGTGATCAGTACTCTGGTGAAGGTGATCAGTACTCTGGTGAAGGTGATCAGTACTCTGGTGAAGGTGATCAGTATTCTGGTGAAGGTGATCAGTACTCAGTGGTGAATGTGATCAGTACTCAGTGGTGAAGGTGATCAGTACTCAGTGGTGAAGGTGATCAGTATTCAGTGGTGAAGGTGATCAGTACTCAGTGGTGAAGGTGATCAGTACTCTGGTGAAGGTGATCAGTACTCAGTGGTGAAGGTGATCAGTACTCTGGTGAAGGTGATCAGTACTCTGGTGAAGGTGATCAGTACTCAGTGGTGAAGGTGATCAGTACTCTGGTGAAGGTGATCAGTATTCTGGTGAAGGTGATCAGTACTCAGTGGTGAATGTGATCAGTACTCAGTATGATCAGTACTCAGTGGTGAAGGTGATCAGTACTCAGTGGTGAAGGTGATCAGTACTCAGTGGTGAATGTGATCAGTACTCAGTGGTGAAGGTGATCAGTACTCAGTGGTGAAGGTGATCAGTAATCAGTGGTGAAGGTGATCAGTACTCAGTGGTGAGGGTGATCAGTACTCAGTGGTGAAGGTGATCAGTACTCAGTGGTGAAGGTGATCAGTATTCAGTGGTGAAGGTGATCAGTACTCTAGTGAAGGTAATCAGTACTCTATTGAAGGTAATCAGTACTCTAGTGAAGGTAATCAGTACTCTAGTGAAGGTAATCAGTACTCTCGTGAAGGTAATCAGTACTCTAGTGAAGGTGATCAGTATTCAGTGGTGAATGTGATCAGTACTCAGTGGTGAATGTGATCAGTACTCTGGACAATGTGATCAGTACTCTGGTGAATGTGATTAGTATTCAGTGGTGAATGTGATCAATGCTCTGGACAATGTGATCAGTACTCAGTGGTGAAGGTGATCAGTACTCTGGTGAAGGTGATCAGTACTCCGTGGTGAAGGTGATCAGTACTCTAGTGAAGGTGATCAGTACTCTAGTGAAGGTGAGTGCAGCTGTAGGATCTGTCTCCTTCCATCCTGTCTAGCTTTTAAAGTTGAGACACTGGTGGCTATGTAGGATCTTTATTTGGCTTCTTCAGACTCCTGGATAGATGTGGAGTCAGGAGGGAGTGACAGGTCTACTCATTTCATTTGAATATCATGCCTTTTACTGTTACTTATCCTGACGAAATTCATCTTCTCTTCCACCAGGTTGACTGGGCAACTTCCTGGAGAGATGGATGTTCACCACTGCTGTCTTCAATATCCAGACAAACCTCAAGAGACTGGCTTACTGGCATTTCTGGCCTAATCCGTCCTCACAGGACAGCACACGATTCACAGATATTGCTGGCTTTTCACAAACTCCTTTTGTTCCTCTTTTGACAGTCAATTTGATTAAAAGTGTTTGCAAAATGCATAAATGTAAATGTATTGATCCTTGATGTGGGAATAGAGATATGTCAAATCAAAGACATTCAAACGTACCTGTGACAATGCTGTTTCAAGCTTATATCTGCGTGGTACAGGAAAACACTTCATACTGTTGTTTCATAATATGTTTATTCATATAAAATAAGCTTTTAATTAGTGATGCATATTATATTACGCAAGTTTAGCATAAACTCTGAATTAATATTGAATAACATATGTACATGATATAATTCTGTTACATCTAGGTATAAACATAGCATATTACCTTCATATAAAATTCAGATCAATTTTTACATGCGTGTTTGACATTAAAGTGTTTGACCTCTTTTTTATCCACCTGCAGATCAACGTTTGGAGTAGATCACATCTGTGTGAAGAAACACACACTATCAGATGAGACTGAACAGACCTGGTCATCACACACACACACACACACACACACACACACACACACACACACACACACACACACACACACACACACACACACACACTAACCTCTATGCTGATCCGGATGCACATTCTCATAGATGGGATACAGGAGGTTTTCCTGTTCACTGCGCAGTTTTCTGGCACGCAGCACGTCACGCACACACTGATAGAGGTACGAGTACTGGCACTAGAGCAACACACATGACAAATATCTTTGATTTCATCTCTTTATATACATATTCTAATACAAGTCTACCGATAATGAGAGTTAGTTGACATGCCTTTGACAGTTTGCTCATAGTTAGAATGTCTGAAGTGGACCCTGGAAATGAAGTGTTGCCCGTACGTGTAGTGTGTGTGTGCAGAAGCAGCCGTGTGTGTGTGTGACGGACGAGCCTCACCTCTGTCTGCACCATGTGTGTGCGATGAAGCCTCAGGTCGAACACAGAGCTGTAGATGTCCACTGTGTCCCTGGTGTCGAGCTGCTGAAGGACTCGGTCCAGGGCGATGAAGGTCCCGGTGCGGCCCACTCCAGCACTGTCACACACAAACACAACACTCACTCTTACAGCATTGCTGTTTCAGATATGATCTTTCATGTAGTGTGTAATAAAAGCTGTTTGTGAATGTAAAAGATCACAGTGCAGTGATTCTGAACTGAAACGAGTCGTCAGTAATTCAGTCTTACTTCCTGCTGAACCTGCGTGGGTTTGTAACACATTTGCATAATGCCAGCCTCTGGTCTTGATTGGCTGTACAGCGTATCTTTGCCCCGCCCTCAAACACTAGTTTATCTGAGACTGGAAGAGTTTGGTTAGTGATGTTCATGTCGAGAAGACGCTGTTTTCTGTTTTCTGCTGCCAAAGCAAATCCACTTTGATGAGATTGATACAGTAAAACCCACGCCATCGTTACTGTTCATATCACTGTGAATCAAGATTCAGATATGATAATGAGCATTTGGTTTCAGACCAATCACAACAGACTCGGCCATCTGACCAATCAGAGCAGAGCAGCTCTCAGAGAGGCGGGTTTAGAGAGACTGAATCCTTGATCGAAGCGTTTCAGACACTGAGAGAAAAGAGCTGATGCTGCAGTGGATATTATGAGAAAATTAAAGTGTTTTTGAGCTTGGATGCATGTGAACCTGTTGTAGGGACTCCAAAACAAAATTAAGAACCTTTAAAATAGCAAAATAGGGGCACTGTATATTGTTAGTTGCGTTTGTTACTGGTCTGTAGCCCCTATTGTATCCGTTAGTTTTCTTATTATTCCTCCCGAATGGGAGTCTAAGGCAGCCCTATCAACGGAACATGAGAAAATGATGGAATTTAGCACACTTGTAGAGATAGTAATAATGATTTGATTAATTTTGGAGTCTCTAGGACCAACTCTATAGCACCACCACCAGTTCAAAAATTCACTTTTCTAAAGGTTTCTTAAATTTAGTTCAACTGATTCCTCTGCCAAACTTTAATCAAACGAAACAAAAATTGGTAAGCTTCATCGGAACCCTGATCTGAGGGTCCACACACCGCAGGACCTGAAAAAAGGCTAGTTTTGCATATAACTTTTGAACAGTTCTTCAGAAAATCATGATGGAATGTCTATGCCGAATCCATGGATACCGATTTTACCAGAATCGAACGAACCATTGGGCTACTACCATTTTGAATTTTGTCATAAATTGCAATATCTTTTTAAACGTTTTCACATATCGGCACAAAATTCGTTAGATATCATTATTGCCATGCCCTGAAGGTACCTGAGAAGTTTGAACACAGCGCCACCTAGTGTTGTAACATATAACATAGTTCAAAAAAATTTTCTTGGTTCATTACTTTCCTTCATTTATGCCAATTCCGACAATATCTAATTTCTAATTTTCCAAAAATGTGACTGTCCGCCATATTAAAGCGAATGAAAAACACTTGTTCTGCAACTCCTCCTAAATTTTTTTCCCAATTTTGTCCAAAATCGGCTCAGGTGATCTTCGGACCGAGCCGCACAGAAATGACTGAACAGATTTTTGATATCCACTACTGTAATGATATCATTTGAACTTATTTAGTATAACATATGGTGCATTTTTATTCAAAATCTGTGTTAATTCTCACGTGAACTGTGGAAGTTCGGCATCTGTGTGAACATACGTCTTCCCAATGGCTCAACGAGATGAGCGACAGGCATCTGACCCAGAGATAATGGGTTTGAGTCCTACATGTATGTGGGACAACTAAATAAAATTGTATGTAATGTTGTTTCATTTCAATTATTTTATTATCTGGGTAAGCGTTGTACTACTCTTTCTTCCTCTTGGATTAGAAATATGTGTTTTTGTTAATTCTGGATGGATGGATGGATGGATAGAGCTTGGGCTATGATCTATATCCCTACCTGTGCTTTGTCACAAGCATTTCAATCTGTGCAACTGACAAATAAACAACTCTTGACTATTGAAAATTAGCATATGTGAGGAAAATCTATGTGCTTGCTGAAGTACACTAGATCTCCACGAGCAGAACTCTATATTCTGTTTTCATTTACTTTTACAGGCCTTTGGACATACAGCAGTCTACAGACACTTCTGGTGGATTCATAGACTGTGATCAAGGTAATGTGTGTGTGTGTGTGTGTCCACCTGCAGTGCACTACAGTGGCTCCTGAGAAGGGCGAGCGGTTGATGTAGTCTCTCACGGTCCTCACGAACTGAATGAGTGACTGCGTGATCTCTGGCACTCCGTGATCCGGCCACACGGTGTAGTGGAACTGACGCACCACCCTGGAGTAGCTCAGGTGTTCCTCCTGCACACACACACACACACACACACGTCACACCTGCGTTACCAGTACAGTTGATCTCGAGGCACAGAGACGGTTATACCCACATTACAGATCTTGAACTCTCGGATGGTCCACTCCGGCAGCACAGACTCCGACTGCATCTGGACTATCAGATCTCCGTAGTACAGCGGCTCCTGGTCGAACGGCCAGTAATGGTCACACTTCACCTAAACCAGAGAGAGGAACTCAAACTCACTGAGATGATGCCAGAAGACCCTCATGAGCAGAGCGATCATGTGTGATCATAGCACATACCCTTCCTTTCTCAACACACTGAGTCACCATGACTATGTTGTGCACATTCTGCTCCCACACCATCTTCCAGAAGTCGTCTTTAGTGCCGGGTAAAGGTCCCTGAGTCGCGATATACTCCCGTCGGAAGTTATTGCCCTTTAAAAGAAACCATGTGATACGTTTGGTCAAGTGTCATTGGATAGTCTTGGACCGATACTTTCTCCTTTAATACAAACGCTATCTACCACTATTTACTGTATTTTTAATGATGAAATTGTCAAAATGTTTAAACTGAAATGTGTATTACTTAATTACACAACCATGTTAAACTCACAGAATGCATGCTCAAAAATGTAATTATCGCATCTAAGACATCTGCCTTTTGTCATTAATGTACTTGCATAAGCAAAGATCTTACAGGAATATAGCTGGCGTTAATATAATCTGAGCAGGAGTCGTCGTCAACATAGGACAGCTTCACTCGTGTGGAGTCGTCTGTGCCAAGAACACATCAAAATAAACAGCCGTTTTAGTAAAACTATATTGGAATAATATTAGATATATGAGATACAGGTACTTGTATAGACGTACAAGGCAGTATATTGTTGTAGCGATTTTTGCCTCTGTTTTCTGGCAATAACGCCGAGTCTTGAGGTTGGTTACGCCCAACATCCTTCAGGTCCTGAAAGCAGAACAAAGAGTTACTGTGTGCAATCTGAAACATCAATCCTTGTGAATATCATATTAAGAAATAAGGAGGATGTTTTACCTCATATTCCTCAGAAAGGAGGTAGTTGGAGTCTGCTCGAAGTTTAGTTAAATGGGACTCAAAATTTGAGGTGTTGATGGGGCTGTATTTGGAAAAGACAACACTATCTTAAAATAGACAATGGAAATATCAGAGCTCATTCAAAGAACATACATTATGCTGAAAGTATCATTTTGAATATATGCATTTCCAAAAATACTCTCAGCTATAATACATAAATATAACCATGCATAAATCTAGCATAACGTAATGCTAAAAGGCTGCAACTGTTATGTGATTTAGGATAAGCTTAATGCGGTGAGCTGTTCCTATGAAGACCAGCGTGATGTGATGCAGTTCAGTACCTTGAGACACGCCGGTTCCTGAAACACAGAGGCAAAGAACAATTCATGCTTCAGACTCAATCAACGTACAAACTATAGTATTTATAAAAGTATAATATGATTCTTCCTGATAGAATGAAAATATCTGTTTTAGAATGAAAATAAAAGTAAACTGCTAGTATAAGCTTTAATGCTGATATAAATGCGGTGGTTCGTACCCTCTGACAACAACATGTGTTCCTGAAGATGGTCTTTCTCTTCTCAAACTCATTCTGACCACAGGCTCTTGTGCACTCCTGGAAAACACACAAACCCATCATCGCTAATTAATGACTTCCTGATACTTCAATTATATCTGAATACATGTCGCTCTGTCTCACAGCTGATGAGACAAAAGCAAATACAACCCATTATAACCAGTGATGCTGTCTACACTGGAAACGCGCGATGAGACGCGTCAAATCGCAGACAGTAAACTGATATTTCTGACGTACTTCTGGTACGAAGGACGAATGGATTTGCACTGGACAGCTTCGATCTGTTGCTGCGGTGTAGACATGTCGTAAGGCTGCGTTCAACTCCACTTTTAGACGTACACTTGTAAACTTAAGTACGTTAAACTTCGTCAAGTGGATGAGGGAAGTTTATTTGGACAGACCCTCAACCCCTCAATTTTGACAGAGGGAGCGAGTCTACTCATATGTACTTATTTGGCAGATCCATAGACCACAATGCAACACATAGACCAAAATGCTCTATAGACATGACGTCACAACAGCAACTCCCATAGCAGATTCCAGGTGATCAACAGCTTAGGGCGTTAGTAGTGTGAACTTGTGTAATGAAAGCAAAGACGTGTATCCTAGTAAACGCAGGGAAGTTAGAGGAGCATAAAAAAGTGTACTTAAACGCAGCCTAAAGGCCCCGATATACTTTGAGCAAAATTTAAAAATGAACTGATGTGACATCATTCTGAACAAAATCAGGCAAAAACGAAGTTTGTTTTGTGTTCGTCTCGGGAGTTTAAAACAGTTTGCCAAAGTGAACTTTCTGGAAAAGTGTGCACTGGCTGGTAAACACCTTCGAATTTCCATTGGTCTGTGATGGTGATGATGTAATAGGTGGCTGTGGCTCTGGACTCCGCCTTCTTTGACGTGTAAATCTTCTCGGTTTATTTCCTCTGTTCAGTCCATCGAGGTCAGACGCCAGTACAAACACTGGAGAGCTGCTTTAGTAGAAACTGAAGTGTAATTCTCATTTAAAAGCAACACTGACACTATTTTTCATGTTTAATATTGTACAGCTGTTTGGTTTATTATATAAAGAGCTGTATGAATAAACATGGCGAGACTTTACTGGAGTGCTGAATTGCTGAGCTTGTGTGAACATGTCCACATCGCTACGATCAGGTACATTCGTAACATGCCGTTTTCTCACAGCTGTCATTTTAGTTGTGTTTATTATGTTATTGAGAGGAAAGCACACAGCACATATTTACATATTCTTCTAAACGGTGCTCTCATCAGTGAGGAACATCAAGATGTTCGCTAACAGTATATCGCTGCTCACATATTACAAACTTCATTTGAACGCCTAAATGAATGAGTATATCGGGGCCTTAAAGGCACACTATGTAATTTCTCGCCGCTAGAGGTCGCTAACTCAATCAGAGGCGTAGCTTGATGATGCGTGTGTCCGGCTCAAGAGCAGTGGAGCGTTTATGATCCCGCAGACGAACTCTTCCACTTCTACAGGTCACATATGTGGAGTAACAGTTTAGAGACATTTGACTGTGTTAACCCTCTGGGGTTGGCGGTATCGCGGGCGATACCAGCTCACTTTTTTTCTTATCAGTGCAAAAGAGACTCAAAATACTCTGTTGATTTTGATCTTACATATAAGTCTTATACATAATTCAAAACTGTCAAATGTCTTCTTTTATTTGTGTACACTCATGATAAAAACAAAATGTTGTGTTTTTCATAAAATAAAGAAAATAAACATGATGCACGTTCCGCCTTCTCTCCCAATGTGAGGTTCATTCTGAAACGCGACAGAAAATGATCTGTAACTCAGCTTATGTTTGTCAGACAGACTTTAAATGTATGTCTTTACAAAGCTTGGAATCTCTATTTTTAAATGATGTAAATTATATCAAAAGCAAATATTCTCTGTTTAAGTAATCAGTATGAAAGCAACGACATGTATAGTTTCTCAAACGCTTCCTAATTAACTCTAATGTGACCACACACACACCCGCGCAAGAGCGATTGACATGCAAAAGATCCACGTGAAGGAGCAGACCTGAAAACGCCCTGACTTCAGTAGCCTAACGTTACTCCTCTGCTTTACATCGAGTTTGGAATCTGTATTTGTGCTGTGTTGTGCTGAGCACCTTGGATTTACCTCAGAGGAAATAGAATAATTATTTTTTGCGATTTGAAGATGAGAAAGATTTTTAAGGTAAGACATCCACTCATAATGTTATTGTTATATACATTTTACATTGCGCAACTAGTCAAACCTGTGCCAGACTAAAACGTACGTTGTGAAATGAGATTTGAGTAAAAACATGAAGCCTAATTCTAAATTTATATACATGTACACGACACGAGGATAATAAAACAAAGCATGATATACAAGTATCTTATATGAGTGTTTACTCAAATATGGTGAATATTATAATGTTTAGTAAAGTGTTTACTGTTAAATACTGTGTTTGTGGATATCTGCTCAGACGTAGATATGTGGTAACAATAATGTTTCATAGTTTGGAGCGGCTCGATCGCTTCAGTAAATGTTCTCTACACGTGCTGTGAGTTTCAGTCAGTCGCACTGTGCGTTTGTAAAGCAAAACACGCCAAACAATAGGCAATAGTCACTTTTCATCAATTTAATTCCTCCTTGATGAATAAAAGTATTGATCCATTTTATTTATTTCCCCCAAAAAATAAAATAAAAATTCTCACTGACCCAAAGTTTTGAACGGTAGTGTTTAATGTTACAAAAGATTATTTTTCAGAAAAATGCTGTTCTTTTGAACTTTCTATTCATCAAAAAATCCTGAAATAAAAATGTAAATTAATAATGTTTTCAACATTGATGATAATGAAAAATGTTTCTTGAGCATCAAATCATCATATTATAGTGATTTCTGAAGGATCATGTGACACTGAAGACTGGAGTAATGATGCTGAAAATTCAGCTTTGATCACAGGAATAAATTACACTTTACTATATATTCACATAAACAACAGCTGATTTACATTGAATATTTCAATATTCAATATTACTGGGTTTGTTTTGTATTTTTAATCAAATAAATGCAGCCTTTGTGAGCATAAGTGACTTCTTTTAAAAACATTAAAAATCATAACAACCCCAAACTTTTGAACGGCAGTGTGTGTGTATATATATATATATATATATATATATATATATATATATATATATATATATATATATATATATATATATATATATATATATATAAATAAATATATATATATATATATATATATATATATATATATATATATATATATATATATATGTATGTATGTATATGTATATGTGTGTGTGTGTGTGTGAGTGAAAAATCTAAAATGTATTCCCAGAATCGTGCAGCCCTGTAGTTTGTCTTGATATCAACATGTTTAAAGGTGTTTATTTATTTATTTTTTAGAAAGGGACCAGATGCCACTGGATGAGTCCTGCTTACTTCAACATTCACATGAGTCTCTGTACATGAACATGGTAAAATGAAAAGTCAAACACCTTGGACATGACAGGTATGTAGGCTACTCACTCTTTCTCCACAGAGCAGCTCTGTGGACATACGCATCTAGAGCCCTAACTGGGCAGAGCAGATTTAGTTTCTCTTGTTCCGACGTCAAAAATGGAGGACAGAAAGCCTGCAGTACAATAGGCCTGACCACGTTAGTAGGAACCTTGGGAACATACCCCGGTCTAGGGAGGAGGAAAGCCTTGACCATGCCGGGTGAAAATTCCAAGCACGTGGGAGAGACCGACAGAGCTTGAATATCTCCTATTCTTTTTAATGAAGATATAGCAAGAAGAAATACAGTCTTTAGAGTGAGGAATTTCTCAGAAACTTCTTCAATGGGCTCGAACGGTGCTAGAGAGAGACCTTCTAGAACAACCGCCAGGTCCCAGGTCGGCACCCTCGTGTGAACTGCTGGCCTCAGCCTCAGAGTGCCACGAAGGAAACGGGTTACAAGTGGGTGTCTCCCGAGAGAAGCTCCACTCAAAGGGACGTGGTAGGCAGATGGGGCCGCCACATACACCTTCAGTCTGGAGTGGGATAACCCTGTGGAGAAGCGCTCCTGAAGGAATTCCAGCACTGCACCCACTGGGCAGTTAACTGGGTCCAGCTGGTGTTCTCCACACCAAGAGGTGAACATTTTCCACCTCAAGGCATATAATTTCCTAGTGGCCGGAGCTCTGGAGTGGAGGATGGTCTCCACGACCTCAGTCGAGAGACCAGATTCTATGAGCTGGGCCCCCACAGAGGCCAAGCCCACAACCTCCATAGATCTGGGCGGGGGTGAAGTATCGACCCGCTCGCCTGAGAGAGAAGGTCCCTCCTGATCGGAATCTCCAGGGGAGAGCCGTCGAGGAGAGAAATTAGGTCCGCAAACCAAACTCGGGCCGGCCAGTACGGGGCTACTAACAGTAGACTGACCCCGTTCCGGCGAACCCTCTCCAGAACTCCTGGGAGCAGAGCAATCGGGGGAAAAGCGTACAGGCGTGACCTCGGCCACTCCTGTACCATCGCGTCCAACCCCAGAGGGGCTGGAGGACTTAGGGAAAACCACAGTTGGCAGTGTGATGTTTCCCTGGATGCAAATAGGTCTACCTCGGCACGACCGAAATGTTTCCATAGGAGCTCCACCACCTCGGGGTGGAGTCTCCATTTCCCAGGCCTCGGCCCCTGCCTCGACAGGATGTCTGCCCCCTGATTTAAATACCACGGGATATAAATCGCCCTCAATGAAAGAAGCTTCCCCTGGGACCATAGAAGGATCTGGCGAGCCAGCTTGTATAACGGGCACGAACGCAGACCCCCCTGATGGTTTATATAAGAGACCACCGATGTGTTGTCTGACCGGACAAGAACATGATGACCTCTCAGGTCTGGGAGGAAGTGTTTCAGAGCCTGAAACACCGCCAGCATTTCTAGACAATTTATATGCCATTGAAGATGATGGTCCTGCCACAGACCCTGAGCTGAGCGACCACTCATGATCGCCCCCCAGCCTGTGAGAGAGGCATCCGTCGTTAGTGTTACACGACGACACGGAGCCCCCAACACAGGCCCTTGGGACAGGAACCATGGTTCTTTCCACATAGCCAGGGCACGGAGACACCGTCGCGTGACCTTGATCTTAAGGAGCGGGTTTCCCCTCGGGGAGAACCCCTTGGTCCTGAGCCACCACTGCAGTGGTCTCATGTACAGCAGGCCACAAGGTATAACGTTGGACGCTGCTGCCATCAGACCCAGAATTCTCTGATATTCTTTTACAGTGAGTGACTGGCCTAGCTTTGCCTGTTTGACGGCTAAGAGAATCGAAGATATACGAGCAGGAGACAGACGTGCCTGCATTGTCGTCGAATCCCAATCCACGCCCAGAAAAGTGGTCCTCTGTACTGGAGAAAGCACACTCTTCTTGGTGTTGAGCCTCAACCCCAACTTTTTTATATGGGCGAGTACGACATCTCGATGCCGAATCGCCTGATGCTCCGATTGAGCCAGAATCAACCAATCGTCGATATAGTTTAAAATGCGGATGCCCTAGAGTCGCAGCGGAGCCAGAGCTGCATCCATACATTTCGTGAAAGTTCGGTGAGACAGTGCTAGGCCGAACGGAAGAACCCGATATTGGTACGCTTTGCCCCCGAAAGCGAACCACAGGAACTTCCTGTGTTGTGGAAGGATGGAAATGTGGAAGTATGCGTCCTTTAGATCTATCGTGACAAACCAGTCCTCGGACCTGATCTGTGACACGATCTGCTTGAGAGTCAGCATCTTGAACTTGAGCTTCCCTACTGAGCGATTTAATAGGCGCAGATCTAAAGTTGGACGCAATCCCCCATCCTTCTTTGGAACGATGAAATATCGGCTGTAATAACCCAACTCTCTGCTGGGAGGAAGAACTCGTTTTTTAGCCCCCTTCAGCAGAAGAGTTTTCACCTCCTGTTCCACAACCAGAGCCTGCTCGGGGTCCACCAATGTGGGAAGAACCCCTCTGAAGCGTGGCTGGCGTGATCTGAACTGAATCGCGTACCCGTGCTCGATAGTCTGCAGGACCCACTGAGATATATTTGGAAGGCTCTTCCAATCCGCCAAAAATTCTACTAAGGGTACCAGTCTCTCGAGACTGGCCTCTGGAATATTTTGAGTGGCAGACACAGTGCCCTGTAACGGCGCACCGGCAGGGAACAACTGGTCTAACTGCTCCACACCGCTCCTCGGAGCGAGCGACCGTCCCTCGGGAAAGCGCTCGCGGGGACAGTCTACGCCCCAGCACGCAGGCGGGGTTGGCAGAACGGGCCCCTGAGGGCACAGAGAGAGAATGGGCGCCGTGTACTGCGGCGAACACCTTTCTCCTTTGGTGGGGACCACCCTCAGTACCCTGACGTCTGTGGCGTCAGGGCTTCTTCTTCAACGAAGTCTTCCTGGCGACAATAACCGTCCTCAGATCGGCTATGCCCCTGGAAGACCTCGTCTGAGAGCGCCGCGCCTCGGCCCAGTCTTGCTGGGGAGGAGCACGAGACGCGACGCTCCTTTTCTGTTGCGCCCTGTGCGAGGAGCTACTCAACGGCCGAGGCTGCTCTTTGCCAGCAGCCCCAGGGACATGCACCCTGAGGGGGAGGAACTTCTGGAGCGCCGCCGCCTGCTTTTTTTCTTCCCGAAACCTCTCGATGACCGTATTTACAGAGTCACCGAAGAGGCCAGTGGTCGACAGCGGGGCGTCCAGAAGGAAGGATTTCTCTTTCTCCTTCATGTTAGATAGATTTAACCATAAGTGACTCTCCGTTGCCACCAGGGCTGCCATAGAACGGCCTACTGATCTGGCCGTCTACTTGGTGGCACGGAGAGAGAGATTGGCTGCCTGACGTAACTCTCTTAATACATCAGCACTCATTTCCTCCCCTTCACTAATGTCTTTCAATAAATCAGCTTGATAAGCTTGTAAAATAGACATCGTGTGTAAACAAGATGCTGCCTGTCCAGCCGCCGAGTAAGCTTTGCCCACCAGAGCCGAGGTGTTTCTTAGTGGTGTGGTGGGCAACGCCGGTGTCTTAAAGGACGATGCCATGTCCGGAGAAAGGTGGCTCGCCAAAACTTCCTCAGCCTTAGGCATCGCCCCGTAGCCATAAGTTTTAGCCTCAGAAATATTTTAATATATAGATGTCTGTTGTGAAAATATTCTGGACGAAACCGTTTTTTTCCATGATCTGGACACCTCGGTGTGGAGATCAGGAAAGAATGGCAGACACCGGCGTAGAGGTGCAGCGCGAGATGGCAAAAATCTCTCATCCAACTTACTCTTAGATCTAGACTCCTGCCTATCAGCTGGCCACTCAATGCTTAATTTTTCAACTGCACGAGTCAACACCTCTATTAGCTCCTCACTAGCAGGAGACTGAAGTGACGAGTCCCCAGTCTCTGCAGTATCCACACTTTCAACATCCAGTTCCTCAGAACTGGATAGCTGAAGTGATGGTGCCTCAGCCCGGGCGGAAGAAACCGCAGCGCGTGCTTCCAAACCCAGATCTGAGGCGCTGGATCTACCAGGTAAGGGCTGAGATAGGGCAGAGCCCGTCTCAATCCCCGCTGATAGATCCATCTGCGAACCCCACGATTGAAGCCTCCGCTGTGCCTCGGCAGCAGCGGGACCCGAACCGCGGGGAGCGCGCACCGAACCACTCTTCTCGAAGAGGGCTCGACGGGAGCGGAGCGTTTTCATAGACATACGCTCGCAATGCACACAATGCACACTGGGCATGCTGCACTCCCATACAAACAACACACAGATCGTGAGTGTCCCCACCCGTGATATAACGTGGGCAGGGATGAACACACTTTCTGAACTGCTGTAAGGAACTCAGCTTTTTGGAAATATTAATAATCAATAATATCTTGTTATTATTAATTATAAATATTTGGGTCAGTTAATTGGATTAACTTGATGTGGCTGAATTAATATTACAATCAATTAATCAGTTCTTCCAACGAACTCTTTTGATTATTAATTTATTCTAAGAAAAGGGTATCTTCCATGGCCACAGAAGAATAATTATTTCTTCGCCTGTACTTGTACTTTGAGCCAGTAGCAAAAACCGTGATCGTAAAGTGACTTGTATTGCAAGCAAAACAGAACCAAATACATATTATGTACAAGTTTTATTAACTAAATATAGATATTTATATGAATATAAATAAACTAAACAACATACACACATGAATACATAAATAGGTTAGTGATAGGATGAAATTGGAAACCGGAAGAGGGTCTATGAGAAGAACCATCAGAATTTCATTTTCACATTTCATTGAATTGAATACTTGCATTTGTAATGGGAACAATTCTTGAAGTTGTTGAAAATTGAAGTCGTTGATGGTTCCGGCAGTGTCAAGTGGAAGTTGGTTGAGCGTTCTCTTTCTCCAGGACCGCATGGCTGGTTTGGGCAAGGCCTGGGACTCTGTTGAGGCCACGCCGAGCACCCAGGAGAAGTGAGGAAGTCGGAAGGATGGGTGATTGGAGTCGTTGTTGGTTGGAGTCTTTGTTCCAAAACTCCTGAGATTGTCCTTGGTTCTTTGTGAGAGAGAGTCTTCTCTCTTTTCCATGAGGCCGGATCTGGTTGGAATCGAGGCCTGCTGGGCCCTGGGGCCCCCGTGGAGGGGGAGGGGGCTCCCCAGTCTCACCAGAACAGTGTTGCGGCTGGATGAAAAAACTAAGAGAGGGAGGTCACATGTGGACTGTCTCTAATAAGGCCTGGAGAAGATCCTCCCCTAAGGGTTGAACTCGACCAATCAGAAAGGGGACATGTCTGAGAGGGAAAGTGGCTCTTAGTTGATTTATGGATCTTTGTCCCTAGGAAGATTATACCTTCATTAATGCTAAAATAGCTATAACACATCCACACTGCATTCTAGAAGAAGGTGATGTACATCAAAGTGTGAGTCATTAAATGAGGATTAGTTAGGTAGGAGGCACTATACAGGTGAGGTTACATTGATCGTAGTTTGTTGTATACCAGGATACATACCATAATATATACCTAATAGTACACGAGACAGTAAACCATTTACACTGTTTCTTTCACAGTTTTATGCATGTTCATTTATAGATCAGTTAGTCTATGATTAATGCAGCAAAGTCTGTTTTAAAGAGGGTTTCTGTTTCATAGTCTCTCTCTTGAGTATGTGGCCACATTCCTCGGAGGTCGTAAAATCTCCTTGTCATGCCCTGTAACATGACACTGTTTCTGCCCTTGTGTTTGTTCATTTGGGCTGTGTGAGGAGTTTCATAAACCTTTGTATATAATGAATAATTAGTATGTGTCTGGAGGTCAGAAGGTGGTTGTTAGCCTCTCAGTCACGAGAGGTCTGAAGGATTGAAGTGTTGTTCTGTCCTTATGGTGGTGCCGACGCAAGCTTGCCTAAGCTGGGGTAGGCAAGGAGTCGGAAGCTTGTACCTTACAGGACTCCTCGGGTGAGTCCTGTGCAGGGAGCTATTTTGCGTGTGTCAGCGGCTCCAGTAACTCTGAGGCAGGTGCGTCCAGCTGTCCTTGCGGAGCCTCAGATTGACACTTGTGTGAAGGGTATGGAAGAGGATGCTGTCGTTGACAGCCGTGGTCTTCCTGTGGTGTTTGCAGGTTGAGGGTGCTGTCCTCCATGGCTTCTCCAAGGGGCTTGGCTGGTACCTGGGTTGTTGCCATGGTGACAGTTCTGTGCTGGTCCTGGGCATGCTCAGTCCAGCTGCATTGAATCTGGTTCGAACCTCAGTGTCTAGCTGGTCTGTAAGGCTTTGGGCACAGGTCCGCTCCTTGTGGGGCGCTGTGATCTATTATGTGAGGTTGTTTACCTTCTGTTTTATACCCATAAGGTGGGGTAAGGAGATGAGAATCTTGATCACCCCGGTGTGGCTGTAACTCTGGCTTGGGTCATGGGTCGTTTGTCCTCTTCTCTCATGGTGCAGTTCCGTTGGCTCCGGTGCCGTCGGATGTCAGCAGCCATGGGTGGAACAGTGTTCCTCGCGATGGCTTGTCAGTCTTTTCGTTCTCCTAACCGGTTAAGGTCAGGTTAAGCAGAGGATCTGCAACATTTTGGCACACCTGTGGTGAGAGACTAATGCATGACCCTAGAAAGTTCAGAGCCACGGTTTAATGGGTTCGCTAGATATGTAGCATAAAGCTAGGTATTTCATGTGTAGCTAGCTAGTGAAGTGTGTATTGTATCCTTATCATCTTAGCTTTGAATGTTAGGAGGCTAAGGCTTGTGTGGTTCCGAGAGTATTTCCTGGAAAGGGCATAGCCGAGATGAAATAAATGACTTAAGATGGTTCTTATGACTAAAATATTTCTCTGGACTTAACTGGTGGTTCACTACGGCTTGACGAAGTGAAGAATAGGAGGAAAAAGGACAGCTTTCCTATTCAAATTATGCTTATTATCAATCCTCAGGACTATAGTTATGCCCTAGTAATCGTTGAAGTTACTTGTGTTGCAGGGTCATAAAAATTAGTGCACTTGTTGAAAATAAACAAAATCACAAATAAAGGTGTCTCTGGTTCCTTTCTGGGCCCTATGGGAAATGGAATCACATTTGAACAAGAGAAGAAATGGAAATAAATCATATACATGACAGTATAGACAAGTGAATAGCTGACTGCTATTATTATCGAAGTAAAATAAAAATAAAAAGGACTTAAGTAAGTGATCAAAACAGCCGGAATGATCTGAAATTGAGAGTAATCAATAGCACTAGTGACTAACCTTTAGATTTGCCTGGACCAACACTCCATAGTGGGTCACAGCTGTTGCGTGTTTAAGACCACACCGTGTGTGTCCCTCCAAAGGTTTAGTCAACATGCTGATGAAAATTCTCATAACTATAAGAATTCTTCTCTAGCTACACAGCTTACATGTAATTAAACTTGGGTTTAATTGACAGGGCATCTGCAAATTTAGCCTACAGCGCTCAGCAAGGACTATGCCTAAACTAGTGAAGGTGAAATTCAGCTGAGAAGAATTGAAAGTAAGGAAAGAGAAAAATTAGAAACCCTAAATGGGGTTAAAGAAAGTATTTTAGAATACTTTGCGCTGTATACATAAAAGCTCTAATTAAGGCTTCAAGTAAATGATGCTAACCGCTAACTGTAGAAGTTATTATGTAGCTTAGCCTAAGCTGGATTGATGCTAGGTTAGCTTAGCTTAGCCTAAACTGGATGGACACTAGGTTAAGTTAGCTTATCCACCTAGGCTGGTTTGTTTACAAAATGACGTCACGAGTTAGCACTTCCTGTGACAAGCCGTTGTCATGGGAACCAGTGCATGTCAGAACAATTCAACAGTACCTGAAGAATGTCTACACATTTTACTGAGTTATGAATGTTTAAACGGTTTAAAAGGGGGCGCCTATACTTTAAGTCTTTCAAGAACTTGATGTTACATTCAGTAAAATGCTAATGTGTTTTGGCATTTGCTAATTTTACTCATGGAACTCTTCTCTTTACTTTACACAACTTATTCTATTTGTTTACAGAGTAAGGAAATAGATTTGCTGTAAGTCAAAGCTTGTCTAAGCCTATATAGTTACGTCCCTCTCATGCATAAAGGCTGACTTTTCAGCGAGTGAACAGTTTTGATCACTAGGTAGCTCTCTGCTTGTGGATGCAGCCAAAATTTAGGTGAATTTACATCAACCTAACAATAATTTGTAAGGTCTTTACTTTGTAGAAAGGGGAGCATCACCCAAGTCTACGTGTATATAACACTGTACTGAGATTCCTTCGTCAGAAACAGATTAAGCAATACTGCAATTTGGATTCCTTCAACCAAAGCAGACTAATAAATACCGGTACAGTTTGCATGCCGCTGAGATGAGATTCCTTTGTCAAACAGACTTACGCTTTAATGCTGAAATTACCGATACCAGTTAAGACCCCTTTTTTTTATTTTTTATTATTATTATTTTAAGTAGAGATGTCAATTCCAGCTATCGTTTTATCTGCATTTAGACAAGCCAGCAGCTAGTGATCAAAATGTGTATCGCATATCATGTCCCGTTTGGATCGGAATGATCAAATAAGCACTTTTTTAGGATAACAGTAGTTACGAAGGGGCTCTAGGTCATGCTAGTTTTCCTGTAACCCTTCATTGTCATGGAAACTAATGTGTAGCAGTGCCAATTCAACCAGCATGTAGCAAATGTTTGTTTCAAAAGAGTCGTGCAAAGTCTGTTGGCAGGTGAGGCTTACACGTCCATTCAAGATTTTCTTTATATCAGTAAAATTCTACTTTTACTAATGCAGAGTCTTGCTGCTCTTTGAGCACACATTTTCATCTACTTTAAAAGTTTTATGTCCTATGTTGACCAGGGACTTTTTAGCAGAGTCTTGCATTGTTTTCATGCTGTGTGCCTTCTGGCTTTGCAGTTCAGAATCAATGGGGTCTTAGGAACCTTTTCTGGGGAGGCCTTCTGTGTTAGAGGCCTTCTGCATCAGGTCACGCATCGTTGAGTGGGCATTGCGTGGGGGCAGGTGGAAATATGGTGACTAACTGGTTTTGGAGGAAAAGTTTCTTGAAGCTGGTGTCCTCCTCCGTCACAGGTTCGTTGTAAGTTCCACAGAAAACTCGTTCGGAGTCGGTGGTGGTAGCACAGGCCCTTCTAGGTCTGTCCTGCTTGGTGTTTGGGCAGGGCCCAGCTGGGCTAGATGTGTCTAGATCAGATGGAGTCTGTCTCGGTGTGCCACACCGGCTGCAGGTGCAGACTGCAGGTGAAAATCAATGTCTCGTGGATTGGCAGGGATGTCTCTGATCTTTCACTTGAGATTGTTGAGTGTCACTTCATGTGCCATTTCAGGGATTGTCTGAGTTACCTTTTCCTCCTGCAGCTGCAGGGGCTCTCAGGACACTGTCTGGTGAAGTGTTAAGCCGAGGGCTTTGGCTCCTCCCCCCCTTTGTGCAGGGCTGGGGAAGCTTACGCTGCTAATGTGAAGGTCAGCAGGGTCCATCTTTCTTGTGTGGTCCATTTGCAGTGGGTTGGACTGTTGCAGCTCTCTTTGGACCACATGGAGTGCGTCAATAATGTTACAGCATCGCTAAGTCAGTGTTCGGACTTCCGCTGCACATTGATGGCTTTAGCTCTCTTTGAGTTCAACCATTTCTTTAAGTTCTTTGAGTGAAACAGTTCTTTACCCGTCGGTTTGCAGGTGCTCAGAGCTGTCGTCCGCCTTTAAACTGATGATCTCTTTCAGTTGCTCTGCTCTGTCAGGGTCCTTGCATCTGTCCTGTGCCTTCTCCCGTTGAGCAGGGTTCGTTCTCTGTGGAGTCCTGTGGCTGGCAGCGTTAGTTCATTTACCTCCTGTTTGAGGCCTGCGGGAGCATGGCCAAGGAGAAGATAATGCTGGTCAGCTCTTGGTGGCTCAGGCTGGGTGTCAGACGTCTGCTTTCATTGTTGCCTCACTGTTCCTTCCTCTGCCGTGGCAGGTCGTTGCCTGCTTCAGGCTGAAGGATGTCCATGACACTGCTCTGCCGGGTCTTCAGGTGGTCCTGGTGGCAGGGCTGGGTGTCTGAGGCCTACTGGAACACTTGTGGGAACACGAGAGAGAAATGGCAAAGGCAAATGCAAGTTTCTACAGAGGTGGTGAGCTATCTGTTTGGGAGAATGGCTATGTGGAGCAGCTAAAATTTAGTGTTGGTGAGCACACACAAAAAAAAAAAAAAAAGTTTTGAGTATCTTAGTTGACGTGCTTTAAGCAGCATCGACTGATGACTGGGCTCTTACATGTCATAACCTATTACTCAAAAATGCTGATGGTTCTTCTCACATGTTGTGCTACGAGAGTAACAGATAGAGCAAAACCAAAATAAAACAATGGGATGAAACCAGAAAAGAAGAGGAAGAAAGGAGTGTTTTACCTATTTAGGTTTAGCTAGGAGACATAGGTAAACAGGAGTCACTTATGGGTTATGCTGCTGTTAGACTAAGCTACCAGGGACACATCAGACATCTCAAGGTCCAAAAGAAGAAGAAGAAACAATGGGAAGTGTTTCCAGTTCTGTCTGGGGCCTACTGTGCGTCTGTGTTTAGCCGTACTTCATGTACTTAGCTTGGTGCTAAGGAGTGAGGATGGGTAAAACACAGACAGGAAGTAGGATATTAATGACCTGTGTAACTCGCTATGGAAACAACAGTCGCTAGATATTGTAATCCTATAGAGAGAGAGAAGATGAGGATAGTGACTAGTGATCTAAAATAAGGTAAAGGTAAAGTTAGAACGTCCTTATAGCGCTAAGAAAACTAAAAGGAAAGGGAAGCGTATCAAGTAATTTAATTAAATTTCAAATTTAGTTAAGCCCTTCTTTTTTTCTTTAGCTGAATATAAGAATTCAGGCTGAAACAAACGTAAATAACTAAATTGAAAAAAATTTTTAAAAAAATAAAAAAATGTATGTAAACATTGTGTGTTCTCATAGCTCTGGTAACTAGAGGGGAACTTGACTAAGCAAATTGATTTAATTAAATTCCCAATTTAATTAAATTCAACTAAACGGAATAGGACTATTCAGGCTCAACAGGTGTAAATACACAAAATAAAATAGGGGTAGATTTAAGTAAAAATAAAAGAAACACAAATAAAAACCCAAAGTATCTGGGTTTCAATCTGAAAGTGAAACCAAGAGGAAGGGGTCGAGAGAGAGAAAGAGAGAGAGAAGAGGGTGGTTTATCCCTCTTATGAGACGTGCTTCGTGAAGCTCTGACACCAGGGTGAATCATTCGTCTCAAATCATTCGGAGTGTATCACTGCTAAGGTCACGTGATTTTATTAAACTGGGCTTCGTTACGCGTCATAGCTGTTTCGAAATTGTTTTAAATTTCAACGGTTCGTGAACCATTGTGTATCTGGTCTCTATGTGATCTCGTATCACTTTATAGATTCGTACACATTTAATGACGCATTTGATAAAGGGTCTGATTGACTTTCAAGTCAAGCTTTCATTAAACGAGCCCTACGGTTTACTAAGATATTATGCCTTGAAAGACACCTCATATTAAACGATATTAGGTAGCTCGCGGATTGCCATTACCTGATTACACCATTTGATAAAACCTTTGCGATTGGTTTGTAAAAGGTGTTCCGTTGATTTGAGTTTCCGCTACACTTCCACTGTTTTGACCAGCAGGGGTCGCCAGCGAGGGCGCTTCAAACAAAGAGTCATTTGTGACTCAGTTGACTCCTTTGATTCAAAGCCTCGAAGAGCTTTGACTCTCATTACTCGTGTTCAAATCACTCAGTTCAAATCACGCAAAATCTATAGTCTTTGGTTTAAGGTTACACTTTACGCTCTAACGTGTCTAAGTTTTTAGGCGGTGCTAGAACTATCACTCGAGGTAGAGGGTTTTACTTGTAAGTCATGCGTGTAAGTTAGGATTGAGGGAGCTATTGGCTACAACCGTCGCTTGTTTACACGAGGGTCTGTGAGATTGGTGCTGTTGTCAGAAAAACTAGATAGGAACGCCTGCTCGCGTTCCGGACGCAATGCCAACCAACAAGACAGATCGTTCGGAGCAGCGATCGAGCTGTGCTGACAGTTTGCACTGAGTCTCTCGCTTAGACACGACGTTGCGTGTGAGTGACTCTTTTTTAACAAATCAAAACAGCACCATTCTTTCACAGACAATGGCAAATTACTAGTTAGCTAAGCTAGAATTTATACCACTAATTCGACGCGATTGTTTCATATGAGCGCTTCAGCGGTTTAATATGAATACAATGACGTAACGCATAATAAGGCCTTAATCGGTGATTGAGGAACATCGCTCAGATCACATTCAAAAATGCTGAAAATGGAGATTTCTTCGTCCATATCAGGTTAATTTGTTCTGGTACCATTTATGCGTGCGGCTAATCTGAGATTTCTTCGTCAGAGAAGGCTTATGCTCGATTTATATCTGAAATTAGGCTTTCTTCGCTAATATCAGGAGTTTCTTATCGTACGATTTAAATATGCATTATAGCATTTGTGAACTTTCTGCCATTCGTAGGAAGGCATATTCAAGCTATAGTTTTGCTGATTTTCCCAGAAACTTGTACGTGCATGTATGAGATGTTAATAAAACTTATGGGACAACAAATGATTGATTACTGTCTGCTTGCATACAATGTTTAATACGATGCCTTAAAATTCTCCACCATATATGTAAGGAACTCAGCTTTTTCGAAATATTAATAATCAATAATATCTTGTTATTATTAATTATAAATATTTGGGTCAGTTAATTGGATTAACTTGATGTGGCTGAATTAATATTACAATCAATTAATCAGTTCTTCCAACGAACTCTTTTGATTATTAATTTATTCTAAGAAAAGGGTATCTTCCATGGCCACAGAAGAATAATTATTTCTTCGCCTGTACAGTACTTTGAGCCAGTAGCAAAAACCGTGGTCGTAAAGTGACTTGTATTGCAAGCAAAACAGAACCAAATACATATTATGTACAAGTTTTATTAACTAAATATAGATATTAATATGTATATAAATAAACTATACAACATACACACATGAATACATAAATAGGTTAGTGATAGGATGAAATTGGAAACCGGAAGAGGGTCTATGAGAAGAACCATCAGAATTTCATTTTCACATTTCATTGAATTGAATACTTGCATTTGTAATGGGAACAATTCTTGAAGTTGTTGAAAATTGAAGTCGTTGATGGTTCCGGCAGTGTCAAGTGGAAGTGTCAACTGGGACTCTGTTGAGGCCACGCTGAGCACCCAGGAGAAGTGAGGAAGTCGGAAGGATGGGTGATTGGAGTCGTTGTTGGTTGGAGTCTTTGTTGGTTGGAGTCTTTGTTCCAAAACTCCTGAGATTGTCCTTGGTTCTTTGTGAGAGAGAGTCTTCTCTCTTTTCCATGAGGCCGGATCTGGTTGGAATCGAGGCCTGCTGGGCCCTGGGGCCCCCGTGGAGGGGGAGGGGGCTCCCCAGTCTCACCAGAACAGTGTTGCGGCTGGATGAAAAAACTAAGAGAGGGAGGTCACATGTGGACTGTCTCTAATAAGGCCTGGAGAAGATCCTCCCCTAAGGGTTGAACTCGACCAATCAGAAAGGGGACATGTCTGAGAGGGAAAGTGGCTCTTAGTTGATTTATGGATCTTTGTCGCTAGGAAGATTATACCTTCATTAATGCTAAAATAGCTATAACACATCCACACTGCATTCTAGAAGAAGGTGATGTACATCAAAGTGTGAGTCATTAAATGAGGATTAGTTAGGTAGGAGGCACTATACAGGTGAGGTTACATTGATCGTAGTTTGTTGTATACCAGGATACATACCATAATATATACCTAATAGTACACGAGACAGTAAACCATTTACACTGTTTCTTTCACAGTTTTATGCATGTTCATTTATAGATCAGTTAGTCTATGATTAATGCAGCAAAGTCTGTTTTAAAGAGGGTTTCTGTTTCATAGTCTCTCTCTTGAGTATGTGGCCACATTCCTCGGAGGTCGTAAAATCTCCTTATCATGCCCTGTAACATGACACTGTTTCTGCCCTTGTGTTTGTTCATTTGGGCTGTGTGAGGAGTTTCATAAACCTTTGTATATAATGAATAATTAGTATGTGTCTGATTGGTCTATACCCTACACTGCTGTTCGCTCGCCATATTATATATATATATATATATATATACACATATATATATATATGTGTGTATATCGTCTCTTTATAGTTTTTTATATATGAAAAACTCCTGCCTAGCAAATTCTAAGGACAGACAAAAACACTTGAGACACAGACTGATATATTTCACACACAGAGCGCTTGCTGAAGACTCAGAAGCTGACGCGCTTGTGTTTTGGGGTGCTTATATAGTTTCCTGGTCGATGACGTCACCCGCCTATGACGTTCCGTCTCGCCATTGGACTGATTTCGTACGTGCTTCATGATGCACTCACGCAGGGGCGTTCCCAAAGCGTTGTCACGCAGCTCGAGTTCCCTGATAGGGAACGGGATTTAAACAAAAAGACTAACTGTCTCGAGCTGTATAACAATGATTAGTTTTCTGTAGTTGAATGTATCCAAACAGTTACTCACCTGTCTAATAAAACATAATATATTAAAGCGTATTTGGTGTTTCCATGGTTTCTACGGAATAAAAATCAAACTCTCGGAAATCGAGGGTAACGTGGGTATGATGTCATTGACAGGTGACGCACGGTCCGTGTCCTGGTTAAAACTGCTTATTTCTCTGGATTTAAACATTCTTAGAAACATTTGGGATAATGTAAGTACAAAAATCAACAAAATATATATAACACTGTTCTAGTGGTTTTTGGATATTTTAATCCAAAAATCTTTCATATTGTGCCTTAACTAATCACTGCTAATCCATCACTGATAGACCACCATCACTAACAAACCCGTATTTACTAAACCATCATCACAAACCCAGCAGCTCTAACTCAAACTCATCATCACAAAACCATCATTACAAGTGCATCATTCATTGGACAATAAAAGAGAAAACATAAAGTTAAAGTTTGAAAGGTTTTTTTTCCAAAATGTCTGTAGATATTGCGATAGCATTGTAATTCTGAATTATTTTGGTCACAATAATTGTGTAGTGAAAATCTGATACCACAAACCCATCATTATTATCCTGTCACTATCATCATCAGCCTCAAGTCAGAGCATGTGATGATGTTCAGGACAGCACTTTCTGTATTCGAGTTGTAATAAAGATAGATAAAGCTGGACTCACATTTTGTGGACTTTCTGCCTGCAGATCAGCAGGACGATTAACCCCACCATGGTGGCGACGAGGAAGAGTCCGGCGCTGACGCCTTCAATGACCCCACTCAGCGGCTCTGAACACACAGATATGAAGAGTTAACACACACGTCCCACCGAGCGCCCTCAGCACGGCCGAGCTGTGTGTAATACCTGCGTCTGTCACCAAGGGCTTGGACAGGTACGTATCCGTGTAGAGCGGAGACAGAAACTCCTTGTGATCCTCATCGAAAAGTTTGGTAAACGCTCGAACACTGAGTCTGAAGATCACGAGACAAACAGTTGAAGAGATGAACAATAACTCAAATATTAGTGTAAGCATTCAACCTTCACATGTGTGACCGGCCTAGAATCGTGTGTGTGAGAGGACGGTTTAACCCTGACCAGCACCAGCACAGGCTCCTGACTGACCCTCACCTGTATGAAGTCTTGGGTTTCAGCGGCCCATCGCAGAACACCAGCTGGTCCTGAGCTGATCTGATCTGATCACACCGTCCTCCCAGACTCTCCATGCCAGACCCCAGATGGACCTGGATCTCCTGAGCCGAGCTCTGGCTCTCGTCGCAGTGGCTGCGGATGAAGCTGGTCTGATACGCTTTCACAGAGCTGTTGGATCTGTAGTCCAGGTACGAGGGAAGAGGATGATGCTGGTTCGGCTGCTGGGTTTCACTGTCTGGATGCAAACAAAGACAGGGATCATTGCATTACTGTGCTTGTGTAAGGAGATTGGCTTAGCTATCAAGATAAGGAAAAATGTCTCCCAACCATCAGATTCGGTGACGATGATGGTGAAGAATTTCACAGCGCCGTTGATATCACTGAACCAGCTGCAGTTGAACTGGAAGAATATGGTGGACTTGGAGATCTGTACTGTGTTCTCCTCAACTCGAGTCGAGGGCAGAGGTGGACCTGAGAACACATGAAGCCTCAGTGAACGCTGCCGCCAGAGAGGGATCGTTTATATCCAATGAAAAGCCCAAACTCACGGTCAATCATCGTCACCACATTTTCCACCACCGCCTCACTGGTCATGCTGTCAGAGATGACCTTGACGGAGACCATGTAGTGTTTGTGCGGCTCCAGATCTTTGATCAGATAGACGGTGTTGTCTCTGAGCGTGCGCCGGGAGTACACCATCTTCTGCGAGTCCTTCCTGGAGCACTCGATGGTGTAGGAGTCGAAGTCTGCGTCCGGAGGAGTCCAGGAGCAGGCGATGGCGGTGGAGTTCTGCGGGCGGCAGTGCAGAGCCTGGACACGCACGGGTCCTGAGGACAGCACACACACACACACACACACACACACACTGCTGATACAGCCTGAGGACAGCACACACACACACACACACACTGCTGATACAGCCTGAGGACAGCACACACACACTGTAGATACAGCCTGAGGTCAGCACACACACACACACACACTGCTGATACAGCCTGAGGACAGCACACACACACACACACACACTGCTGATACAGCCTGAGGACAGCACACACACACTGTAGATACAGCCTGAGGTCAGCACACACACACACACACTGCTGATACAGCCTGAACACACACACACACACACACACACACACACACACACACACACACTGCTGATACAGCCTGAACACACACACACACACACACACTGCTGATACAGGTACACAGGTGACTGCTTTGTTGTACTGGTGTACTGTACGGTTTGTGAGTCCATTTAAAAAAGTTACACATGGGTCCATAGAGGACAAACCTGAAGCTTGGGAGCGCAGAATTAAGTTTGGTCTTATTTTAAAGAAGACCCATGGCAGATTATTGTTGAAGTAAAAAAAGTTTAAAAAGTGAAACCAAAAAAAAGTTATAGAGGTTTAAGTTCATGAAAATGATTTATGAACATTAATTTATATCAAATATATATTTTATAAAACATTTTGAACTCTAAAACTGCTAGAAAATGAAAGTCATAAATTTAAACAAGTTGTGTTCCAAATTTGAGGTTGATCTCTCAAGAAATGATCTTTCAGTGAGAGTGTGTTCGGCGCAGGACCAGATTACGCCCATTAGACCAGCAAAACACACTGATATACGGATTCACTGATTAAAGTTGAGTTTTCTCTCGCAAATATTACAGGCACACACACACAAACACAATTTTTTTTATACAAACCACACTCTGACATCTATACTAACACACTCACACAATTATAGCTGCATAACTTATCCATTTGTCTCTATAATATGCAGAAGCAGAAAACAGGAATAAAGCAAGTATTTGATTTATAGGCCAAACCTGAGAAAACTGCACCATCCGGGAAAAATAGTAAAAAAATATATATTTTGAATGAAATCCTGTTATCAAAGATTGCATAATTGTATAGTTAAATGGCCCTGGGATTAAAATGTGCAGTTTTAATGGGTTTCAATGGGGACATTTTTGTCCAATAGGTCCTGAGTGGAACTATTTTGTATTACTAGTGGAAGGAAATAGGGGTGAAATAGTAAAATTCCAATAAAAATACACTCCTGTGCCAAAATGTATGCAGTTTGCAAAATGATAAAAAATATATATATAATGAAAAAGACAAAAATGTCCATAAGGACGCACAAGGGTTAAGCATTATATACTTGTCTAGTGCCGGTCTATACAACTCTATAAGAAGAAATTCCTAGTGCAACTTCCCTATCATGTGACTTTATAAAGCCTGTTGGGACATGCTGTCTCCGCAGAGACGTCTGATAACCTGGCTCTTATAAAGCGGTCACTGACTTGTCCTGATGCTGCTGTAGACGGGCCGGCTGTAGCTGGGGCTGTGGGATCCCGCGCCGCTGACCGTGCGCAGGCTGATGTTGTAGCGGCGGCCGGGGAACATGCCCTTCAGGAGCCGGCTGCCGGATGTGGCCGTGTGGTAGGGGTTGAACACGGACAGAGGGTCCCTGGGGGTCCACTGAAGGTCAAAGTCATCATAATCAGTGTTTTCGGGACCGCTCCAGGTCATCTCCAGTGAGGTGTTCGTGATTTCTCCAAAGGAGAACGAGACCGGAGGCCTAGGGTCTACAAGATATCAAAGCCACCAAGGGATTCAGTGCTACAGTTAAAAAGTATAGATTCTGCAGTTCTGATGAAGGACACTGTCCCGCTGACCCGCTCTTACCCGTCCTGCCGTCAGTAGCTGCCGTGTTAGAGAGATCTCCACTGTGTGTCAGGACCATGGCCCGGTAGAGTCGCCCAGACACCAGGCCCTGAAACTCATGAGTCCTGCTCTCGGGGCCCAGACTGTGCTGTGTGTGTCGGGTCCCATCGGGGTTGTAGATCAGGAGTGTGTAGCGGCTCACTTCACCCCCGGCCTGTTTCCAGCTCAGCCACAGACTCTCAGAGCTCCTCCTGCTGTCCGCACGCAGGAACGTCACAGCCGCGGGGACTGCAGAACACCGGTGACCAACATGAGGATTACAGCAATCACATGAATCACAGCTTTTGGCTTTCATGGTCAAATGGGAACAAAATAGTAATTGTGATGAAAATATGATCGCATTTTCGGTTAAACTGCCACGACATTGAACTACTAGGGCTGTAAAAATGACTGAAAAGCTAAATTTGAATTTCTTTTTTAAATATTAGCAAAATTCGAATTATTTTCGAATTCTTAAGGAAATGCTTAATGTTAGAGGATAAGAGTACTGTATTGTCCACAAGAGGGCGCAGGCGAGCGCAATAAGCAAATATAAACCAAATCGAGAATCGCATCTTTTATTGAAATTAAATTACATTCACTTTTTAAAGTGCATTAATTTTTGAAACAATTGTTCTTAAAATATAATTTCCTTAATGTGTATACAAATACAATTAGGCAACAATAGTGCGTAAAACTGTTCGTGCATCAGTAACCTGAGAAAACACACTTCAACACACAGCATAATGAACTACTTGAACACACAACAGCAAACTACCATTCAGAAACACTCACTTCTACTCACTACATCTACATATACACTCTCACACACTCACTCACACACACACTCACTTCTGCTCACTACATCTACATATACACTCTCACACACTCACTCACACACACACTCACTTCTACTCACTACATCTACATATACACTCACACACTCACTCACACTCACTTCTACTCACTACATCTACATATACACTCTCACACACTCACTCACACACACACACTCACTTCTACTCACTACATATACATATACACTCACTCTCTCTCTCTCTCACACACATACACACACACACACACACACACACACACACTCACTTCTACTCACTACATCTACATATACACTCTCACACACTCACTCACACACACACTCACTTCTGCTCACTACATCTACATATACACTCTCACACACTCACTCACACACACACTCACTTCTACTCACTACATCTACATATACACTCACACACTCACTCACACTCACTTCTACTCACTACATCTACATATACACTCTCACACACACACTCACTTCTACTCACTACATCTACATATACACTCTCACACACTCACTCACACACACACTCACTTCTGCTCACTACATCTACATATACACTCTCACACACTCACTCACACACACACACACTCACTTCTACTCACTACATCTACATATACACTCTCACACACACACTCACTTCTACTCACTACATATACATATACACTCACTCTCTCTCTCTCTCACACACATACACACACACACACACACACTCACTTCTACTCACTACATCTACATATACACTCACTCTCTCTCACACACACACACACACACACTCACACACTCACTTCTACTCACCTATACACTAACTCACACTCTCACACACTCACACATACACACACACTTCTACTCACTACATCTACATATACACTCTCACACACTCACTCACACACTCACTACTACTCACTACATCTACATATACACTCTCACACACTCACACACACACTCACTTCTACTCACTACATCTACATATACACACACTCACACACACACACACACACACACACACACACACACACACACACACACACACACACACACACACACACACACACACACTCACTCACTTCTACTCACTACATCTACATATACACTCACACACACACACACACACACGTCTGACCGATGTGCCGGTTTGGTCAAGTGTGTCGCTGCATGATTTTTGCCTCCAACTGAGAGTGTTTCGTCAGCAGGAAGAGCCTTTTACCACCACTTTTCACATTAGCAACGCAGCCGCACCACGCTTTACTGGATAAGCTAACAGAAACACACCGCGCCAGTTACGCATCATCATCATGTCTCGCGCGCCTCGACACACCAAAAATTCACATGCATGGTTTTTGCATTCAAATGTGCAGGGTTTTTTTTAATTCAACGAATATTCGAAATTCTAATTTTTATTTGAGAGCCCGAATAACTACACAAAAAACTGTCAAATGTGTGTGTGTTGTTCACCTGTGCGGGCCCAGATGGATGTGTCGTTGGTCTGGTCTCCACTGCGGGTCAGAACCACCACCTTGTACAGCGCCCCAGGTCGAAGGTCATGGAAAGAGCAGTCCTGCACGCTCACCAGTCCTGCTTTCTGACCACGCAAGCTTTCATCTCCATTATACAGAAAAACATCGAATCCATCAAACTCCCCGTCCGGCGGAGCCCAGCGGAACGACAGGCTCGTGGTCGTGTTGCTCAAGACCGACAGGTTATTAACAGATGCTGGACCTGCAACAGACACACTCTCAGTCACGGTATCAGACCAGGAGTACTATCACTGTAAAACACGGTATCAGGCCAGCTCATCTGCTGTATTATCACTGTAAAACACGGTATCAGACCAGCTCATCTGCTGTATTATCACTGTAAAACACTGTATCAGACCAGCTCATCTGCTGTATTATCACTGTGAAACACTGTATCAGACCAGCTCATCTGCTGTATTATCACTGTAAAACACGGCATCAGACCAGCTCATCTGCGGTATTATCACTGTAAAACACTGTATCAGACCAGCTCATCTGCTGTATTATCACTGTGAAACACTGTATCAGACCAGCTCATCTGCTGTATTATCACTGTAAAACACGGCATCAGACCAGCTCATCTGCGGTATTATCACTGTAAAACACGGTATCAGACCAGCTCATCTGCTGTATTATCACTGTAAAACACGGTATCAGACCAGCTCATCTGCTGTATTATCACTGTGAAACACTGTATCAGACCAGCTCATCTGCTGTATTATCACTGTGAAACACTGTATCAGACCAGCTCATCTGCTGTATTATCACTGTAAAACACGGTATCAGATCAGCTCATCTGCTGTATTATCACTGTGAAACACTGTATCAGACCAGCTCATCTGCTGTATTATCACTGTAAAACACGGTATCAGCCCAGCTCATCTGCTGTATTATCACTGTGAAACACTGTATCAGACCAGCTCATCTGCTGTATTATCACTGTAAAACACGGTATCAGATCAGCTCATCTGCTGTATTATCACTGTAAAACACAGTATCAGATCAGCTCATCTGCTGTATTATCACTGTGAAACACTGTATCAGATCAGCTCATCTGCTGTATTATCACTGTAAAACACGGTATCAGACCAGCTCATCTGCTGTATTATCACTGTAAAACACGGTATCAGATCAGCTCATCTGCTGTATTATCACTGTGAAACACTGTATCAGACCAGCTCATCTGCTGTATTATCACTGTAAAACACTGTATCAGGCCAGCTCATCTGCTGTATTATCACTGTAAAACACGGTATCAGACCAGCTCATCTGCTGTATTATCACTGTAAAACACTGTATCAGGCCAGCTCATCTGCTGTATTATCACTGTAAAACACGGTATCAGACCAGCTCATCTGCTGTATTATCACTGTAAAACACAGTATCAGATCAGCTCATCTGCTGTATTATCACTGTGAAACACTGTATCAGACCAGCTCATCTGCTGTATTATCACTGTAAAACACTGTATCAGATCAGCTCATCTGCTGTATTATCACTGTAAAACACGGTATCAGACCAGCTCATCTGCTGTATTATCACTGTAAAACACTGTATCAGACCAGCTCATCTGCTGTATTATCACTGTAAAACACAGTATCAGACCAGCTCATCTGCGGTATTATCACTGTAAAACACGGTATCAGATCAGCTCATCTGCTGTATTATCACTGTAAAACACGGTATCAGATCAGCTCATCTGCTGTATTATCACTGTAAAACCTGGTATCAGACCAGCTCATCTGCTGTATTATCACTGTAAAACACAGTATCAGATCAGCTCATCTGCTGTATTATCACTGTAATACACGATATCAGACCAGCTCATCTGCTGTATTATCACTGTAAAACACTGTATCAGACCAGCTCATCTGCTGTATTATCACTGTAAAACACGGTATCAGATCAGCTCATCTGCTGTATTATCACTGTAAAACACAGTATCAGATCAGCTCATCTGCTGTATTATCACTGTAAAACACGGTATCAGACCAGCTCATCTGCTGTATTATCACTGTAAAACACTGTATCAGACCAGCTCATCTGCTGTATTATCACTGTAAAACACTGTATCAGACCAGCTCATCTGCTGTATTATCACTGTAAAACACGGTATCAGACCAGCTCATCTGCTGTATTATCACTGTAAAACACTGTATCAGACCAGCTCATCTGCTGTATTATCACTGTAAAACACTGTATCAGGCCAGCTCATCTGCTGTATTATCACTGTAAAACACTGTATCAGATCAGCTCATCTGCTGTATTATCACTGTAAAACACGGTATCAGACCAGCTCATCTGCTGTATTATCACTGTAAAACACTGTATCAGACCAGCTCATCTGCTGTATTATCACTGTAAAACACGGTATCAGACCAGCTCATCTGCTGTATTATCACTGTAAAACACGGTATCAGACCAGCTCATCTGCTGTATTATCACTGTAAAACACGGTATCAGATCAGCTCATCTGCTGTATTATCACTGTAAAACACAGTATCAGATCAGCTCATCTGCTGTATTATCACTGTAAAACACGGTATCAGACCAGCTCATCTGCTGTATTATCACTGTGAAACACTGTATCAGACCAGCTAATCTGCTGTATTATCACTGTAAAACACGGTATCAGATCAGCTCATCTGCTGTATTATCACTGTAAAACACGGTATCAGATCAGCTCATCTGCTGTATTATCACTGTAAAACACTGTATCAGACCAGCTCATCTGCTGTATTATCACTGTAATACACAGTATCAGACCAGCTCATCTGCTGTATTATCACTGTAAAACACAGTATCAGATCAGCTCATCTGCTGTATTATCACTGTAAAACACGGTATCAGACCAGCTCATCTGCTGTATTATCACTGTAAAACACGATATCAGATCAGCTCATCTGCTGTATTATCACTGTAAAACACAGTATCAGATCAGCTCATCTGCTGTATTATCACTGTAAAACACGGTATCAGACCAGCTCATCTGCTGTATTATCACTGTAAAACACTGTATCAGACCAGCTCATCTGCTGTATTATCACTGTAAAACACGGTATCAGGCCAGCTCATCTGCTGTATTATCACTGTAAAATACGGTATCAGGCCAGCTCATCTGCTGTATTATCACTGTAAAACACGGTATCAGACCAGCTCATCTGCGGTATTATCACTGTAAAACACGGTATCAGATCAGCTCATCTGCTGTATTATCACTGTAAAACACGGTATCAGACCAGCTCATCTGCTGTATTATCACTGTAAAACACTGTATCAGACCAGCTCATCTGCTGTATTATCACTGTAAAACACTGTATCAGGCCAGCTCATCTGCTGTATTATCACTGTAAAACACTGTATCAGGCCAGCTCATCTGCTGTATTATCTCTGTAAAACACTGTATCAGACCAGCTCATCTGCGGTATTATCTCTGTAAAACACTGTATCAGACCAGCTCATCTGCGGTATTATCACTGTAAAACACGGTATCAGACCAGCTCATCTGCTGTATTATCACTGTAAAACACGGTATCAGACCAGCTCATCTGCTGTATTATCACTGTAAAACACGGTATCAGATCAGCTCATCTGCTGTATTATCACTGTAAAACCTGGTATCAGACCAGCTCATCTGCTGTATTATCACTGTAAAACACAGTATCAGATCAGCTCATCTGCTGTATTATCACTGTAATACACGATATCAGACCAGCTCATCTGCTGTATTATCACTGTAAAACACTGTATCAGACCAGCTCATCTGCTGTATTATCACTGTAAAACACGGTATCAGATCAGCTCATCTGCTGTATTATCACTGTAAAACACAGTATCAGATCAGCTCATCTGCTGTATTATCACTGTAAAACACGGTATCAGACCAGCTCATCTGCTGTATTATCACTGTAAAACACTGTATCAGACCAGCTCATCTGCTGTATTATCACTGTAAAACACTGTATCAGACCAGCTCATCTGCTGTATTATCACTGTAAAACACGGTATCAGACCAGCTCATCTGCTGTATTATCACTGTAAAACACTGTATCAGACCAGCTCATCTGCTGTATTATCACTGTAAAACACTGTATCAGGCCAGCTCATCTGCTGTATTATCACTGTAAAACACTGTATCAGATCAGCTCATCTGCTGTATTATCACTGTAAAACACGGTATCAGACCAGCTCATCTGCTGTATTATCACTGTAAAACACTGTATCAGACCAGCTCATCTGCTGTATTATCACTGTAAAACACGGTATCAGACCAGCTCATCTGCTGTATTATCACTGTAAAACACGGTATCAGACCAGCTCATCTGCTGTATTATCACTGTAAAACACGGTATCAGATCAGCTCATCTGCTGTATTATCACTGTAAAACACAGTATCAGATCAGCTCATCTGCTGTATTATCACTGTAAAACACGGTATCAGACCAGCTCATCTGCTGTATTATCACTGTGAAACACTGTATCAGACCAGCTAATCTGCTGTATTATCACTGTAAAACACGGTATCAGATCAGCTCATCTGCTGTATTATCACTGTAAAACACGGTATCAGATCAGCTCATCTGCTGTATTATCACTGTAAAACACTGTATCAGACCAGCTCATCTGCTGTATTATCACTGTAATACACAGTATCAGACCAGCTCATCTGCTGTATTATCACTGTAAAACACAGTATCAGATCAGCTCATCTGCTGTATTATCACTGTAAAACACGGTATCAGACCAGCTCATCTGCTGTATTATCACTGTAAAACACGATATCAGATCAGCTCATCTGCTGTATTATCACTGTAAAACACAGTATCAGATCAGCTCATCTGCTGTATTATCACTGTAAAACACGGTATCAGACCAGCTCATCTGCTGTATTATCACTGTGAAACACTGTATCAGACCAGCTCATCTGCTGTATTATCACTGTAATACACAGTATCAGACCAGCTCATCTGCTGTATTATCACTGTAAAACACAGTATCAGATCAGCTCATCTGCTGTATTATCACTGTAAAACACAGTATCAGATCAGCTCATCTGCTGTATTATCACTGTAAAACACTGTATCAGACCAGCTAATCTGCTGTATTATCACTGTAAAACACGGTATCAGATCAGCTCATCTGCTGTATTATCACTGTAAAACACGGTATCAGACCAGCTCATCTGCTGTATTATCACTGTAAAACACGGTATCAGACCAGCTCATCTGCTGTATTATCACTGTAAAACACGGTATCAGATCAGCTCATTTGCTGTATTATCACTGTGAAACACGGTATTAGATCAGCTCATCTGCTGTATTATCACTGTAAAACACGGTATCAGACCAGCTCATCTACTGTATTATCACTGTGAAACACTGTATCAGACCAGCTCATCTGCTGTATTATCACTGTAAAACACTGTATCAGACCAGCTCATCTGCTGTATTATCACTGTAAAACACTGTATCAGACCAGCTCACCTGCTGTATTATCACTGTAAAACACGGTATCAGACCAGCTCATCTGCTGTATTATCACTGTAAAACACGGTATCAAACCAGCTCATCTGCGGTATTATCACTGTAAAACACGGTATCAGACCAGCTCATCAGCTGTATTTTCACTGTAAAACACTGTATCAGACCAGCTCATCTGCTGTATTATCACTGTAAAACACTGTATCAGACCAGCTCATCTGCTGTATTATCACTGTAAAACACTGTATCAGACCAGCTCATCTGCTGTATTATCACTGTAAAACACGGTATCAGACCAGCTCATCTGCTGTATTATCACTGTAAAACACAGTATCAGGCCAGCTCATCTGCTGTATTATCACTGTAAAACACGGTATCAGATCAGCTCATCTGCTGTATTATCACTGTAAAACACGGTATCAGACCAGCTCATCTGCTGTATTATCACTGTAAAACACTGTATCAGACCAGCTCATCTGCTGTATTATCACTGTAAAACACGGTATCAGATCAGCTCATCTGCTGTATTATCACTGTAAAACACTGTATCAGACCAGCTCATCTGCGGTATTATCACTGTAAAACACGGTATCAGACCAGCTCATCTGCTGTATTATCACTGTAAAACACGGTATCAGACCAGCTCATCTGCTGTATTATCACTGTAAAACACTGTATCAGACCAGCTCATCTGCTGTATTATCACTGTAAAACACGGTATCAGGCCAGCTCATCTGCTGTATTATCACTGTAAAACACGGTATCAGACCAGCTCATCTGCTGTATTATCACTGTAAAACACTGTATCAGACCAGCTCATCTGCTGTATTATCACTGTAAAACACGGTATCAGGCCAGCTCATCTGCTGTATTATCACTGTAAAACACGGTATCAGATCAGCTCATCTGCTGTATTATCACTGTAAAACACGGTATCAGACCAGCTCATCTGCTGTATTATCACTGTAAAACACTGTATCAGACCAGCTCATCTGCTGTATTATCACTGTAAAACACTGTATCAGGCCAGCTCATCTGCTGTATTATCACTGTAAAACACTGTATCAGGCCAGCTCATCTGCTGTATTATCTCTGTAAAACACGGTATCAGACCAGCTCATCTGCGGTATTATCACTGTAAAACACGGTATCAGACCAGCTCATCTGCTGTATTATCACTGTAAAACACGGTATCAGACCAGCTCATCTGCTGTATTATCACTGTAAAACACTGTATCAGACCAGCTCATCTGCTGTATTATCACTGTAAAACACGGTATCAGGCCAGCTCATCTGCTGTATTATCACTGTAAAATACGGTATCAGGCCAGCTCATCTGCTGTATTATCACTGTAAAACACGGTATCAGACCAGCTCATCTGCGGTATTATCACTGTAAAACACGGTATCAGATCAGCTCATCTGCTGTATTATCACTGTAAAACACGGTATCAGACCAGCTCATCTGCTGTATTATCACTGTAAAACACTGTATCAGACCAGCTCATCTGCTGTATTATCACTGTAAAACACTGTATCAGGCCAGCTCATCTGCTGTATTATCACTGTAAAACACTGTATCAGGCCAGCTCATCTGCTGTATTATCTCTGTAAAACACTGTATCAGACCAGCTCATCTGCGGTATTATCTCTGTAAAACACGGTATCAGACCAGCTCATCTGCGGTATTATCACTGTAAAACACGGTATCAGACCAGCTCATCTGCTGTATTATCACTGTAAAACACGGTATCAGACCAGCTCATCTGCTGTATTATCACTGTAAAACACTGTATCAGACCAGCTCATCTGCTGTATTATCACTGTAAAACACGGTATCAGGCCAGCTCATCTGCTGTATTATCACTGTAAAATACGGTATCAGGCCAGCTCATCTGCTGTATTATCACTGTAAAACACGGTATCAGACCAGCTCATCTGCGGTATTATCACTGTAAAACACGGTATCAGATCAGCTCATCTGCTGTATTATCACTGTAAAACACGGTATCAGGCCAGCTCATCTGCTGTATTATCACTGTAAAACACTGTATCAGGCCAGCTCATCTGCTGTATTATCACTGTAAAACACGGCATCAGACCAGCTCATCTGCGGTATTATCACTGTAAAACACGGTATCAGACCAGCTCATCTGCTGTATTATCACTGTAAAACACGGTATCAGACCAGCTCATCTGCTGTATTATCACTGTAAAACACTGTATCAGGCCAGCTCATCTGCTGTATTATCACTGTAAAACACTGTATCAGACCAGCTCATCTGCTGTATTATCACTGTAAAACACGGTATCAGACCAGCTCATCTGCTGTATTATCATTGTAAAACACGGTATCAGACCAGCTCATCTGCTGTATTATCACTGTAAAACACAGTATCAGATCAGATCATCTGCTGTATTATCACTGTAAAACACTGTATCAGACCAGCTCATCTGCTGTATTATCACTGTAAAACACGGTATCAGACCAGCTCGGCTGCTGTATTTTCACTGTAAAACACTGTATCAGACCAGCTCATCTGCTGTATTATCACTCTAAAACACTGTATCAGACCAGCTCATCTGCTGTATTATCACTGTAAAACACAGTATCAGCCCAGCTCATCTGCTGTATTATCATTGTAAAACACAGTATCAGCCCAGCTCATCTGCTGTATTATCACTGTAAAACACGGTATCAGACCAGCTCATCTGCTGTATTATCACTGTAAAACACTGTATCAGATCAGCTCATCTGCTGTATTATCACTGTAAAACACGGTATCAGACCAGCTCATCTGCTGTATTATCACTGTAAAACACGGTATCAGGCCAGCTCATCTGCTGTATTATCACTGTAAAACACGGTATCAGACCAGCTCATCTGCTGTATTATCACTGTAAAACACGGTATCAGACCAGCTCATCTGCTGTATTATCACTGTAAAACACTGTATCAGACCAGCTCATCTGCTGTATTATCACTGTAAAACACTGTATCAGACCAGCTCATCTGCTGTATTATCACTGTAAAACACGGTATCAGACCAGCTCATCTGCTGTATTATCACTGTAAAACACTGTATCAGACCAGCTCATCTGCTGTATTATCACTGTAAAACACGGTATCAGACCAGCTCGTCTGCTGTATTATCACTGTAAAACACTGTATCAGACCAGCTCATCTGCTGTATTATCACTGTAAAACACTGTATCAGACCAGCTCATCTGCTGTATTATCACTGTGAAACACTGTATCAGACCAGCTCATCTGCTGTATTATCACTGTAAAACACGGTATCAGATCAGCTCATCTGCTGTATTATCACTGTGAAACACGGTATCAGATCAGCTCATCTGCTGTATTATCACTGTGAAACACTGTATCAGGCCAGCTCATCTGCTGTATTATCACTGTAAAACACGGTATCAGACCAGCTCATCTGCTGTATTATCACTGTGAAACACGGTATCAGATCAGCTCATCTGCTGTATTATCACTGTGAAACACGGTATCAGATCAGCTCATCTGCTGTATTATCACTGTAAAACACGGTATCAGATCAGCTCATCTGCTGTATTATCACTGTGAAACACGGTATCAGATCAGCTCATCTGCTGTATTATCACTGTGAAACACTGTATCAGGCCAGCTCATCTGCTGTATTATCACTGTAAAACACGGTATCAGACCAGCTCATCTGCTGTATTATCACTGTAAAACACGGTATCAGACCAGCTCATCTGCTGTATTATCACTGTAAAACACTGTATCAGACCAGCTCATCTGCTGTATTATCACTGTAAAACACTGTATCAGACCAGCTCATCTGCTGTATTATCACTGTAAAACACGGTATCAGATCAGCTCATCTGCTGTATTATCACTGTAAAACACTGTATCAGACCAGCTCATCTGCTGTATTATCACTGTAAAACACGGTATCAGACCAGCTCATCTGCTGTATTATCACTGTAAAACACTGTATCAGATCACCTTATCTGCTGTATTATCACTGTAAAACACTGTATCAGACCAGCTCATCTGCTGTATTAACACGGTAATACTCACAGGTCCTGCCCTCAGCCACGGCGTCTCTGCTGCTGAGTCCTCCGCTGACGGTCTGCATCAGGATGTGGTACTTCTTCCCCGCAGTCAGCTGTCTGAAGTAATGCTCACTGCTTTCTGCGGGTCGAGAGCTATTAGCCACCAGAGTTCCTCTCTCATCCAGAATCTGCAGCCGATAGCTGTCGTACACTCCTGGAGCCGCCAGCCACGACACCAGCAGTCCGGCTGTGCTGTGCTGGTTCTGAACCCGTAGAGCCCGCGCCGGCGAGGGAACTGAGGGATTGCAAAGACTCCGGGAAATCAGTGACAGATGGGGTGTGACGAGACCCTCGTGTCACGATTCCACACATATCACCTTACTGAACTCATGATAACATATTATTGCAACCCAAATATGGTCAAAGTTTAGCAAAAAAATGACTGTTGATTAAAATGCTAAATTTGGTATTGCATCGTGTGTGTAAATGAACAAGATTGGACTTGGTGCTGGAAACCCAAAGCACAGGACAATAGAGACACCAGAATAACAATATTCATGATTCTGAAGCTGAAAATAAAGAATTATTTTAGATGAATATGCTGCACTCTGTCACTTTTACTGGTAACATCAGACATTTGGCATTATCAGGACCCACAAATATTCCCCCATTGTTTTATTATACATTTTACTCAAAATTATATAGATTTCCATTACACGAGAGTAGATGTTAAAACCTCATGCTGATTTGTACTCGGCTTTCGCCAAGATAAGCACCAACTAAGACATAGCTTTACAGTAACCTATGCTTCACCATCCATTTACGCTTCTTTCCATATGGTGATGTAAATCTCCTTCTGTCTAGTATTAACACGCGTCAGCATACACAACGGCTGCAACCACAGTGCGGTCCCCCCATGACAACCGTCTGGATTGAGCTGAGTAGGGGACATCACTAGGGTCTTCAAGTGGGCACCTTCCGTCCTCAGTGTTTCGCCGACTAGCCCACGACACCTCAAGAGGGCTCGACAGTGACTCTGGCGTCCCAGAGTCACCCCCCTCCGTCCCCCACTCAACTCAGCCCAGCTTACTGACCTCTACTTCCCTCCTGCTGCTGAGACCTAACCACAATCTCACAATCTCCTCGCAACCCAACCATACGCGCCAACCCGTTTGACTAAGGCTGTCGAGCCCCACTGGTGCGTTAATATGCAGTTTCAGTGGCAACGGTTCCGTATGGCATACCACCTATCGCAAAACACAATATCTGCCCAACCAACCGTCATTCACGCAATACACACAGGAACGTAATGACTGTAAATACTATACAACCTATACAAATAAACCAACAGACTCTTCAAGTTTTCAAGAATTATACGAAACCGTAGCATGGCGGCCTGTACACAGCCAGCTAGAATCTTTCCGTCTCAACCACAGCCAGTTGCTGCTCCTTTCTGCTGCTTCAGATAAGATCTTAACTGTGCGACGCAACTCTTGGCCGCTGAATCCGACATCTCTGAGGAACCGGGTTGTAGAGTGTGCCACAAAACCTCGACAACCCACTTCCACTGAATAAACCTGGACTCTCCATCCTCGCTGTTCTGCTTCAGTGGCCAGATGAGCATACCGCAGTTCTCTTACGAGAGGTTCTCTCGTATTGCGTAAGTTTAGCTTACGCTACGGAAAGATTCATCTTGTCGAGATACTGAAGCCAAAAAATTATCCTTAATTTTGTATTCCTTGTCAACGCAGTGCAGCAGCTAGCAGACCTAGAGCAGGCCATCTCACATGCTCATTGGCTGCCCTGCGGGCAACTGCTGCAGCCTACCAGTGAGCCCGGCGTGACGTCACGCCCAATGAAGGGCGCCCGCGCCTTCATAGCGTCACAGCCCGCCAGAATGGGCGTGGCTTAGCGTATAAGTAGGGGCTGTAGGCTGACTTCCCTGATTTTTCGTCTCTTCAGCGAGCTCTTCGCATCGCTGGATCTGAGAGAAGCCACCGCCGCCGTCGAACAGCAAACAGCCAGCCTAGGACAGCGCTGAGGAAGCCGGCCGTCTTCGCCACCTTCAGCCATCCGTGCGAGCTACGCTATCCGGCGACGTATCCTTTTGACTTGCTAGAAAGAAATATTCTAAAAGAGCAGCGAGCGTCTTTTTAAAGATGCCTCGCACTTCCTGCGGCTCGTGTAGAGCCCCGCTCAGCGCCGGAGACCGCCACCTGATCTGCGCTCTCTGCCTGGGCCTGCCGCGACGCTCGAGTTCCGCCACAGGCCGCTCTCGCGAGAGACAAAGCCAGCCTCCTGTGCGAACCAGCACCCAGCGTCCAGCACAGCCTCAGCCTTCGCAGCGACGACAGGGCAGCCGCCCTAGATCGCGCTCAGACAGCCGTCACAGACCGCCGCCCCCCAGAGGGCCTCGGCAAAGAATCACGCTGAATTCTGAGCACGCGAAGCCCTCCTAACAGCGAGAGAGAAAAGACGCGCGTGTCCCGCTGCGGCCGGAAAGTTCATTTCCCTGTCAGACCCCTTCAAACAGGCTACTGCAGTGGTTCAACTAGCAGCCAACGAGCCGGTTTATTCACCCTCTCGCCTGCACACAAACGCCGTTTTCACGGCGACCCAGAGAAATCTCAAAAAGAGTATAATGTCTGGTCCGGCTCACGCCGTCAGTGTTTTAAGTGTAGTGAAAGTGCCCACGCCCCAGTGTTCACCCCTACACATAAGCACTCCAAATCCCGTGTCACTCACAGAGCACACTCTCATAAAGCGCACTAAAGCCGCTCGAGTGTTGAATGTAAGAAATGTGTCCACAAGTCTGTGCCCACTATCTGCCCGCTCTGTTACACGATCAAAGAAGCAGGTTATGAATGTAAGTCTCGTGCCCGCCAGAGAGCGCTCACGCTTGATAACACAAACCTCCCCCCGGGCCCCCCGCGCGTTTAAGTGTTATCACAAAACGCAGGGCGTTAATAAAACGCTCCCCATCTATTATGATCGGGGCGTCAGATACAGTTGTAAGTCTCGTGCCCGCGTACACGCGCTCACGCTTACAGAGAGCTCTTCCGCCCGGAGCGCTGCTCGCGCGTCAAAGTGTGGTAAAAGTATGTTCCCCATCCCTTATGATTGGGACATCTCACATAAGTCAGCCGGTTTCGGCTGTCAGCGAGCCGCCATTGCCCAGAACCGAGAGCGCGTGCGCCGCGCTTTCGGCTCCGGTTCAGTTTCACAAGCCAGGTTTCACAGTTTCACAAGGCCATTCGCCCCCTAGCGGCTCACATAGCTGCGTGGGAAACTATCCCAGGGATTTCAGAATGGGTGTTGAGCACAATAAAGCAGGGCTATACACTTCAATTCATTCGCCGTCCCCCGCGCTTTCAAGCCCGGACCGCGACGATAGTGAATGCGGAAGTAGCACACCTACTTCACGCAGAAATAGCAAAGCTGCTGTGCAAAGGGGCTATAGAAAAGGTACCGCCTACTCTGAGCGAGTCAGGCTTTTACAGCCGATATTTTCTCGTACCCAAGAAGGACGGAGCCTTCAGACCTATCCTAGATCTGAGACATTTGAACAAAGTGCTTGCGAAAAGACGTTCGCCCGAGGGACTGGTTTATTTCTTTAGATCTGAAGGATGCCTATTTTCAGATTCAGATAGTACCCCGTCACAGGCAATTTTTGAGATTCGCCTTCGACGGTCAGGTATATCAACACACCGTCCTGCCATTCGGCCTGTCCCTGGCACCCCGTACATTTACAAAGTGCATGGACGCGGCGCTCGCCCCCCTGAGAAGTCAGGGACTGCGAATAATGAACTATCTGGACGATTGGCTGATATTGGCACAGTCAGAGACAGAACTACTATCTCACAGAACAGTGCTTCTCAGTCATCTAGAAAGCTTGGGTCTCACGGTCAACTGGACCAAGAGCTCATTACTGCCCAGCCAGTCAATTTCCTTTTTAGGAATAGAACTGGACTCGGTGACCATGACGGCTCGTTTATCGACACAGCGCGCGCGCCGTGTTCGCCACCTAGCCGCATCTTTCCAGAAGGGCAGCTTCTCCCTTTGAAAACATTTCAAAGGATGTTGGGTTGTATGGCATCAGCTGCAGCGGTGCTCCAGCGGGGCCTACTGCGCATGCGCCCGCTCCAACGCTGGTTGAATACTCGCGTGTCCCGCCGAGCCTGGGTGTCTGGCGGCCAGAAAATCAGAGTGACTCAGGCCCGCGATTTTTGTGTGAGCATATCAGTGAACACCCCAGACCACTCGGTGAGTTTCACGTCTTTGTAAACTAAAGATTAATGCGTTTTTTGAAGGATTGTTTCCTATACAACCATTACGGAGGTGGGGGGGTGCAACCACAGAAACTGAAATTTCTCGGGACAGCAGCATGTGTCCAAATTTTAATCTTAACCGTTCTATTTCATCAGAAACGATCTTGAAACAGGGCTTTAAGTGTAAAATACCAAACTTTTCCTTTAAGTAGGCTTAAACTGAAAATTGTAATATTTATATTAACAGAATAATTGAATGAATGAGGTATTTATATAGCGCATTTCCTATGTACTACTGTACACCCAAGAATAATTCAAAAATGTACAGTACAGTGTCTGAACATTTCATCAATAAATCACCCCAGGCTGTACAACACACTGATTTTACCATGATGTAGTCAGGCATGTGTGTAAAAAATGTAAGGCTTGATTATTGCTTTTATAAGACAGCATGCAGCAACAGCAATATGATTAAACACCATAAATGGCTATTTCACCTGTTCGTCCTGTTTCTGTGCTGTTGTTGATCAGAGATCCGCTAATCGATGTAACGGTTATCATGTACTGCTGTCCCGGCAACAGAGCCTGGAAGCTCATCTCGCTCACATGTTTAGGGACTGATCTCTCTTCAGCCGGGCCGCCCATCTGAGAGAGGGACACGGTGTACCGGTCCACATCACCCTGTCCCGGCGTCCAGTTCACTCTCAGACTGCTGCTCTCACCGCCATTACTGATGTGAATGTTCTTCACTTTACTGGGGACTGAAATAGAAAGAAAACAGCACAACCTTAAGTGAAAGTGAAAAGTGAAAAGTCACATTTTTCAACTTTCACAATTCTCTGATATCCACATGCAACAGTGAGATGTACCGGTTCTGCCTTTGATGACCTGCACACTGAGGTTTGGTCCACTGAAGGTGGACACCACGATCTTGTAGAGTCTTCCAGGAGTGAGTGACGAGAGCAGGTATCGGTTCGTGCTGCTGGTCAGTGTGATGGGTGGAAACACCTTCATGTCATTAAAGAGCAGCTGAACCTCATAATGATCCACATCTCCGGGAGGAGAAGCCCACGTCACCAGCAGATCCTCAGTGCCGCTGCCAGCTAGCGAGAGGTTCCACACTCCTGCTGGCACTGAGAGAGAGAACATAACACTAATCAACTAAAGTACAGAGATGCAGAACGACAATAAACTGAACTACAGAACAACATAACTACAGTAAGTTAAACTACAGAACTACAGAACTATGGTAAACTACACTACAGAACTAATATAAACTACACTGCAAAGTTTTATAAATCAGTTTTATAAATCAAAACTGCCTAATGTTACTGAATGAAAGGTCTACCCAGGACAAGCTACAGGACTGTGAAGCTTTGTGGGTGTTGGTGGACTCCCTCTACTATCTGTGTTTTTATTTATTTTGTAGGGTATGGACCACTCAGACACACACTAATTATTCATTATATACAAAGGTTTATGAAACTCCAAAACTAACAGCCCAAATGAACGAACACAAGGGCAGAAACAGTGTCATGTTACAGGGCATGATAAGGAGATTTTACGACCTCCGAGGAATGTGGCCACATGCACAAGAGAGAGATACAATGGGAACACAGAAACCCTCTTTAAAACAGACTTTGCTGCATTAATCATAGACTAACTGATCTATAAATGAACATGCATAAAACTGTGATGACTATTGTGACTATTATAAGACTGTGTGACTATTATGTATGGTATGTACCCTGATATACCACCAACTAACGATCAATGTAACCTCACCTGTATCATGCCCCCTACCTAATAAATCCTCATTTAATGACTCACACTTTGATCTACATCACCTTCTTCTAGAATGCAGTGTGGATGTGTTATAGCTATCTGAGCATTAATGAAGGTATAACCACGCTTCGGACAAAGACTCGTAAATCAACTAAGAGCCACTTTCCCTCTCAGACATGTCACCGTTCTTATTGGTCGAGTTCAACCCTTGGGGGTGGATCCTTTCCAGCCTTTATTAGAGACATTCCACATGTGACCTCTCTCTCTTAGTTCTTTCATCCAGCCGCAACACTGTTCTGGTGATACTGGGGAACCCCCTCTCCCTCCACGGGGGCCCCAGGGCCCAGCAGGGATCAATCCAACCAGATATGGGCTTAGGCCGGAGAGAGAAGACTCTCTCACAAAGAACCTAGGACAATCTCCGGAGTTTTGGAACAAAGAATCAAACCAATAACGACTCCAATCACCCACTCTTCCGACTTCCTCACTTCTCCTGGGTGCTCGGCGTGGCCTCAACAGGGCCTCAGGCCTTGAACAAACCAGCCATGCGTTTCTGGAGAAAGAGAACTCTCAACCAACTTCCACTTGACACTGCCGGAACCATCAACGACTTAAATTTTCAACAACTTCAAGAATTGTTCCCACTACAAATGCAAGTATTCAATTCAATGAAATGTGAAAATGAAATTCTGATGGTTCTTCTCATAGTCCCTTTTTCCGGTTTCCAATTTAATCCTATCACTAACCTATTTCTGTATTTCTGTATATATGTGTGTTTAGTTTATTTATGTTTATGATTTAGTTAATAAAACTTATGCACTTTATGTATTTGGTTCTGATTCGCTTGCAATACAAAGTCCCTTTACGGTTTGTTCTTGCTACATGCTCAAAACGCTGTACATGCAAAGAAATAATTATTCTTCTGTGGCCAGGGAAGATACCCTTTTCTTAGAATAAATTAATAATCAAAAGAGTTTGTTGGACGAACTGATTAATTGATTGTAATATTAATTTAGCCATGTCAAGTTAATCCAATTAACTGACCCAAATATTCATAATTAATCATAACAAGTTATTATTGATTATTAATATTTCGTATAGCTAGGTTCCTTACAATTGTTCCTAGGTTCCTAGGTTCCTTAATATTGCTTTTTTAAACAATGCATGAAGATAGAATAAAGATAGAAGATAGAATATCCAAAGTGATAACTAAAGGCAGTAACATGTTTAAAATTTAAACCATATATTTTATTTGTGAACTGATGTTCAGCTGTTCTTTTTCATAGTTAACTTATCAGTCATCAAGTTCAGTAAACACTGATCACAGACACAAAGATTTACCTTTAATTTCCCCAAGCTGATTGCTCCCTAAAAGTCATGTTTTTAGGCCATTTCGAGTTTGATTTTTGCGTGACATAAAGAGGTGATTCACGAACGCGACAAAAACAAGAGGCAGGATTTATCGCACATACCAATCTTATCCAATCATAGCGCAATGATGGCATTGCCTCCTCACAGGAACCGCCCCTGCTACAGAAGAACAGTAAAATGAACTATGGGGCTATAGAAGTACAGTCAAATGAACTATGGGCTACAGAAGTACAATAAAATGAACTATGGAGCTACAGAAGTACAGTGAAATGAACTACAGTAAAATGAACTATGGGCTACAGAAGTACAGTAAAATGAACTACAGTAAAATGAACTATGGGGCTACAGAAGTACAGTAAAATGAACTATGGGCTACAGAAGTACAGTAAAATGAACTATGGGGCTACAGAAGTACAGTCAAATGAACTATGGAGCTACATAAGTGCAGTCAAATGAACTATGGAGCTACAGAAGTACAGTCAAATTAACTATGGGGCTACAGAAGTACAGTCAAATGAGCTATGGAGCTACAGAAGTACAGTCAAATGAACTATGGGGCTACAGAAGTGCAGTCAAATGAACTATGGGCTACAAAAGTACAGTAAAATGAACTATAGGGCTACAGAAGTACAGTAAAATGAGCTATGGAGCTACAGAAGTACAATCAAATGAACTATGGGCTACAGAAGTACAATAAAATGAACTGGGGCTACAGAAGTACAGTAAAATGAACTATGGAGCTACAGAAGTGCAGTAGAATGAACTATGGGGCTACAGAAGTACAGTAAAATGAGCTAAGGAGCTACAGAAGTACAGTCAAATGAACTATGGGCTACATACGTACAGTAAAATGAACTGGGGCTACAGAAGTACAGTAAAATGAACTATGGAGCTACAGAAGTACAGTCAAATGAACTATGGGGCTACAGAAGTACAGTAAAGTGAGCTATGGAGCTACAGAAGTACAGTCAAATGAACTAAGGGCTACAGAAGTACAATAAAATGAACTGGGGCTACAGAAGTACAGTCAAATGAACTATGGGGCTACAGAAGTACAGTCAAATGAACTATGGGGCTACAGAAGTACAGTAAAATGAACTATGGGGCTACAGAAGTACAGTCAAATGAACTATGGGGCTACAGAAGTAAAGTCAAATGAACTATGGGGCTACAGAAGTACAGTAAAATGAACTATGGGCTACAGAAGTACAGTAAAATGAACTATAGGGCTACAGAAGTACAGTCAAATGAACTATGGGGCTACAGAAGTACAGTCAAATGAACTATGGGGCTACAGAAGTACAGTCAAATGAACTATGGGGCTACAGAAGTACAGTAAAATGAACCATGGGCTACAGAAGTACAGTAAAATGAACTATAGGGCTACAGAAGTATAGTAAAATGAGCTATGGAGCTACATAAGTACAGTAAAATGAACTATGGAGCTACAAAAGTACAGTAAAATGAACTATAGGGCTACAGAAGTATAGTAAAATGAGCTATGGGGCTACAGAAGTACAGTCAAATGAACTATGGAGCTACAGTAGTACAGTAAAATTAACTATAGGGCTACAGAAGTATAGTAAAATGAGCTATGGGGCTACAGAAGTACAGTCAAATGAACTATGGAGCTACAGAAGTACAGTAAAATTAACTATGGGGCTACAAAAGTACAGTAAAATGAACTATGGGGCTACAGAAGTACAGTAAAATGAACTATGGGGCTAAAGAAGTACAGTAAAATGTACTATAGGGCTACAGAAATACAGTAAAATGAACTATGGGCTACAGGAGTACAGTAAAACGAGCTATGGGCTAAAGAAGTACAGTAAATTTAGCTATGGGGCTACAGAAGTACAGTAAAATGAACTATGGGCTACAGAAGTACAGTAAAATTAACTATGGGCTACAGGAGTACAGTAAAACGAGCTATGGGCTAAAGAAGTACAGTAAATTTAGCTATGGGGCTACAGGAGTACAGTAAAATGAACTATGGGCTACAGAAGTACAGTAAAATTAACTATGGGCTACAGAAGTACAGTCAAATGAACTATGGAGCTACAGAAGTACAGTAAAATTAACTATAGGGCTACAGAAGTATAGTAAAATGAGCTATGGGGCTACAGAAGTACAGTCAAATGAACTATGGAGCTACAGAAGTACAGTAAAATGAACTATGGGGCTACAAAAGTACAGTAAAATGAACTATGGGGCTACAGAAGTACAGTAAAATGAACTATGGGGCTAAAGAAGTACAGTAAAATGAACTATAGGGCTACAGAAATACAGTAAAATGAACTATGGGCTACAGGAGTACAGTAAAACGAGCTATGGGCTAAAGAAGTACAGTAAATTTAGCTATGGGGCTACAGAAGTACAGTAAAATGAACTATGGGCTACAGAAGTACAGTAAAATTAACTATGGGCTACAGGAGTACAGTAAAACGAGCTATGGGCTAAAGAAGTACAGTAAATTTAGCTATGGGACTACAGAAGTACAGTAAAATGAACTATGGGCTACAGAAGTACAGTAAAATTAACTATGGGCTACAGAAGTACAGTAAAATGAACTATAGGGCTACAGAAGTACAGTCAAATGAACCATGGGCTACAGAAGTACAGTAAAATGAACTATAGGGCTACAGAAGTACAGTCAAATGAACCATGGGCTACAGAAGTACAGTCAAATGAACTATATGGCTACAGAAGTACAGTCAAATGAACTATGGGCTACAGAAGTACAGTCAAATGAACTATGGGCTACAGAAGTACAGTCAAATGAACTATGGGTTACAGAAGTACAGTCAAATGAACTATGGAGCTACAGAAGTACAGTAAAATGAACTATGGAGCTACATAAACAGTAAAATGAACTATGGAGCTACAGAAGTACAGTAAAATTAAATATGGGGCTACAGAAGTACAGTAAAATGAGCTATGGAGCTACAGAAGTACAGTCAAATGAACTATGGGGCTACAGAAGTACAGTCAAATAAACTATGGGCTACAGAGGTACAGTAAAATGAACTATGGGGCTGCAGAAGTACAGTAATATGAACTATAGGGCTACAGAAGTACAGTCAAATGAACTATGGGCTGCAGAAGTACAGGCAAATGAACTATGGGCTACAGAAGTACAGTCAAATGAACTATGGGGCTACAGAAGTACAGTAAAATGAACTATGGAGCTACAGAAGTACAGTAAAATGAACTATGGGGCTACAGAAGTACAGGCAAATGAACTATGGGGCTACAGAAGTACAGTAAAATGAACTATGGGGCTACATAAGTACAGTCAAATGAACGATGGGGCTACAGAAGTACAGTCAAATGAACTATGGGGCTACAGAAGTACAGTAAAATGAACTATGGAGCTACAGAAGTACAGTAAAATGAACTATGGGGCTACAGAAGTACAGGCAAATGAACTATAGGGCTACAGAAGTATAGTAAAATGAGCTATGGACCTACATAAGTACAGTAAAATGAACTATGAGCTACAGAAGTACAGTAAAATGAGCTATGGGGCTACAGAAGTACAGTCAAATGAACTATGGGCTACAGAAGTACAGTAAAATGAACTATGGGCTACAGAAGTACAGTAAAATGAACTATAGGGCTACAGAAGTATAGTAAAATGAGCTATGGACCTACATAAGTACAGTAAAATGAACTATGAGCTACAGAAGTACAGTCAAATGAACTATAGGGCTACAGAAGTATAGTAAAATGAACTATGGAGCTACATAAGTACAGGCAAATGAACTATGGGGCTACAGAAGTACAGTAAAATGAACTATGGGGCTACAGAAGTACAGTCAAATGAACTATGGGGCTACAGAAGTACAGGCAAATGAACTATGGGCTACAGAAGTACAGTAAAATGAACTATGGAGCTACATAAGTACAGGCAAATGAAATATGGGGCTACAGAAGTACAGTCAAATGAACTATGGGCTACAGAAGTACAGTAAAATGAACTATGGGCTACAGAAGTACAGTAAAATGAACTATGGAGCTACATAAGTACAGGCAAATGAACTATGGGGCTACAGAAGTACAGTAAAATGAACTATGGGGCTACAGAAGTACAGTCAAATTAACTATGGGGCTACAGAAGTACAGGCAAATGAACTATGGGCTACAGAAGTACAGTAAAATGAACTATGGAGCTACATAAGTACAGGCAAATGAACTATGGCGCTACAGAAGTACAGTAAAATGAACTATGGGCTACAGAAGTACAGTAAAATGAACTATGGGCTACAGAAGTACAGTAAAATGAACTATGGAGCTACATAAGTACAGGCAAATGAACTATGGGCTACAGAAGTACAGTAAAATGAACTATGGAGCTACATAAGTACAGGCAAATGAACTATGGGGCTACAGAAGTACAGTAAAATGAACTATGGAGCTACATAAGTACAGGCAAATGAACTATGGGGCTACATAAGTACAGGCAAATGAACTATGGGCTACAGAAGTACAGTAAAATGAACTATGGAGCTACATAAGTACAGGCAAATGAACTATGGGGCTACAGAAGTACAGTAAAATGAACTGTGGGCTACAGAAGTACAGTAAAATGAACTATGGGCTACAGAAGTACAGTAAAATGAACTATGGAGCTACATAAGTACAGGCAAATGAACTATGGGGCTACAGAAGTACAGTAAAATGAACTATGGGGCTACAGAAGTACAGTCAAATGAACTATGGGGCTACAGAAGTACAGGCAAATGAACTATGGGCTACAGAAGTACAGTAAAATGAACTATGGAGCTACATAAGTACAGGCAAATGAACTATGGGCTACAGAAGTACAGTAAAATGAGCTATGGGCTACAGAAGTAAAGTCAAATGAACTATGGGGCTACAGAAGTACAGGCAAATGAACTATGGGCTACAGAAGTACAGGCAAATGAACTATGGGGCTACAGAAGTACAGTAAAATGAACTATGGGGCTACAGAAGTACAGGCAAATGAACTATGGGCTACAGAAGTACAGGCAAATGAACTATGGAGCTACATAAGTACAGGCAAATGAACTATGGGGCTACAGAAGTACAGTCAAATGAACTATGGGGCTACAGAAGTACAGTAAAATGAACTATGGGCTACAGAAGTACAGTAAAATGAACTATAGGGCTACAGAAGTACAGTAAAATGAACTATGGGCTACAGAAGTACAGTAAAATGAGCTATGGAGCTACATAAGTACAGTAAAATGAACTATGGGGCTACAGAAGTACAGTCAAATGAACTATGGGGCTACAGAAGTACAGTAAAATGAACTAAGGGCTACAGAAGTACAGTAAAATGAACTATAGGGCTACAGAAGTATAGTAAAATGAGCTATGGAGCTACATAAGTACAGTAAAATGAACCATGAGCTACAGAAGTACAGTCAAATGAACTATAGGGCTACAGAAGTATAGTAAAATGAGCTATGGAGCTACATAAGTACAGTAAAATGAACTATGGGGCTACAGAAGTACAGTAAAATGAACTATGGGGCTACAGTAGTACAGTCAAATGAACTATGGGGCTACAGAAGTACAGTCAAATGAACTATGGGGCTACAGAAGTACAGTCAAATGAACTATGGGCTACAGAAGTACAGTCAAATGAACTATGGGGCTACATAAGTACAGTCAAATGAACTATGGGGCTATAGAAGTACAGTCAAATGAACTATGGGGCTACAGAAGTACAGTCAAATGAACTATGGGGCTACAGAAGTACAGTCAAATGAACTATGGGCTACAGAAGTACAGTCAAATGAACTATGGGGCTACATAAGTACAGTAAAATGAACTATGGAGCTACAGAAGTACAGTCAAATGAACTATGGGGCTACAGAAGTACAGTCAAATGAACTATGGGCTACAGAAGTACAGTCAAATGAACCATGGGGCTACAGAAGTACAGTCAAATTAACTATGGGGCTACAGAAGTACAGGCAAATGAACTATGGGGCTACAGAAGTACAGTAATATGAACTATAGGGCTACAGAAGTACAGTAAAATGAACTATGGGGCTACAGAAGTACAGTCAAATGAACTATGGGGCTACAGTAGTACAGTCAAATGAACTATGGGGCTACAGAAGTACAGTCAAATGAACTATGGGGCTACAGAAGTACAGGCAAATGAACTATGGAGCTACAGAAGTACAGTCAAATGAACTATGGGGCTACAGAAGTACAGGCAAATGAACTATGGGGCTACAGAAGTACAGTCAAATGAACTATGGGGCTACAGAAGTACAGTAAAATGAACTATAGGGCTACAGAAGTACAGTAAAATGAACTATGGGGCTATAGAAGTACAGTCAAATGAACTATGGAGCTACAGAAGTACAGTCAAATGAACTATGGGGCTACAGAAGTACAGGCAAATGAACTATGGGGCTACAAAAGTACAGTCAAATGAACTATGGGGCTACAGAAGTACAGGCAAATAAACTATGGGGCTACAGAAGTACAGGCAAATGAACTATGGGGCTACAGAAGTACAGTCAAATGAACTATGGGGCTACAGAAGTACAGTAAAATGAACTATAGGGCTACAGAAGTACAGTAAAATGAACTATGGGGCTACAGAAGTACAGGCAAATGAACTATGGGGCTACAGAAGTACAGTCAAATGAACTATGGGGCTACATAAGTACAGTCAAATGAACTATGGGGCTACAGAAGTACAGTCAAATGAACTATGGAGCTACAGAAGTACAGTAAAATGAACTATGGGGCTATAGAAGTACAGGCAAATGAACTATGGGCTACAGAAGTACAGTAAAATGAACTATGGAGCTACATAAGTACAGGCAAATGAACTATGGGCTACAGAAGTACAGTAAAATGAGCTATGGAGCTACATAAGTACAGTAAAATGAACTATGAGCTACAGAAGTACAGTAAAATGAACTATGGGGCTATAGAAGTACAGTCAAATGAACTATAGGGCTACAGAAGTATAGTAAAATGAGCTATGGAGCTACATAAGTACAGTCAAATGAACTATGGGCTACAGAAGTACAGTAAAATGAACTATGGGCTACAGAAGTACAGTAAAATGAACTATAGGGCTACAGAAGTACAGTAAAATGAACTATGGGGCTATAGAAGTACAGTCAAATGAACTATGGGCTACATAAGTACAGTCAAATGAACTATGGGCTACAGAAGTACAGTAAAATGAACTATAGGGCTAC